>NC_090646.1:400643067-400974317 GCF_040937935.1 Hyperolius riggenbachi
CATTTTGAGACACGTCGACATCTCCTATCCCTTTATTGTGGAGGTAGATGCCTCAGAGGTTGGGGTAGGGGCTGTGCTGTCTCAGCGTTCTGGGTTGCAGGGAAGGTTACACCCGTGTGCCTATTTCTCTTGTAGATTTTCACCCGCAGAGAAAAACTACAATATAGGCAACAGGGAGTGCCTAGCCATTAAATTGGCCTTTGAAGAATGGCGTCATTGGCTAGAGGGAGCAGAACATACGATTACAGTTTACACTGATCACAAAAATTTGGAATACATCGAGGGGGCTAAGAGATTGAGTCCCCGACAGGCTTGGTGGTCACTGTTTTTCTCGAGATTTAGATTTATAATTATGTATACCCCGGGTAGTAAAAACATTAAAGCAGACGCTTTATCCAGATGTTTTGAGCCAGAGACAGCACAGCCCTCAGACCCAGAGACTATTCTCCCACAGAAAGTGGTGTTGGCAGCCACAGAGACCTGGAGGAATTGGGCTGAAACTTTAGTCCCTTCCAGCAGGATGTCCCTGAAGGAAAGCCCGAAGGGGTCATGTTTGTACCGTTGAACAGTTTATAGCAAAGGACTTGGGTTCAGAAAAACGAGGAGGTACAGTGCGGTTTTGACAAACTCTTGTAGAAAAACTTTATTAGTACAAAATATCAAAAAATGTTTAAAAACTTTTTCAATTCCACACACATCATTAGTCTTCATATAATCAGATCAAATGCCATGGGGCTTGAATGATTGAAGCTAATAAATAAGTATTGTATTCTGGCTTGGTATAATTTTGAAGGAGATTTTTGTATCGTTGCCATTCCGCCTCCAGATATTGCAGATGTTCCACTCCCACAAAAATGCTGGACATCCTGGTGCCACCAGAACACAGGACCTTGTTGCTAGGTGTGCATGGTGGCCTTCATTGGCAACTGACTGCAAAGAGTATGTGAGAGAATGTGCAGTGTGTGCAAGAAGTAAACCCTCCCGTCAGGCACCTGTGGGAACATTGCAGCCTTTACCCACCCCGAGTGAACCATGGACCCATTTGTCCATGGATTTTGTGGGCGAACTCCCGAAGTCTGAGGGCATGTCATCATTTGGGTGGTAGTGTAACGATTGGTGTCAGCAAGAGGCACAAATATCTGATTAAGTGGTGATATACAGAATCACCACCAATGCAGATATGTTAGAGTGAAATAGTCAGTATCTTCCTGATGGTAAATCAGCGGAAGGCTCACTAACACGGTAAGTGCCTGAAATGATCTACTTAGACCAGTGTCACACCCCGAACCTTGATTATTGGGGATCCGCAGTATCGCCAATAATACAAGGATAGACCCGATTATATAGCAATCTGCGGAATTGCTATTAATGCGGGTAGAAGTAAAGCAGTGGACACACGAACAACATGGAAATAAACAAAGCAGTAAATATTCACAAGGTTGTGGAAATATCCACCACACGGCAATTCCTCAGAGGTGTGGTTACCTCTGAATGGGAACCCCGTGTGTGAGATCCCCCAAAGTGGCAGTGGAGGAATCTCGGCCTCTGGCAGTAACGGTCTGCTAGGGCCGGCGTCTCAGGGAGGCAAGCCTCAGATAATAACCCAACAGTGGGAGACGTTCCACTGAAGGGAGCAAGGTCAGACAGAAAGAGGTTCGGCAACAGTACAGGCGGCAACAGTACAGAGACGTGAGACGAGAGAATAGTCAGGAACCAAGCCAATAGTCGTTAACGGTACGGGCTGGCAGAGTACAGAATCAGGAAGCAGAAGAGAAGTCAAGACAGGCACAGAATCATACACAGAGAATCAATAACAATAATAATCTCCTAGTCTAGGTGTGAAGTCCTTGGTTTCAACACCTGGGATCTAGTCTAAGGTCTGAGTGCTGACACAGGGTATCGCAAACACAGACGAAGTGTGACTGAAAAGCACTTCCTTATATACTGCCTGGGAGAGAAGTCTCCACCCCAGGCAGCAACCAATCAGAGCAGGCTAAAATGTCAGCTGACCTCCAGGTCAGCTGACACGCTTTCTAAGAGTATAAAGGCGTGTCTGGCGTGCGGCCGCACCCCCTAGAGGCAAGATGGCAGAACCCTGGTGAACAGCATGTTGGTGAGTTTGGAGCAGAGTGCTCGGACGGGTGTGCGCAGCGGATGCGGATGAATTTCCGCATCCCGCGTTGGAAGGTCCGCTTGCCGGACTGGATGCGACCATATTTCCGCAATCCATCCGGCGTTGCAGATTTTTCGTTACAGTACCCCTCCCTCTAGGCGTGGACTCCGGACACGTCCTACCTGGCCTGTCAGGATGGAGCTCATGGAACCGTCTCCTAAGATTATCAGCATGTAAATCACCTGCTTTGACCCAGGATCTTTCCTCTAGACCGTACCCTCTCCAATGCACCAAATACTGCACTGAACCCTGAACTCGTCTGGAGTCCAAGATCTCCTCAACCTCCCATTCAGGCTCACCATCAACCATGACAGGGTGAGGCGGGAGGGAGTCCACCTGAACAGCTGGTTTCAGGAGTGACACTTGAAAGGCTTTCCCCACCTTTAGAGAATGCGGTAACCTGACTCTGTAAGTAACACGATTAACCCTTTCGGAAATTGGATATGGTCCAATATACCTGGGCCCCAGTTTCGCGGATGGCTGCCTCAGAGCTATATGACGAGTTGATACCCAAACCTTGTCTCCTGGTTTAAACTCCCACTCCGCAGACCGTCTCTTATCTGCCTGCCTCTTTTGTATGATGAAAGCCTTTTTTAAATTTTCTCCGACATTAGCCCAAATCCTCTTGAAAGATTCCTGCCACTCCTCCAGGACAGGGAATGGAGAGGTCGACACTGGCAAAGGAGAAAATTTGGGAGATTTCCCATTGACAATTTGAAAAGGCGCATAACCAGAGGACTCATTCCTGAGATTGTTATGTGCGAACTCAGCAAATGTTAGAAACTCCGCCCACTGGTGTTGGGCGTCCGCCACATAACATCTCAGGAACTGTTCCAAAGATTGATTGGTCCTCTCTGTCTGGCCGTTGGTCTGTGGATGGTAACCTGATGAAAAGGACAATGACATACCCATCCCCTTACAGAAGGCCCGCCAGAACCTAGAGACAAACTGGACCCCTCTGTCTGAGACAACATTCTCTGGAATGCCGTGTAATTTAAAGATATTTTGAATGAAAAGATCTGCTAGTTTTTGAGCAGTAGGGAAACCACTCAAAGGCACAAAGTGGGCCATCTTACTGAATCTGTCTGTGACCACCCATATGACAGTCTTTCCATTGGAATCTGGAAGTTCTCCCACGAAGTCCATGGAAATATGTGTCCATGGCTCCTGAGGGGAGGGCAGAGACTGCAAAGTTCCAACTGGAGCCAGTCGGGAGGGTTTGCTCCTGGCACAGACGGTACAGGTCTTAACAAATTCCTTGCAATCTTGTTGTAGAGATGGCCACCAGACAGATCTACACAACAATTCTTGGGTTCGGGTAATGCCAGGGTGTCCAGCATTCTTGTGTCCATGAAACAACTGCAGCACTTTGGGACGTAAAGTACAAGGGATATAAAGAACCCCTCTTGGTTTCCCTTCTGGGACTTCTAATTGAAAAGGACTTAAGAGGCTAGGAAGGTCTTCAACTATCTCAGTGGCTGCCAGGATGATCTCTTTCGACAGAATACTTTCTGAGGAAGGAGATGGAGCAGTTTCAGGTTCAAAACAACGAGAAAGGCCATCCGCTTTAACGTTCTTACTCCCTGGTGTGAATGTAATTATAAAATTAAAACGGCAGAAAAAGAGAGCCCATCTAGCCTGTCTGGGGGTGAGTCTTTTAGCTTTTTCAATGTACTGTAAATTTTTATGATCCGTGTACACAGTAATTACATGCTCCGCCCCCTCTAACCAGTGGCGCCACTCCTCAAAAGCAAGCTTGATGGCTAATAATTCCCTGTTTCCAACATCATAATTTCTCTGGGCAGGGGAGAATTTTCTGGAAAAAAAAGCACAGGGATGAAGCTTGCCCTGAAGTCCTGAACGTTGAGACAATACTGCTCCTACTCCAACCTCTGAGGCATCCACCTACACTATAAATGGGTAAGCAACATCTACATGACGTAATATGGGAGCAGAACAGAATGCCTCTTTCAGAGAGGAAAATGCCACAACTGCTTCTTCTGACCAATGAGTGGCATCAGCCCCTTTTTTTGTCAAATTAGTAAGCGGAGACACCACCGAAGAGAACCCCTTGATAAATTTTCTATAATAATTTGCGAATCCCAAGAATCTCTGTAGTGCTTTAAGCCCAGATGGTTGTGGCCAATCCCTTACAGCAGAGACCTTCTTGGGAACCATGGACAACCCTGATGTAGAGATAATGTAACCAAGAAAGGCAATCTCCTTTACCTCGAAAACACATTTCTCTAATTTCGCAAATTGATTCTCCCTGAGTCTTTGTAACACATACTTCACATGTTGGCGGTGTTCCGTGATATTTTTAGAAAATATCAAGATATCATCTAAGTAGACGATTACAAAGCCAGTACCTCCCTAAAAATCTCATTGACGAACTCCTGAAAAACTGCAGGAGCGTTACACAACCCAAAGGGCATCACCAAGTATTCGTAATGCCCCTTGGGAGTGTTGAATGCCATCTTCCATTCATCTTCCTCTCTGATACGGATCAAATTGTAGGCCCCCCTTAGATCCAACTTAGTGAAAACAGAAGCCCCGGGAACCTGTGTAAATAAATCGTTGATTAGCGGTAGTGGATACCGATTCTTAATCGTGATCTTATTTAGACCCCTGTAGTCAATACAGGGGCGCAAACCACCATCTTTTTTCTAAACGAAAAAGAATCCCGCTCCTGCAGGAGATCTTGAAGGGCGGATGAAACCCTTCTGCAAATTTTCCTGAATGTACTCGTCCATGGCCAATTTTTCCGGGGACGAGAGGTTGTATAGGTGGCCCCTGGGTGGCATGGTTCCTGGTTTCAAATCTATTGGGCAATCAAAAGGTCTATGGGGGGGGTAATTGATCTGCTGCCCTAGGACAAAAGACATCAGCATATTCCTGATATTGTGGAGGTACTCCTTCCACTTGAATCTTAGTAAAACACAAAACTACATTCTGTAAACAATGTTGTGTACAATAAGGCGACCAAGTAGTCAACTGCCCATTCCCCCAATCAAACTGAGGAGAATGTAATCGTAACCAGGGCAACCCTAGTATCACCGTAGAGGTAGACATCTTTAAAACGAAAAACTGTATGACCTCCCTGTGCAGAGCTCCCACTTGCAGCGAGAGGGGAGGTGTCTGACACAGTGGGGACTTTCCTTGCAAAGAAGTGTCATCAATCGCTGTAACATATAAGTGTCTTCCTACCGGAAGTACAGGGATATTTAAACTTAAAGCAAAGCTTAAATCTAAAAAGTTAGCTGTTGACCCGGAATCTACAAATGCTGTGGTAGGAAAGTTCTGCCCTTCCCAATTTAGGGAACAGGGCAATAAATTTTTTTCTTGTTTTGGAGGTAAAACAATTCCGCTTAGGGTGGTACCCCCTACCACACCTAAGCCGAGGAGTTTCCCGACTTCCTACCAATTTTTTGTGCAATGTGGCCCTTTTCCCCGCAGTACATGCAAAGACCCTCTCTGCGTCTTCTTGACCTTTCCGCCTCCGTGAGGCGCCCGTGGCCTAACTGCATCGGCTCCTCAGTCTCAACTGCTGCCGAGCTACTGGCCCCAGAAGTCCTAGAGTACATGGGGTACCTGCCCTTCTTGTTGTACCTCAGACGCCTATCTATTTTAATAGACAGCGTAATAGCCTCATCTAGATCTTTGGGTTCCGGATGACTAACCATCACGTCAGTTACTGCTTCCGACAACCCATCTAGGTATCTATCCAAGAGTGCATATCGCTCCCATCTAGAGGACACAGCCCACTTCCTAAACTCTGACGCATACTCCTCAGCAGTACTGCGTCCTTGTCTAAGGTTTTTGAGCTTACGTTCGGCCGTGGCGGCACTATCTGGATCATCGTAGACGACCGCCATGGCCTTAAAAAACTCCTGGACAGAAGACAGAGCAGGATGCTCATCAAGTAAGCCATAAGCCCATGTCTGGGAATCTGCATGCAATAGAGTCTTGATAAGAGTGACCTTCTGAGCCTCGGTTCCCGAGGACACAGGTTTCATCTCAAAGTAAGACAGCACTCTGTGACGGAAATTCTGGAAATCTGACCTTGTGCCTGAAAATTTCTCAGGAATGTTCATTTTAGGCTCACTAAGAGCCGGGGGAGGTAGAACGTTAAGTGGTGATTGCAACCTTTGGACAGTCTCATTTAACTGAGTAATCTGAGCCTGCTGTGCAGTTACAGTAATCTTCAGCTGTTCTAACTCTGCCCTTACAGTCTGAAGCTGGTTTATCACCCCCTCCATCTTACTTCTTTATGGTCTGTGTTTCTGTAACGATTGGTGTCAGCAAGAGGCACAAATATCTGATTAAGTGGTGATATACAGAATCACCACCAATGCAGATATGTTAGAGTGAAATAGTCAGTATCTTCCTGATGGTAAATCAGCGGAAGGCTCACTAACACGGTAAGTGCCTGAAATGATCTACTCAGACCAGTGTCACACCCCGAATCTGCGGAATTGCTAATTAATGCGGGTAGAAGTAAAGCAGTGGACACACAAACAACATGGAAATAAACAAAGCAGTAAATATTCACAAGGTTGTGGAAATATCCACCACACGGCAATTCCTCAGAGGTGTGGTTACCTCTGAATGGGAACCCTGTGTGTGAGATCCCCCAAAGTGGTAGTGGAGGAATCTCAGCCTCTGGCAGTAACGGTCTGCTAGGGCCGGCGTCTCAGGGAGGCAAGCCTCAGATAATAACCCAACAGTGGGAGACGTTCCACTGAAGGGAGCAAGGTCAGACAGAAAGAGGTTCGGCAACAGTACAGGCGGCAACAGTACAGAGACGTGAGACGAGAGAATAGTCAGGAACCAAGCCAATAGTCGTTAACGGTACGGGCTGGCAGAGTACAGAATCAGGAAGCAGAAGAGAAGTCAAGACAGGCACAGAATCATACACAGAGAATCAATAACAATAATAATCTCCTAGTCTAGGTGTGAAGTCCTTGGTTTCAACACCTGGGATCTAGTCTAAGGTCTGAGTGCTGACACAGGGTATCGCAAACACAGACGAAGTGTGACTGAAAAGCACTTCCTTATATACTGCCTGGGAGAGAAGTCTCCACCCCAGGCAGCAACCAATCAGAGCAGGCTAAAATGTCAGCTGACCTCCAGGTCAGCTGACACGCTTTCTAAGAGTATAAAGGCGTGTCTGGCGTGCGGCTGCACCCCCTAGAGGCAAGATGGCAGAACCCTGGTGAACAGCATGTTGGTGAGTTTGGAGCAGAGTGCTCGGATGGGTGTGCGCAGCGGATGCGGACGAATTTCCGCATCCCGCGTTGGAAGGTCCGCTTGCCGGACTGGATGCGACCATATTTCCGCAATCCATCCGGCGTTGCAGATTTTTCGTTACAGGTAGTCAACAGATTCAGTAAAATTGCCCATTTCGTGCCCCTGAAAGGACTCCCCTCGGCCCAGGAGTTGGCCGATCTCTTCATCCTGCATATCTTCCGGCTACATGGTATTCCGGAAAATATAGTGTCAGATCGGGGAGTCCAATTTGTTTCTAAATTTTGGAGGGCATTCTGTCATCAGCTGGGCATGGAACTTTCGTTTTCATCGGGCTACCACCCACAGACCAATGGTCAGACTGAGAGAATTAATCAATCTCTGGAACAGTTTCTAAGGTGTTATGTTGCGGATGCACAGACTGATTGGGTCAAGTTCTTGCCGTTTGCAGAATTTGCACACAATAATTTGAAAAACTCTTCTTCTGGATTCTCTCCATTCCAGGTGGTAACAGGAAGGTTGCCTAGGTTCTCCCCATTGCCAGTAGCTTCTACTCCATTTCCAGCTCTGGAGGCTTGGCAAAAGTCATTTAAAAACATTTGGGGAATTGTGAAAAAGAATCTAGAGAAGGCTTTTCAGAGTCAGAAAGGACAAGCTGACAAGAAACGTTCCATAGAGTGGACCCAGATTCGTGGGTCCTTTCCCAGTAACCAGGAAAATCAACAATGTTACTTATGCCATTGATCTTCCTGCCAGTATGCGGGGTGTGAGATCTTTCCATGTATCCCTGCTTAAGCCAGCAGTGCATGTAGATTCCACTCCTCCTCCCCCTGTGATGGTGGACGACCAACCTGAGTATGAAGTGGAAAAGATTTTAGACTCACGTATTGTACAGAACTCAGTACAGTATTTGGTTCACTGGAAGGGTTATGGCATTGAGGAAAGAACATGGGTACCTGACTGCCGCATGCATGCGGATGAATTAAGAAGGGAGTTCCACGCCCTACATCCTGAGAAACCGGGTAGGAGCTGTCCGGAGTCCACTCCTCAGGGGGGGGGGGGGGGTACTGTGAGAAAATGCGGAAAAGCCGCCGTGTGTGCTCAGAACAAGGCGGCTGATTCCGCATCCAACGTGGCGGTTTGCACGCGTAGACCTACATCTGCCAGTATGGCTGAACGCGGAGAAACCGCCGCATGCCCTGATAGCGGTGCAGCTGGTTCCGCGTCCAGCGCGGCGGGTGGTACGCAACACATGTCTGGTGTGGCTGGGACTGATAGTCCACACAGGTTCAGAAGGACACGCGCGCGCGCTGAGAGGCAGAACTTTTATGACAGCCAGAAGGGAGTCAGCTGACCAAGCCGGTCAGCTGACGATTCAACCCGTTCCCATTGGTCCAGCACTTAGGGGAGGTGCTGGAGAGCGCTGTGCTATATATACCGGGTGCTGGTCATTCGCTGGTTGTCTGCCGTTGCGATCACTATGTGGAAGCACTCAGACCTTATTGTGAGAATCTGTGTTACCATTCTGTTATACTTCAGACTAGTTCCAGGGTGTTGATGATCACGGACCTCACACCCAAGATTAGGGACTTGTGTTATCATTCTGTTATATTTCAGACTAGTTCCAGGGTGTTGATGATCAAGGACCTCACACCCAAGATTAGGGACTTGTGTTATCATTCTGTTATATGTCAGACTAGTTCCAGGGTGTGGATGATCACGGAGCTCACACCCAAGACTAGGCATTGTTTATTATCTGTTATGACTTACTGCTTTCCTGACCACCCTTCTGTTCACCGATTCGGTACTTCACTATATCTGATATTCTGTTGCCAAACCCTGCTTGCCTTAGGATTACCGAATCAGCCTCCTGTCTTTGTACTTTGTATGTCCGTGTGTTGCCGACCTGGCTTGCCTGACCTTGAGAACTGTCATACTCACCAGGTCAAGGAATCTCAGCTTGCGCAGGCAGGGGGCTCCACGCGTACGCGCGGAGGAACGCTGGGCCTGGTAGTTCCTCTCAAATCCAAGATGGCGCGCGGCGCGGGGTGCTGCGCGCGCATACACGGAGTTGTGCGCGCGCACGCCGCTGTGCACAGCGCTTGCGCAGGAGTGCGCGCGTGCATGGAGCATTGCGCACTGTGCACGCGCAGGCGTTAATTCTGGCGCCAGAATTCAAATGGCCACCAGTATTTAAGCAGCACTGCCCTTCACTGCAGTGCTGCTTGTTCTGGCAGTTTGGCTTAGTGTTCCTGTGCAGTACCTATTGATTACCTGATTTCCTGTTGTGACCCGGCTTGTGACCTTGACTCCGCTTGATCTCTGCCCGCCCTGACCCTTGGCTTGTGACCTCGATAACCTGGATTGCCGCCTGCCCTGACCTCAGCTTGTGACCCCGACCATCCTTGATATCCGCCTGCCCTGACCTCCGGCCTTGCCTTGTGGACTACGCCTATTATCATCAGTCCTACACCCCTCAGTATTCACCTGTTCTCCGAGTCACTGTGGAGCTATTTCCAGCGCAACCTGGTGGGCACTAGGCAGCGAAGCGCGGCATCCCCATTAGGGGGGTGTTCCGGCATTCCCTTTAGGGGAGTGTTGGTGAAGACCCGTGGTCACTTAGACTCTGCGCTGGGGTAGTTCTATCTCAGTGGTAAGGTCAACAGTCTCCTGGACTCTAACAGTAACAAGCAGCCATTATGAATACTGGTGTAGGATCAACTCAGATGGACCTCTTATGTGAGATGGTCTCTCAACTAAGACTTTCGGTCACAGAAGTCCAGAAAGAGAACTCCGAGATCCGGGAATTCCTCCGAAGTCAGCCAGCGGCTCCTGCAGCTGTCCCTCCTGCGGCCGTGGCGCAAGCTCCAGCAGCTAACCTGGCACCTGTTCCTGTGGAAGGCGCCCTGAGCTTGATACCAGAACCTAAATTACCCCTACCTGATCGGTTTTCAGGGGACCGAGCTAAGTTCCGTCTGTTCCGGAGTGCTTGTCAGCTTCACTTCAACTTGCTGCCGAGAACCTTCTCCCGTGAAGAGACTAAGGTCGGAGCTATCATCTCGCTTCTACAGGGGGAACCACAGGCCTGGGCCCTCCGGTTGATCGAACGTGAGGATCCAGTTGTGAACAGCGTCTCCTCCTTCTTTGAGGCCATGGCCGAATTGTACGATGACCCCGGAAGAGGGGCATCTGCAGAGACCGCCCTTCAAGCTCTACGCCAAGGGAAAAGGCCAGTGGAGGAATATGTTACGGACTTTCGCCGCTGGTCAGGTGAAACTTCCTGGAACGAGCCGGCACTCAAGTTCCAGTTTCGACAAGGGTTATCTGAGGTTTTAAAAGATGAACTAGCCAGAGTGGGAGTACCGGAGACCCTGAAGGACTTGGTTCAGCTGTCTGTCCAGATCGACCGACGACTGAGAGAAAGACGGTTGGAAAGATCAGGACCTACCCGTCCCTTGTGGGTTCCTTCCATGGCTGAGACTCCTTGTTCTCCAACCGTTCCGACTCCTTCTGCCGCTGCTGATGATCCCGAGCCCATGCAACTGGGATTGGCTCGTCCTGCCATTTCTCAAGAGGAGAGACAACGCCGAAGGTCTGCCAACTTGTGTCTCTATTGTGGAGCATCCGGCCACTTCCGTTTGAACTGCCCGGTCAGGCCTGCCGGTAAGCCTGATCCATTTCTCTGCAAGGACAAGACTATCCAACTTCTAGCGGTCTCTCATATCCCTCTCACTCTCTCGTTTCAGGGCCCCAGAGGAGAGATCGTTAGAGTCAAGGCTATTGTCGACTCTGGAGCCTGCTCCTGCTTCCTAGACATCAACCTTGCTGCTCAACTTCAGCTTCCAACCCGGTGTAAACGGGTACCACTCATCATTCAGTTAGCCGACGGCTCTTCCGCCAACTCTGGCCCCATTACAACAGAGACTCTTTCATTGAAAATCATCATTCAAGAGGAGCATCAGGAATACCTCTGTTTTGACTTGCTTCCTTCTCCTCTCTTCCCGATTATCCTGGGCATGCCCTGGTTGAAGATGCACAACCCCACTATTAACTGGAGAACGGGGGAAGTGTCCTTCCATTCAGACTATTGCCTTCGCAGTTGTTTTCCCCGGACGGGTATTCTATTCTGCCTGAATTCCGAGAAGAAAGACTCTGTTCCCTCGGTTTACCATGATTTCTTGGATGTGTTTGACAAGTCAGGAGCAGACGTTTTACCCCCTCATCGCATCTACGATTGCCCTGTTGATCTCCAGCCCGGAGCTGCTATCCCTTTTGGGAGGACCTATCAATTATCTGAACCAGAATCCCAAGTGTTAAAGGACTATATTGATGAGAACCTGAAGAAGGGGTTCATCCGTCCCTCCACTTCACCAGCCGGGGCAGGAATCTTCTTTGTGGAGAAGAAGGACGGTTCACTCCGTCCATGCATTGATTACAGAGAGTTGAATAGAATCACGATCAAGAATCGGTATCCTTTGCCACTCATGTCAGACTTATTTCAAAGACTTCGTACTGCCCGGATATTCTCCAAGTTGGACCTCCGTGGAGCCTACAATTTAGTCCGCATAAGAGAAGGAGACGAGTGGAAGACGGCTTTCCGTTCCAGGTTCGGACACTTTGAATACTTAGTTATGCCTTTCGGGTTATGCAATGCCCCATCCACGTTCCAACACTTCGTGAATGACATCTTCCGGGATTTCATCGATGACTTCATGGTTGTGTATCTGGACGACATACTGGTATTTTCCTCATCTCTGGAGGAGCACCGCATTCACGTTAAGAAGGTACTGTCGCGACTCAGAACTCATGGACTTTATGCAAAACCCGAGAAATGTGAGTTCGAGAAGGGGTCTATCCAGTTCCTGGGTCTAAGGATTTCCCCAGAGGGGTTAGAGATGGACCCACAGAAGGTCTCATCCATTCTGGACTGGCCAGTTCCTTCAGACAGAAGAGCTGTACAAAGGTTCATCGGATTTGCAAACTTCTATAGAAGATTCATCAGGAATTTCTCCCGAGTTGTGGCTCCCATCACGAGGTTGACCAGTACCCGACAAACCTTTCACTGGACTTCCGAAGCTCAAGAAGCCTTTGAGAGACTGAAGACTTGCTTCACTTCAGCACCCATTTTGAGACATGCAGAACCCTCTAGACCCTTTATCCTGGAGGTTGATGCCTCGGAAATAGCTATTGGAGCTATCCTGTCGCAACGGTTTGATTCGAAAGACATTCTTCACCCCATTGCCTTCTTCTCCCGGAAGCTTAACAGTGCTGAGAAGAACTATGATGTGGCAGACCGGGAACTCCTTGCTATCAAGGCAGCCTTGGAAGAATGGCGCTACTTGCTAGAAGGAGCAGAGCATCCTATCCTCATCTTCACAGACCACAAGAATCTCGAGTATCTTCGTTCAGCCAAAAGATTAAAGCCTCGACAGGCCAGATGGTCCCTGTTCTTCTCAAGATTCAATTTCCACTTGACCTACCGCCCCGGCTCTAAGAATACCAAACCGGATGCCCTGTCACGCATGTTCCATTCAGAGGCCAGCCCTAACTCCGTTCCAGAGAAGATCCTTTCCTCACAACATTTTCTACTCCTCCAATCAAGCCTACTTACCTCTATCCAGCAAGAATCCGCTCTCCTCGACACCCCGCCTGACCTCCCTCTCAAAGATGGCCTTTACTATCATCAGGACAAGATTTTTGTTCCCCGCAAGTCACGACTTCTGGTCCTGCAGGCCTGCCACGATGATAGACTCGCAGGTCATTTTGGAGTTTCCAAGACTCTCGATCTACTTCTGAGAACCTTTTGGTGGCCTGAAATTTCCAAGGATTGTAAACACTTTGTGAAGACCTGTGAGACTTGTGAGCGATCCAAGAGCTCCCGCACTAAGCCATGGGGTTTGTTGAACCCATTACCAGTTCCAGAACGGCCCTGGGAGGACATCGCCATGGACTTCATTGTTGAACTACCCCCTTCTAAGGGGTTCACAACTATCCTGGTGGTGGTTGATCGCTTCTCCAAAATGGCGCACTTTCTCCCTCTCCAAGGGTTACCTACGGCTGCAGAGACTGCCGAGATCTTCCTGAAAGAAATAGTCAGATTGCATGGCTTACCCAAGAACATTGTCTCAGATCGGGGAGTCCAGTTCACCTCTAAATTCTGGCAGGAACTTTGCAGGAAACTTAAGATTCATTCTTCATTATCTTCAGGTTACCACCCGCAAACGAATGGTCAGACAGAACGGACCAACCAAACTCTTGAACAATATCTCAGGTGCTTCACCTCTGCTTCACAAGACGACTGGTCCTCACTGCTGGCTACTGCAGAATTTGCCTTCAATAACACGGTCCATACCGCCAGTAACCAATCCCCATTCTTCATGAACTATGGATTTCATCCCTCCTTCCTACTAGATATCAAGTCTGAGTCTAAGTTACCCGGAGTCCAGGAGAGAATATCTTTTATCACTAAAAACTTCACTAAGATACAGGAAGCTCTGAAAGCATCTCAAGAAAGGGGAAAAAGATTTGCAGATAGACGCAGAAAGGAGGGGCCAAGTCTTGTACCAGGAGATCAGGTTTGGCTCTCCACAACTAACCTGAAACTGCGTTGCCCTTCGAAGAAACTTGGGCCAAAGTTTATTGGGCCTTTCCCTGTTCTGGAACAGATCAATCCAGTGGCTTTCAGATTATCCTTACCAAGATCCTTACGGGTCCATCCAGTGTTCCACGTCTCCTGCTTGAAGAAGGTTGAGGTTAGTGACTTTCCTGGACGTTCTGCTTGTCCTCCTGCTCCCATCCTGGTTGAGGGAGTGGAGGAATTTGAAGTCGAGAAGATCCTTGATAGCAGAAGGGTTAGAAATTCCATCCAGTATTTGGTAAAGTGGAGGGGTTTTGGGATGGAGGAGAACTCTTGGGAACCAGGCCAGAATGTTCATGCTCCCAGATTAGTCAAACAGTTTCATCAAAGATTCCCACAGAAACCTAGACCTGGAGGCACCCAGAGGTTGCCCGTAGGGGGGGGGCAATATCATACTCACCAGGTCAAGGAATCTCAGCTTGCGCAGGCAGGGGGCTCCACGCGTACGCGCGGAGGAACGCTGGGCCTGGTAGTTCCTCTCAAATCCAAGATGGCGCGCGGCGCGGGGTGCTGCGCGCGCATACACGGAGTTGTGCGCGCGCACGCCGCTGTGCACAGCGCTTGCGCAGGAGTGCGCGCGTGCACGGAGCATTGCGCACTGCGCACGCGCAGGCGTTAATTCTGGCGCCAGAATTCAAATGGCCACCAGTATTTAAGCAGCACTGCCCTTCACTGCAGTGCTGCTTGTTCTGGCAGTTTGGCTTAGTGTTCCTGTGCAGTACCTATTGATTACCTGATTTCCTGTTGTGACCCGGCTTGTGACCTTGACTCCGCTTGATCTCTGCCCGCCCTGACCCTTGGCTTGTGACCTCGATAACCTGGATTGCCGCCTGCCCTGACCTCAGCTTGTGACCCCGACCATCCTTGATATCCGCCTGCCCTGACCTCCGGCCTTGCCTTGTGGACTACGCCTATTATCATCAGTCCTACACCCATCAGTATTCACCTGTTCTCCGAGTCACTGTGGAGCTATTTCCAGCGCAACCTGGTGGGCACTAGGCAGCGAAGCGCGGCATCCCCATTAGGGGGGTGTTCCGGCATTCCCTTTAGGGGAGTGTTGGTGAAGACCCGTGGTCACTTAAACTCTGCGCTGGGGTAGTTCTATCTCAGTGGTAAGGTCAACAGTCTCCTGGACTCTAACAAGAACTATCTCCTCAGTTAAGAGATAGTTCACAGATCAGTCAGTGACATCCTCCTATTAATGTCACTCACGCTCTGGTCCTTTCCTCTCCCAGTCTGACTCCTCCCTGCAGGAGATTCTCAGGCTGCTGAAAGGTACTCATTCTCTAGTGCAGTATTCCTTACTGTCTTTGTACCTGTCCTCCTGATATTGTTCTCAAAGTATTACTGTTGCACCAAACACTCATATCACTCAGGTGTCCAGAGGTTAGTAGTATATCTGATTATCGGTGATACTGCAGATCATCAATAATCAGGTATATATCTGTATTTTTGGTGATACTGCAGATCACCAATAATCTGACCCTCTCTGTGTTACACCGATCGTTACAGTAAGTTAACCTTCCCGTAACCTGTGGACTCAGTTGTTTAATTAGCAGGTCATTAGTATTTCAATTCCGAGTAGCTTACTACTCAGAATTACTGGAAAGCCTATCACATCACAGGTGTCATCTTCAGTAAATTGTTACAGTTCATAGCTGCAGCTGGAAGCGGGTAGGGTTCCTTAAAACCATTGAAGTTTAGCTGGCCGTTGTGTCAAAAGAAACTGGGTTTAGCATAAGAGTACATATGAATAATACATTGAAAGATATATGTTTACAGCATTAGCATCCATCATACGTTTTATAAGCCTAAAGAATGTTATCCAGGCCTGATTCAAACTGGCATACACAACAATAGTGGTCTCACGAATTGTGCTATTGTACGTATTAGTGGATGCTAACATTTACTGTAGAACTGGGCTACAATAGGTAAAACTACAGCTTTCAACCAGAAAGTCTAGCAGTCTGTATTTTTTTTTTTTAAACATATCAAGTTTATTTGAGAGTTCAGCAGCAAGAAAAAGTACAAACTGCAAGTGACATCTCGCAAAGAGTGCACAGAGATATAACATACATCACTTAGCCATAGGCATTTGTCACAACAGGATAAAATACAAACACTCATTGCAGGGAAAGCTGAAAATATGTGAAGTAGTTTAACAACAAACTTGACATGTTGATTGTAAAGTAACAGTTGTCGGATATTCTATAATTTAACGAAGAACATTAAAACATTTCAGTGCAACATAGCGACATTTACCCAGGGACAAGCAAAAAGGAACCTGTCCAGGGAGGAAAATAGCGGAGAACATTTTGCTTGGCGGTATTCGATCTCAGGAAATAAGTGCAGATAGCTTATAAGTTTAGGGAGTGATTGGGCATGCTCAGATTTTAGTATATCTGGAATTGAGCCACTCAAACCATACATTTTCGAATTTGGCAGAGGCATTTCTATGCTGGTATATGGCCCGACGGTATGGTAGTACCATATTAACAGATTTAATTCAGTCTGTGCAGGAGGGAACCATGGGTGTTATCCAGTTTTTAGTAAGCTGTTTACGAGCCAAGTGCAGAACTTCCAATGCAAATTGTTTGTGATATTTACTAGGTAGGGCGACTGAGAAAATGTTTAGAAGACATGTTTTGGCATCACAAATAAGGGGGCATCCCATGTGGTCATTCATAAATTGAATCATCTGTTTCCAAAAGGCGTTTACACGCGGGCATGACCATATCATGTGTATAAAAGTACCTCTGTCATTTCGACATTTAGGGCAAAAATCATCAACGCCTGGTTTAAATTTAGATAATCGTACAGGAGTAAGGAAGGCTCTATGAAGTATATATAGATATAGTAAATGATCAGGTAAGTATGGAAAGACCTTAGCAACACTAAAGAGGGTATCATCCCAATTATCTTCGGAGACATCGCCTACCTCCCTATTCCAGAAAATGCGTTTCTGATAAATACGTTGAGTGGCGTCAGGCGTGATGAGTTCACTATATAGAAGAGTAATCAGCTGTTTGGAGGAAGCGCCTTTAATTATGTCTAGGAGGGGAGAGTTTACAAATTCTTTGGGAGAGTTGTCAAACTGAGTATTAAGGGCGTGTCGTAGGCCCAGATATCTAAGATAGGCTGATTGTGGGAGGTCAAATTCTACTGTTAGCTGGTCAAAGGTCTTAATTATCCCCCCCCCAGAAAGAGTTGATGTAAAAATCTAACTCCTCTATTGAACCACCAGTCAGCATCCGAGAATCCGCTAAGTTCTTTTAAGTTTTGGTTCTCCCAGAGAGGGGTGAGTCGGAAGGATATTTCAGTGTGCAATATATGATGGGAGCAGTCCCAAACTTTGAGTATTTCCTTCAAAGTAGGAGGGAGGGATTTCAGTCCACCCACTCCCTCAAATCCTTTAAGTGTATTATAGTAGGGGTCCTTGTTTCGGTAAGGGAGCACAGAGAATATATTATTTTGGAGAGTTGGTTTTCCTTCCCTGAACCCGTCATAGAGGTGTGATAATTGAGATGCAAGATAATACAGATAGCAATTGGGAACCGCAATACCACCTAGGTCTTTTGGCTGCTGCAGAACAAGGAGAGATAGGCGATGTCGTTGCCTGACCCATATAAAGCAGGCTAACTGGGAGTGTAATTTCGAGAAAACCGATGAATGGAGAAAAACTGGGGAGTGCCAGGATACATATAAGATTTTAGGTAGGATAATCATTTTAAATAAATTGGCACGTCCGGTAGCATTTAAAGGAAGTTTTTCCCATGCTTTAAGTTTGGCACTCGTTTGAGCTAGTAATGGGTCTAGATTCAAGGAAATAAAATCTCCAGGTGATCTCGAAATCACAATACCCAAGTATCTGAAAGAGCTCACCCACTGCAGAGGGGTAGAAAGGTGTTGTTGGGCTGGCGGGAAGGAGTCAACTGGCATAAGAGATGATTTGGCCCAATTAATTCGGAGACCTGAAAAGGAGCCATAGTGGTTGATTACTTGCAGTGTTTGTGTAAGTGAGTCACCCGGGTCAGAAAGGTAGATCAACATATCGTCAGCGTAAAGGCTGATTTTGTCAACCACATCACCCTTAGTCCAACCCTGAATTTTATTGCCTGCCCGAATCATGGCTGCCAAAGGTTCGACAGCAAGGTCAAACAGGAGTGGAGAGAGGGGGCATCCCTGACGGGTGCCTCGGTGAAGGGTAAATGGAGCGGAGAGCCATCCATTGACTTTTACTCGTGCCACCGGGTTAGTGTATAGGAGTTTTACCCAGCTAAAAAAAGAGGGGCCAAATCCGAGTCTGTGCAGGACCGCAAACAGGAAATCCCATTCCACAGTGTCAAAAGCCTTTTCTAGCAGTCTGTATTTAAATCCAGTTGGAGCCATTGGAATTTCTGTGTGTGGTATAGACAGACATCAGGCAACCAGCTATGGTCTTCCATCTATCAGATTTTTCTCTGCTGCTGCTCTCTCAACCCTTGACCTTCCCACTCCCATGCTGCTGCTGTCAAGGATTCCTCAGTGCTCTTATGGGGGTTCATTCACAAAAGCCCAATAACATTGTTGTGTGCAGACAACACAAAGCAATTTTACCAGTATTTATGCCATCAACTCTTATTGCACAGATTATGCAGCTCACATTATGTACACAATGAGAGTGTTGGCCTATGCTATTTGTGTAATGCACATTATACTACCAGCATGCGTTATGTACATAATGAATATGTAGATTCGGTAAATACTTTTACTGCTCTAATCTTGTCTATTTTTTCCAGATGTTAGTCCAACACATAAAGCCCTGGAGGCACTCTGATGGTGGATGCACATAACATAGAGTCAAAAGATTTTTTTATTTAAAGTGTACTACTATATTGACTATAATGGGTGGGTTGATGGACATGTTTATGTTAAACAGACTCCGAGCACCTCTCATGGGTATGCTTATTGCCTAGAGACTCGGACCAGTTCAGCAAAGTACTTAAAGATGCATACCTTTCTGTAGCTTGTGCTCTCCTCCTTCATTTGATGCCTGAGTCGCCGTTATACACCAAATATCTCTCCTTCAATTTCAATTTAAAAATCGTGGCTGCCATCTTGGCTATGTTATAACTTTTGAGTCACCCCTGTCTTCTGTTAGAGAAGTCCATCGCTGAATGAAGCAGGAAGAGGAAGTGACATGCGTGGCCATTGCAAGAGGCTTCTTTAGAGGGGTCATAGCACGACTTTGTTGGAAGTCATCTGGCTTAAAGGCTTACCCATGAGAGGTGCTCGGAGTCCCTTTAAACCTTACCTTATATTAACATCATTTCTAGTAGTTTCTTTTACATTTATTGTAATATTTCACTTTTCACCCAAAATGGGCATTCATGGGGCCTGATGTATTATGCAACAGTAAAGTGCACAGACAGCACTCAGCAGTTTTACTGTTACTAACACCAGGGAGTTAACCCATTAGCACCATGCCTTATCAGTTAAATGCGTGGGTTGCTATGGTAGCTAGCGACATCATTCCCATTACTAAGGTAACATACGTGGGCACTAATGGGTTAATGGGCAGTGCTTTCCGACATTAGTTTTGATAAAACTGTCTTGCGCTAAAGGCGAAGGGCAACTTTACCGTTGCATGGTGCATCAGGCCCATATTGACTTAGAACTTGCTTGAGAATGTTTGGTAGTGGCTAAGTTGGCAAACCAAATGTTTAATTACAGCTGTAAATATAACATGAAATGCAGCAGGTATGAAAATAAAAACCTTGCCTCTGCAGCAGCAGCAGCAGCAGCAGCAGCAGCAGCAGCAGCAGTGGATTCCGTGGCATCTGCCAACAACCAACACAACAGTAATGGGGAATTCTCAATCTGCACATAGGCCTGGTGCACACCAGAGGAGTTTTTCTGAGCGTTTTGAGTTTTTAAATCTGCTGCTAATGTTATCCTATGTGTCTGTGCACACTGGAGCAATGAGGTTTTGTAAAAAAACCCATAGCATTACATTGGGAAGAGCTTTTGAAACCTCTAAAAGCTCTTCCCAATGTAATGCTATGTTTTTTTTTTTACAAAACCTCATTGCTCCAGTGCGCACAGACACCTAGGATAACATTAGCAGCAGATTTAAAAACTCAAAACGCTTAGAAAAACTCCTCTGGTGTGCACCAGGCCATACAGTATTTAAAGAGACTCCGTAACAAAAATTGCATCCTGTTTTTTATCATCCTACAAGTTCCAAAAGCTATTCTAATGTGTTCTAGCTTACTGCAGCACTTTCTACTATAACAGTCTCTGTAATAAATCAATGTATCTTTCCCCTGTCAGACTTGTCAGCCTGTGTCTGGAAGGCTGCCAAGTTCTTCAGTGTTGTGGTTCTGCTATGGACTCCACCTTTCAGGCCCCTCTCTGCACACTGCCTGTGTGATATTTAGATTAGAGCAGCTTCTCTCTTCAATCTTATCTTTTACAAGCTGGATAAATCGTCCTCTGAGCTGGCTGGGCTTTCACATACTGAGGAATTACAAACAAGGGCAAAGCTGTTTGCAGGAAGAAAAGAGCAGCCTGAAACTTCCGTGCATGAGAACTGCAGGGGGGAAGAAACACACAAATGATCTCTTGAGATTCAAAAGGAATGCTGTATACAGCCTGCTTGTGTATGGATGTATTTTTCTATGTGTGGACATACTGTACATCAACCTACTTCCTGTTTTGGTGGCCATTTTGTTTGTTTACAAACAAACTTTTTAAAACTGTTTTTAACCACTTTTAATGCGGCGAGGAGCGGCGAAATTGTGTCAGAGGGTAATAGGAGATGTCCCCTAACGCACTGGTATGTTTACTTTTGAGCGATTTTAACAATACAGATTTTCTTTAAACCAGGAAGTTTTGAAATAAGGCAATACGCTAGATCAGGCACTTTATTTGAACTACACAATAACAGAAGTAATGATGATGCATTGGGGTACATGAGTCTCCCTGCAATGCAATTGTTTACTCCATTTACTTTTAACAGTACATTGAAACTCTCATAAATTCCTGGAATCAAGGTGCTCCTGTTTGATATACATTTTAGATCTGTACTGTCAGCAAATTACAGGACTTCTCAGTACAATGTGAGTTGCAGTTATACCTGTACAAGAATTAATGCTATGTCACATGTAGCGAGAGTTGCTGCTAATATAATGATAAGAAGTCGCTGCTGGCTACATCTCATCATGGTGTGAGAATTGTCAAGAACTCTATTAGATAATGTTTGCAGTAACTGCACTAAGGCCCCATTTACACTTAATAAAGTTGGTGTGTGTTAGTGTGCGTTAGTACGCGTTAGTGCGCGTTGGTACACGTTTTTTCTATAGCAGTGCAATGGGAAGAAGATTTCAGTTATAACGCGTTAAGTGTAAAAGAGGCCATAGGAAAACATGGACTTTACTTTGAAAATCAGTTTTCTTTCAGTTATAACTGAGAGCAACTGATTAAGTGTAAAAGGGCCCTCAGGATATGTTGCTGGTCTAAATCTTTGCTTGTGTGACACCCATATATATAAGGAACACTATTATAAGTTTTCATTCTTTTTAGTGAGATGTACTGTTTGGCCTCGTTCACATCAGGGACGTTTCTGTGCGCTTTCAACAGCGCACTGCCCTGTGCGTTCAGCAAGGTATTGATTTTTCCATGTAACTAAATGTAGCTGGTTCACATCTATGCACTGCGCTGAGCAGCGTTACAAAAACGTAGTGCTGCATGCATTTCTGTGCGTTGAGCTGTAAAGCGCACATCAATGCAAGTGAATGGGTGCGCTTTTTTAGCGCATAGAAGCGCGTACAAGCGCATAGAAGCGCATGCGTTTTTTACCCCTAATTGGAGAAAAAAAATACATTTACATACAAAAACAAAGTTTTATTGACAACTGCTGCTGCTACAGTAAGCAAAACGTGCTTTAAAGAAGCGCAGCGCAACGCACAGAAACGCGCACTAAAGCACGCACAAGCGCATGCGTTTTTTACTACGTGCTTTAACACGTTTTTCAGCGCAGCAGATGTGAACGAGGCCTTTAATTTGAAATCTATAATTCTTTTACATACACATTTCTAGAACACATTGGCTACAAGATGCACTGTGTTCGCTGCCTTGCATGTTGACAGTGAATTTAAAGCGGACCCAAACCAAACCTTTTTTTAATTAAAAATATTTAGATGCACCACTCTGACACATACAAAGATAAATAAATACTCCTTCAAGCCTATGAGCATTTCAGTGCATGCTTTTCATCCTTCTCTTTTCATAACTAGCATTATACTGGGGGCAGCCATTAGCAATTGCTCCTTTGCTGGACACCACCTACTTCACCAGTTTGCTGGATTTTGTCCCGGCAATTTGAAAGGAAGGGAGGGGTTCCTCAAATAAATGTTAAATATTTTATATTTGTCATCATGCAGCTGAAAAAAGGCTCCTATTTGTTATTATAATTTAGAAAATAGAGTGTATTTCTGAAATCTTGTATTTTTAATTTGTGTCCACTTTAAAATAAACGGGTCAAAGAATTCAGTGATTTTCTGTAGGTCAGATCACACTTATCCGATTCTGTTTTCTTTATTTTTACTTGTTTGTTTGGCTTTGCATTCTATTGCAGAAATGCCCTGTACAATGGATAGAAAATGCATTATGAAAGTGTTTCTCAACATCATCACAACATATAACCATTTATAATTAGAGATGGCCCGAATGGTTCGCCGGCGAACCGATTCACATGAACTTCGGTGGTTCGCGTTCGCGATGAACCACGAACTATATGCGAGTTCGTCCCGCCCCCTATTCTACATCATTAGTCTCAACTTTGACCCTCTATATCACAGTCAGCAGACACATGGTAGCCAATCAGGCTACACTCCCTCCTGGAACCCCCCCCCCCCCCCCTCCTATAAAAGGCAGCGTCGGCTATTTCCCTCACTCATGTGGCTGCAGTAATTAGAGAAGGGAGAGCTTGCTGCAGAGACATAGGGAAAGCTTAGTTAGGCTCTTGTTAGGCTTGTTAGCTTGCTCCTTGCTGATACTTATTGCTAAAAAGCACCCCTCAACAGCTCTTTTGAGAGCTAATGTTGTTCTTGTGATCTATTTTTGTTTTTTTGTTGTTGTGTGTGTCCCACTGACACTTGCATATACAGCCCTGTCAGTCAGTCACAGCTGGCCCTTGGCCCCTTGCTAATTCCTACTGTGCCACTGCCAGCCAGGCCCAGCACATTCAGTACCTACCTTTTCACTGCATGTGTGTGACAGCTGCACATTTGTAATACCAATTACTGCATACCTGTTCATGTTTACTGCACCTGCGTGACAGAAACATGCAGTGTTATATACCAGTCACTGCACCTGTTCACGGTACCTGTGTGTGTAACAGCTGCACATTTGTAATACCAATCACTGCATACCTGTTCATGTTTACTGCAGCTGCATGACAGAAGCACGCAGTGTTATATACTAGTCACTGCACCTGTTCACGATATCTGTGTGTGTAACAGCTGTACATTGTATTGATACCAGTCACTGCATACCTGTTCAGTGCACCTACGTGACCGCACGCAGTGTTATATTATATACCAGTCACTGCATACCTGTTCACGGTACCTGTATGTGTGACAGCTGCACATTGTATTGATACCAGTCACTGCATACCTGTTCACTGCACCTGTGTGACTGCACATTGTATTAGTCAAGTCAGTGCATACCTTTCACTTCATCCCCCCAATATGGGCAAAACAGGCAGAGGCAGGCCACCCGGCAGGTCTGTTCGAGGTCATGCTGTCGTGATTTCGTGCGGCCCTGGACCAAGATACAGTGTTCAGAAGGCGCGTGCCATCAACCCCCAAGATTGTCAGGACGTAGTTGACTATTTTACACAGAACACCTCATCTTCCTCAGCTTCAGCCACCACCAAAGTGCCATCACCCCAGGGCTCAGCGGTGTGGAAACTTTTTTTGTGTGTCTGCCTCAGATGAGAACAATGCCATCTGTACTCTCTGCCACCAAAAATTGAGCCGTGGAAAGACCAAGACTCGCGTGGGGAGAACGCCTTTACGAAGGCACATGATGACAAAGCA
Organism: Hyperolius riggenbachi; assembly: GCF_040937935.1. Classification (NCBI taxonomy): domain Eukaryota; kingdom Metazoa; phylum Chordata; class Amphibia; order Anura; family Hyperoliidae; genus Hyperolius; species Hyperolius riggenbachi. The sequence goes on from NC_090646.1 coordinate 400,667,207, forward strand.
CAAACTGCAATGGGATGACCACCTGAGGAAAAGCAGCACACAAAAGCAAAGCCACACACGGCAATGGAAGATACCAGGCCGCAATTATTTCTCAAAAAAGGTGATACCCAAACTGTACCATGCTGTTGAAAGGCAAGTGGTGTCATCTCTGGCACACATCGTTGGGTCAAGGGTCCATCTGACCACGTGGTATGCAAAGCACGCTCAGGCCTGCCCGAAGACTAAGTCAGTCCCCACACACAGCATCTCTGCCTGCACGCCGTGTGACTGCCTGCCCCAAGACTAAGTCGGTCCCCAGTCCCCACACAGCATCTCTGCCTGCAGGCCGCTTGACTACCTTCTCCGCCACCACCAACAGGGTCCAGGACTCCTGGTGGATTCCTGAATTTTTAAGGCCGCTGCTAGAATAATTTTTCTGGTGCATGTACATGCCTGCCTAATTTTTCTGGCTGCACTGCGGCTGCAACAACAAAACAAAAGGCATGTACATGTGTCAATTCCCCTTCGTGATCATTACCTTGCCGCGGTGAAGGGGCTTGTGTATCACAATGAAGCAATGACCGCCGGCTATATGAGTGTGTCAGGGGGGAGGGGGGGGGGGCACCCAAGATAATAAGGTCATTGCTTCATTATGGACAGACCATATTTGATCAGCTGGACAGTCACTGTTGTTCTATCATTGAGCTACCACAGCCTGGCGACCATACGGGCTTGAAAACCGCCATGGCCTGCACTCTCGCCATGGTGCGCACTAGTCCAGCACGGCCGTCACTACACAAACAGCTGTTTGCGGTGCGTTACACAGTGAATTTGGTCTGTCAGTGTGAAATAGTACACTAATTACACCACCTGATTGATGCATACACATGCAAGATGTTTTAAAGCACTTTAGGCCTCCAATTTAGCAATAAAATGTGATTTCTGCCCTTAAACGCTGCTGTGCGTAAAATCCGAATTTTTCCCTGGGACTTTTGGCATGTATCCCACTTTGCCATGCCCCCCTCCAGGTGTTAGACCCCTTGAAACATCTTTTCCATCACTTTTGTGGCCAGCATAAATGTTTCTAGTTTTCAAAGTTTGCCTTCACATTGAAGTCTATTGTGGTTCGCGAAAGTTCGTGCAAACCAAACGTTTACGGAAGTTCGTGGTTCACGAACCTAAAATCGGAGGTTTGAGCCATCTCTATTTGTAATAGTGTTGGCCAAGTACCCCCTGTTGTGACTGCCATCATCTCAGGTACTCCTTGATGCACACATATTGCTTAGAAGCACTTCATAATTGTGTATCATGATGATTTTAATTAACTATAATAGCTATTCAAATTCATTTATATAGGGTTTATTACTTTTTTTTCATCTCAAAACTTAAAATAATAGATTGACTATGACAAGATCAAGCACCTCCTGAGCCCAACTAAAATACCCCATGAGTACAATGGATTGAGAACCTAGGCATTAGTCCTTAAAAAATGGATACAGTAATGCTCAGACATGGTTTAAACTCAGGTTAGCTCAGAACGTCCTGTACATTTCTAAACTGCCTCTCTACACTCCAACAAGTTACTAAAAACTACTTTTCAGTGTGACCCAACAACCTTTTAAGAAATTCACAACTGTCTGTGCCAACAGAGAAGACTTCAGCTGGACAGTATTGCTGGTGAAAATGAAACTGGCACACTGTGGAATGTAACAAATGCTTGAAGATGTGTGTGATGACCCAGTCCAGTCTGCAGTAAACCATGGTTTAATTAGCCACTATGTGAGTCCGTGTTGACACATTTTCACAAGCTGCATTCCATCATACTGACAGGAAGATCTGACTGAGCAGGCAATGGACACCTTAATGGTTTAATTATTAACATTGGCAAGCAAAGAAGTGTAAAGGCGTTCATACATCAGATAATGTATGGACAGATCGACCAAGAGACAGATCTCTCTCTCTGATCAAATCTGAAATCTGCCTACCCATACACCACAAGCAGATTCCTGATCAAATTCATGTTGAAATTGATCCGGAATCAGCTTTGAGACACTGCATCTGCTTCCTTGCCACCCCCCCCCTGGGGGAAGCACTCTGAACATTAGGGGGGCAGCGTCGGGCATTTCATTACGTTCGTTGCTCATCGTGATATCACTTGCCATCACCTCTGTCCACTTGCCATTACTGACGTTTAGCTCACTTACTGACGTGATTACAACTGTTAGCAGGCTCACCTGTGTGATGCTGAGATGGCAATCTCCCTCCTCCCAGTGTCCCTGCTGTAATGCTGATCTCCGGGGACAGTGCTCTGCCTGGCTGGCTCTGCTCCTTGATCTTTGTGTTTGCAGGGGACCCGGAGATCAGCATCAGCGTTACTCACAGAGCTACAGCCAGCAGCAGGGGAGGTAGGAGATTGCCATCTCAGCTTCACACGGAGGGGGAGGGAGTGACATAACAGCCAGATGAGCTTGCTACCAGTTGTAATCACGTCAGTAAAAGTGAGCTGGACGTCGGTAACTCAACTGAGGAGGAGATTCTCACCTTAGAGATATCTGTGTACAGATTTGTTTTTACCAGCCAAATTAAACAATGTTAAACATTGCTAATCTTGCAAAAATCATTTATGGCAGTAACTGAAAAATGATTAATTCGCAATAGTGCCCCTTTAAAACAAAATCTGATCTAATCTCTATTTCATATATACACTCACATTGTAAAAAGCTCAGGGGGATGATTTTCTCAGTAACAAAAATGCCTCAATAGCTGTGTCAGAGCTACAGGGCAGTGACTATAAGATATAAGTGTGGGAATTACTCATATCTGTAAGTCAGGAAACAAGCCATTGAACATAATCAGTCTTCTGTTTAATTGAGTCTCCTATGTCACCATTTAACTTATGTCCTGTTCTGCTAGTAACCATCTAAGTGACGTAGCTGTTTTTTTTTACATTAGTGACATCCTGGTCACAACTATTTAAAAGCTGTCATTTAACTGTATGGTTCAGAAGATATATTACACAACTGATGTAACCCTATGAACAACAGCCATGGGAAAGGAAAAAAGGTCAATGACTAAGCAGTGAAAAGTGAAACTTATTTCAATATAATGCACATTGGCCTCAATTCACTAAGCTTATCTCCTGTCTTTAATAACGTTTCTAGAGTTATCACCATGGTGATAAGGCATGTCGTATTCAGGAAACATTTTACCTCAGGCAAACCTAAGGTTAACTCTTCTGTCTTTAAGTTAACTCTTCAATCCTTAAAATAACTCCAGAATTCTAAAGTTAAAGACAGGCTGTTAATTAACTGTGTGTGAAAATAACTACAGAGGAGGTAAATTAACTACAGAGGAGGTAACTTAAGGAATGAAGAGATAAGATAACTCTCTTACTGTGTGGAGGTATGTTTTCTCTTGCCTTATTATCTCCAGCATGATCTTAGTGAATTGAGGCCATAGTCTTTAATCAAGTATGTAATAGGGACTGGCATGCATCTCCTGTCTGATTTGGCATTGAAATGATAATATGAAGACAAGACACAGAACATTTATATCACACTTTTCTCCTGGCGGACTCAAAGCACCAGAGCTACAGCCACTAGGGTGCGCTCAACAGGCAGAAGCATTGTTAAGGCCCATACCCACAATGCGATTTTCCTGACAGTTTTTCCAACTGGAGATTTTTCGAGTGACGAGGGTACAGGCGATCACAAGAACAATGTATAGCAATAGCAACCATTACAGCGGTTTGGATCCTTAAGATCCTTAATGATTCCGCGCAAAGTACAATGATCGTTTGAAATCCTGTGTGCTCCCTTCATGTAACGGTGCATGACATTGCGCATACCCACCGACAGGAAGATGGATCGGGGAACGCTCGTCATCAAGAGACGTCACTGGATCCACCATCCTGCATTGCTGCGGTGAGCATTCAGCTTAAAGGAGAACTAAAGCAAGAGGGATATGGAGGCTACCATATTTATTTCCTTTTAAGCAATACCAGTTGCCTGGCTATCCTGCTGATCCTCTGCCTCTAATACTTTTAGCCCTAGACCCTGAATAAGCATGCAGCAGATCAGGTGTTTCTGACATTATTGTCAGATCTGACGAGATTAACTGTATGCTTCTTTCTGGTGTCATCCAGACATTACTGCAGCCAAATAGACCAGCAAGCCTGCTGGGCAACTGGTATTGTTTAAAGGAAATAGATATGTCCGCTACCATATCCCTCACTTCAGTTGTCATTTAAGGGCATCTTGCCTAATTTAGGTAGAAATAGGCTTGAAAATGAAATCAGTCTTTAAAAAAAAAAGATCCATTTAAATGTGTGTGCAAGTTATTAATTTTAAATTTAACTTTAACTACTTAAATGTAACTTTAAATACTTATGTGATGAATAGCGGAAAAGCCGCCGCATGTTCTGACAGTAAGGCGGCTGATTCCGCGTCTGATGCGGCGGTTTGTCCGCGTCAGCATGCGTCTGGGTTGTCTGGAACGGATGGTGCACATGGGAGGAATGGCGTGGTGGCCGCCGTGTGTTCTGACGGTAAGGCGGTGGATTCTGCGTCCAGTGCGGCGGTTTCCCCGCAGCAACATGTGTCTGGGCTGTCTGGACCTAGTAGTGCACACAGATGGAGAGCTACGCGCGCGCGCTGCAAGACAAGCTCTTTATACCAATAGGAGGAAGATCAGCTGATCAGGGCGGTCAGCTGATCCCTGCTCAGTCAGTGATTGGATGATGGGAGCTGGGCGGCGCTGTGGAGCGCTTTACTATATATATCTCCTGCTGTTCAGTTGCTGGTTGTCTGGCGTTGCCAATGCCTATGTGTTAGCACTCAGACCTTAGTCAGATCCTTCAGTGTGGTGGAACCAGGAGGACCTGGGAATCCACACTTAGCCAGTTACTGTATATCATCTGTGTTATTCTCTAGCATAGTTCCAGGGTGTTGAGATCACGGCCCTCACACCCCAGACTAGGAATACTGTATATCATCTGTGTTATTCTCTAGCATAGTTCCAGGATGTTGAGATCACGGCCCTCACACCCCAGACTAGGAATACTGTATATCATCTGTGTTATTCTCTAGCATAGTTCCAGGGTGTTGAGATCACGGCCCTCAAACACCAGACTAGGAATACTGTATATCATCTGTGTTATTCTCTAGCATAGTTCCAGGGTGTTGAGATCACGGACCTCACACCTCAGACTAGGCCTTGTTCTGATATCTGTTATGACCTGTAGCGTTCCTGACTATTCTTCTGATCTCTGATTTGGTACTTTGCATATCTGATACTCTGTTGCCGACCCGGCCTGTCTGATCTTCTGGCTGTCACCCCCCGCAGGGTGTCCAGCCTTTCCGCAGGGGTCCCCTGCTCTACAGAGGGGACACTGCTCCTTATCAGTCAGGGACTCCCTCTCCAGGTGTCCTTGACTGCAGTAGAGTCTTCTCTACTTATTGGACCACCTGCTACCCCGGTGGTCCAAGGGTTACTGTTGCACCAAAACACTTACACACTCAGGTGTCTAGAGGTTAGACATATTTGATTATTGGCGATTCTGCAGATTCCCAATGATCAGGTCTATCTGTATTCTTAGGGATACTGCAGATCGCCAAGAATCAGATTCTCTCTCTGTTTGCTGACACCTATCGTTACAACTTAATTGCACATTGTATAGTATAGTAATGTCTAGCAAATGTGATTTATGCTGTTTACTCTTACCTACTACCCAAAGAAGAAAGTCAGTGCCTCCCTTATGCCAATTAATCCATGTAAAAGAACTGAGCATTTTGTGTGAGGAACCATTGCAGATTCCTTGAAGAAAATACTGTTTTCCTGGTTGATTTGTTCTTTTCTTTTAATACTTTTAGAAATACAGACCCAGAACAAGTATGCAGGTTAGGTGCTCTGACTCCAAGTTGACACTACTGCTTGATGTAATTTGGCTGGCAGCCGAATTACAGTGTTTTAAAAGTAACTTCAGTTCAGTCTTCTGACAGCGCCAAGTTACTCACTGTGCACCACTATAGCCGTATTTACTATTATAGTCTATAGTGGTGCCAACTGCGCCCAAATCTCCTGCGCTGTTATTACAGTGGTCAGTTGGAGGAAGCCCCAGGTAAGCATAAAACCTGAGACTGCTTTCGTCTCAGGTAAACTTTAAAAGGACAGATGGCAACCTGTTCAGGTTCCCTTTAAAGTGTGCGCTACATATAAAGAAAAGCGGATGGTGAAGTGCATGTTCAGGGGTTATCCTCAGTGAAAACTGCCTGACATTATTTTTGTTTCAGTTATAGCCAGCAGCAATACGCTATGTGCCGTACCTCCAGCGTAAGGTTAGAGACAAAGGATGAGGCCGGCTCCATCCACGAAGTATATATTGCTCTTTTATTGCAAATCCATAGGAAAGGCTGTCACACAAAGTGTGACGTTTCGGGGAATAACCCCTTTCCCAAGCTGGTGACAGACAGAGTATAATCACATAGCACACAGGTTTATATATCCCCACCCAGTATACCCAGCAAATCAAAGGTCAGAAAGTCTCTGAGCCAATCACAGGCCCTCAACACACACGTGGACCTGATGGGGAACTTAGTAGAAACAGGTAGAGCCAATGGGTATTAAGCTCACCTGCATGTGTTCCACCATCATCCCCAGTCTCTGCACCGCCAATGAGACACTACCGTTACCATCTTCAGCCAAGTCCCGCCCACTGGAGGCAGACGGGATTGCCGCATTGGACTGCAGCAAAGGCCTGCACCTTGTGACCAGCCGGCGGAATTCCAACTGGTAACATGCAGGGAAACCAGCGTGGAACGGCAACACGCATGATGGCTTTATCCATCATGCGTGTTGCATGCGGCTTCCGCGTTCCACACTGGTTTCCCTGGGGAGAGTTTTGAAAACTTTTAAAGGTAAAAAAAAATGTTAAAGATCTAAATAACAAATGTTATTTCTATTCACTCAATCTAATGACACTTCATGGAGTTCTCCTTTAAGATTATTAATGAAGGAGCAGAGAAATAAGGGAAGAAAAGACAGAAGACAGGAAGTAGAGACAAGACTTTTCAGCAACAGCAAAAAAAGAGCATTACCAGTTTGGTTGCAGAGAGATGAAATATGACTGCAAAAATGGTATCACTGCTCTAGTGTACTGGTTAACCTCCCTGGCGGTGCATTTCTGTCTGGAATTATGAGTCAAAAGCGGTACATTTAATTCAAGAATTATAGGCCTTCAACTTTTCAGTCATAAACTCACCAACTGCGCCCCATGTCCCCATGTGTTGACCATTGGGATTTTGGCATGGTTCCCACTAGAATGCTGATAAAAAACTAGCATTTTTGCCTGGTTAGAGTAGGACTCACCAGAATGGGGAAACTTTGGTGCAGTTGGTGAGCTTAACCACTTGAGGACCCACCCTTTACCCCCCCTTAAGGACCAGCGCTGGTTTGAGTGATCTGTGCTGGGTGGGCTCTGCAGCCCCCAGCACAGATCAGGGTGCAGGCAGGGAGATCAGATTGCCCCCCTTTTTTCCCCCCTATGGGGATGATGTGCTGGGGGGGTCTGATCTCTCCTGCCTGCTGTGGGTGGCGGGGGGGGGCACCTCAAAGCCCCCCTCCGCGGCGAAATCCTCCCCCTCCCTCTCCTACCTGGCCCCCTCCTGGAGATCCGGCTGCACAGGACGCTATCCGTCCTGTGCAGCCAGTGACAGGCTGTCTCCTGTCACATGGCGGCGATCCCCGGCCGCTGATTGGCCGGGGATCGCCGATCTGCCTTACGGCGCTGCTGCGCAGCAGCGCCGTACAAATGTAAACAAAGCGGATTATTTCCGCTTGTGTTTACATCTAGCCTGCGAGCCGCCATCGGCGGCCCGCAGGCTATTCACGGAGCCCCCCGCCGTGATTTGACAGGAAGCAGCCGCTCGTACGAGCGGCTGCTTCCTGATTAATTAGGCTGCAGCTGGCGACGCAGTACTGCGTCGCTGGTCCTGCAGCTGCCACTTTGCCGACGCACGTTATGAGTGTGCGGTCGGCAAGTGGTTAAATGCGTTAAAGCGTAACCAAGAATCCCTGTCACTGGTTTCCTGTTGCGTGCTGCAGCCCCTCTGTATTTATATATTTCTTATAGAGACTGGGGATCTCCAGTGCTGCGTGCATGCTTTGCATAGTATTGTATATAATTTGGTTTGTGCTTCTCATCCCCTGGTATATATATATATATATATATATATATATATATATATATATATATATATATATATACATATACATGTGTATATATGTATTCTGTGGCAAACCCAGGATTTTCAAGGGGGGGATTCATGAAAGGTTTCCCTCAGCCACGCACAATACAGTATAATAATATGGTAGGACTTCATGCTGGGTACACATAATGCAATTTCCCATCTGACCGACAAAGGGATCGATCGAGAGTAGTTTGGATACAGATAATAATGAGGACAGCTGATATTGGTAATGGAGGGGAAAGTGAAGCATTCACACAGCAGGGCACAGGGCTGTGCTCATACCTGACTCTGTTAAAGGAATACTATCGATTGAAACGACTTTTTTTTTAATACTCTATATTAGTGTACACATTACCACTAGTGCTAGGGGCACTTTATTTATTCACCCAGGTCTCTCTCTCACTATCCCTGCTTAAAAATAGTTTGGGTCACCCTGAGCTACTTGGTTACTCTGTCACACAGCTCACAAATATATTTCACTGTGTCACTCACAGCATGCAGGAGACATGAGGAGAAACAGGCTGATCTGAGGTGGTAACAGGTAACTAAATGAGCTGTAATATTGCTGCAATATAACAAGCTATAACACTAGTCTGTGTTCACACTCAAACTGGCTGCCTGCTTGAGGTGATTCACTCCAGGCTGCATCCACTTTACAAGCTGCTGAGAGGGGCAGACCACTGTCTACAATTAGCATTATTAGTATCTTTATCAGTCAAGAGAAGCAAAGATAATAAACACACATTGCTAGAATCTTTAACCCCTTACCACCATATCAACAAGATTCTTTCAGCAAGTTGATAATTAAACTATAAACTGAGGAGTTGATAGCAACTCCCCTGTGCAGAGACATGGTCTAGCCCTCTGCTAGCCCAGTATGTAGATACATTTTGTATCCAACACTGACGCCAAAACTGACGGAGGATTTTACAGCTGAGAGGAACAGCTGTGTGAGGAATCAAATTGCTCCTAGTACTTGTCCTAATGTGTGCTACAACATACAGCATTTAAAAATAAATGCATACATCAATAGTATTCCTTTAAGTTCCTCAGAGCTGCTCCACGCTCTGTACACACACTGCTGCTACATCCAAAGTCAACTGTAGCAGGGAAAGAAAGGGGGCAGTGCTGTGAGCTGAAGGATGCCTGCAGATATTCTGGTGTCTCAACTTGTGACTGTCCTCAGACACTGGACTGTCCCTGGTCTGTGGGGGATTCTGGGCAGCTGTAATCGCCCCCTGCGTTTGCCTATGATATTAGTGTGCAATTCCTCCTCATTTCTCTATAATCACAAAATTTGATCTCTCCCGTGTCACCTGGCTGCCAAGGCAGAGATGGCAGTGGCAGATAAGCTCATTGGAAAGAACAGGATGAAAGTATATCCAATTACAGTTACCAATTTTTGTCTGGATTTTGACTACTCTCAGTCTGCCGCATGCACCGATGTCTGCCTGGATTTTGACTACTCTCTGCCGGACTTATTTGTACAGTTTCACAATTTTTAAAGTTTATTCATAAATTTAATTAAATCAACACATTTGCGTTCCATTCTTTTATTAATATGCAGAATGTCTACCAGGCTTTTATTCAGACATATTTTGGTGAGTCATGACTGAAAAGTTGAAGGCCTATAATTCTTGAAATAAATGTAGCGCTTTTGACTCATAATTCCAGACAGAAATGCACCGCCAGGGAGGTTAACCAGTACACTAGAGCAGTGATACCATTTTTGCAGTCATATTTCATCTCTCTGCAACCAAACTGGTGATGCTCTTTTTTTGCTGTTGCTGAAAAGTCTTGTTTCTACTTCCTGTCTTCTGTCTTTTCTTACCTTATTTCTCTGCTCCTTCATAAATAATCTTAAAGGAGAACTCCGTGAAGTGTCATTAGATTGAGTGAATAGAAATAACATTTGTTATTTAGATCTTTAACATTTTTTTGACCTTTAAAAGTTTTCAAAACTCTCCCTAGCCAGCTAGCCAACTCATCTGTATGAATCTGGGAAAATCAGGAGAACAGATTATTTTCAGTACAGGCACAAGGGCAAAAAAAGTTAAACAAAATGGATGCCAGGGGGAAGCAGCTTATCAGTGTTAGCGCTGTCCATTTATCTGAATCCTCAATACAGTGTTTTCAGTAGCAAAAATATTGTTTTTAGCAATCTAACAAAGCATATTATAGGAAAGTGAAAAAGAGTACCGTAAGTATTAATTGCAAGAACCAACATAACCAGGAGGACACTTTTATTTAAAATATCCTATAGATCTCCTTTAACTCACTTTGCTGCCACTGCATAGAATACGATATTCGATTCATTGCACTCCTGCTAAGAAGTTAGATAATCAAGGGAATGTTTTTTCATGTATTTTTTTCTACATATTTCCACCAATGGCAAATAACTTTCATGAACATGGTTGAAATCTAGTAGTGTAAAAAAATAAGATAAAATAAATATATATACACAGGTTCCTGGAAAATTTGAGCAAATGAAAAGCTTCATGGCAGTTGAACTTCCCTTTCCACTTTTATCTCGTAATGGCTGATTGAATCCCATCTGAGTGGAATTCCAAAAGTCTATTTTCAGGCTGCATAAATCTGCATACAGAATTTGCATAATCCTGCTGCAACTTGGAATTTTTTTACAACTCATTGGCCATCCCCATTCTTATTCATGAACTCCTAGACACCATGGGCCTGAAACACAATCCTTTAATTTGAATACACAGTGCACATTAATGTTACTGGCATTTACGTTAAGCAACAAAATGCAATGTCCATTACGCCTAACCTTAAAGGGAACCTTAACTGAGAGGGATATGGAGGTTTCCTTATAAACAATACAAGTTGCTTGGCAGTCCTGTTGATCTCGTTGGCCAGTGGGGTAGCTAAGGAGCTGTGGGCCCCGATGCAAGTTTTACATTGGGGCCCCCATGCACTCTATACATAACAATTGATATGGTGCACCAAAACCTGCCAATGGCAAATACAGTGTCAGAGGTGCAAGAAGGGGATGGGGAACAGTTTGTTAATAATTACCACTATAAAAGCATCTATAGAAGTGATTATTATGAGCACAGGACCAATAAAGAGCTAATACTGCAGTTGAGGGAGGGCCCTGATGCTGTCGCAACTTCTGCAACCCCTATTGCTATGCCCCTGTCTTTGGCAGCAGTAATGGCTGAATCACACTCCTGAAACAAGCATGCAGCTTATTCAGTCTGTCTTCAGTCATAGCACCTGATCTGCATGCTTGTTGAAGGGCTGTGGCTACAAGTATTAAGGTGCATACACACATCAGACCATAGTCTTTGGAAAATGAAAGATCACAGACCAATTTTACCCCCTTCCATGTAGTATGAGAGCCATACCTACACAGTCTATTCTATGGAGCTGAACTCCCCATCAGATAGAAATCTTTGCAAGATGCTGAACACAAAGATGCTGTACACATTCAAAAGATCAATATCTGCAAAAGATCTGTTCCTGCAAAAGATCCGTTCCTGCAAAATGCATTCATAGTCTATGATATCTGCAGATCCTCATACACACCTTGTTTAACAGACATTCATCTGCAGATCAGACAAGCATCTGCAGATCTGAAGATCCATCCTGGTGGATCTGATCTGCAGATGAATGTTTGTTAAACAAGGTGTGTATGAGGATCTGCAGATATCATAGACTATGAATGCATTTTGCAGGAACTGATCTTTTGCAGGAACAGATCTTTTGCAGATACTGATCTTTTGCAGGAACAGATCTTTTGCAGATACTGATCTTTTGAATGTGTACAGCATTCGTGTGTGCAGCATCTTGCAAAGATTTCTATCTGATGGGGAGTTCAGCTCAATAGAATAGACTTTGTAGGTATGGCTCTCATACTACATGGAAGGGGGTAAAATTGGTCTGTGATCTTTCATTTTCCAAAGACTATGGTCTGATGTGTGTATGCACCCTGAGAGACACAGGATCAGCAGGAGAGTCAGGCAACTGGTATTATTTTTAAAGGAAAAATCCATAACCTTCTCAGTTTAGGTTCCTTTTAGATGCAAGAAAAATGTACGCGTGCTCTGTGCCCATAATTTTACTGGAGTTTTGTGAATGAGGCCCTATATTTCATACACTTTACATAGAATATGAGCTGCACAGAAGTAAAAAAGGAGAAAGGAGAGAGTTATGGGTAAAGAGGCTTGAAGATCTCAGTTTGCAAGTTCCTAATAGCTGTCTGCTGTCATACATGACAAAAAATAATTTTGAATATAGGTTATTTTAATTTTTAACACGAATGAAAATGTCAAACTGTTGAGAATATGGTTAAAAACTATATGCAATATATATTCAGTAGAGAATGTAACATGCAATCACAAAACTAAACATTTTACAATGCATTCCCGTGACATATTCATGTTTATTTTGTATAGCTTGTACAAATTTGAATTGAAAATCAATCACAAGTGGCTAATTTACTGACAAATATATCTAACATCCCCACTTCCTTAAATTAAAGAGAAAGGCCCATACGCAATTCACTTTTCCTCCTAAGTTTTCTCCTAGGTGATATTTTTAAACTGGTTAATAAAATGCCTTTCAAACCACCAGCAAGTAAGAAAATACTCAGAATAATAATGATAGTACTTTTCCACCTACTTTTTGGTACTTTTTCCATTGCAAAGTGCTGAAAAGTTATTCTAAATCAAAGAAGAAAAATTACTTCCTGGGAGAAAACTCAGGAGAAAAAGTTAATTGCATATGGACCAAAGTCTCAGGTCTTTGTTCAACAGACTTTCTCCTGGGAGATAATTTTTCATCTCCTCTTTTTATAATAACCTTTCAACACTTTTAAACACAACCGAAAATGTACCAAAAAGTCGGTGAAAAAGTACTTTATTGACAAGATTTGAAACTATCAGCTAGGAGTAACCTGTGGAGAAAAAGCATACAGGCTTAGATAATTACAGTATGAAATTGTCACAATTAGGACTATTAGCAATAAATAGTATGAAGCAGGGCTGTGGAGTTGGTACAAAAATCTTCCGACTCCAACTCCGACTCCTTAGTTTTTGAAACCACGACTCCGGGTACGCAAAATTGCTTAGACTCCGACTCCTCGACTCCGACTCCTTAGTCTAATACTTAACAGGGATGTGGATTTTGTACAAAAATCATGCGACTCCGACTCCCGACTCCTCAGTTTCTGAACCCCCGACTCCGACTCCAACTCCGGGTGCCCAAAATTGCCCCGACTCCGACTCCTCGACTCCGACTCCAATCCTGACTCCACAGCCCTGGTATGAAGAAGGCACATTCGTTCTTTTACCTTTGTACACATAATTTATTAGAATAAGCTAGTAAAAATAACATTACAAAACAATTCCACTAAATGGCAGTGGTGGGAATATAGGTAAAATAAGTGATGTGTAAATAGCATGCCTAGTCCCCATTGCATCACCCTAATAGGTTGCAAACCGTCAATGAGATTTCCTGGTTCCCATAGGAAACCTTCCATGTCCTTCACCAAAATAAAGATGTGCACAACATGCAGCATGCCTACTACAGATGTACTTTTTGTTGTAATAGCAACAGCCCATGCTAAGCTATATATAGAAATTTCAGAAATGACTAATCAGTCATCTTCTGTTCTCTGTGGTAGAGTTCCTGCCACTTCCCCCGTCCATATTTCTAGTGGATGCTCAGCTGATCATATGACTCTCCTTGGAACTACAGTAGTTAGCAAGTTATTCTTACATCAAACTGTGATGTGAGTTTTGCGGTAAAGTGAACCTGCCCTACATAAAAAAAATAAAATAAAATAAAAGAGGCAGCCACCAGGACTGCTGGTTTTCATAACCAAAATCATTTCACTAAAATGTTCCTTGTTAAAGTCGCCCTTCTATCACATCTACTTTGGTTGTCTATGGCAGACCCTGCTTCCCGGCCAGTACTGCTTATTCTATCAATGTGAGAATGGACATGTGAGGGTGGGACTCTGTACAAGGTCCGGCGGCTAGCAATAGGGGGTGCAGAGGTTGCGATCCAGAGGGGCCCATTAGGAGTCCTAGTTAGCTTTCTATTGGTCCAGTGTTGGTAATAATCACTTCTATAGATGCAGTAGTGATCATTAAACTGTTCCTCATCCCCTTCTTGCACCTCTGACAATGTGGATGTTCTTGGCAGGTTTTGGTGCGCTGCATCAATTGTTATGTGTAGAGTGCTTGGGGGAACAATATAAAACTTGCACTGGGGCCATAGCTCTTTAGCTATGCCACTGACAAGGCCAGTCCCAGTGGACACTTATTTCTCCTTTAGCTTAGTTCAGGCCCACTTTAAAGCAAACATTTTATTTTTTGCTGATGCTCTTCAGCATACTGACTTAAGGCTCATATATACGTCCAATTAAATGCACAACCAACCACACAAAATGACCAACCACACAACAAGTTATTTACCTGACAAGTACGTAAACACACATCACACATCTTAGCAGTCTTTGTAAAGGAAGAAAAATGCCATGGCAGTTTTTCAGAAAGGGGTCGTGGCTAACTAACTAATCCTGTCTTTTGTGAAACAAGAGGTCAGTTTTTATACATTTTTTCCTGCAACTCCGTTATAACATCTGCTGCCTGTGCTGATAGTGTGGGTTTTATTTTTACACCGGAGGTCTGCTTTAAGGTTGTACCAGTGCAGAGAGAAACAACAGAAAGCTGAGAAAATAATAATAAGTTTACACCACTGCTAGGGAATTGTCTTATAAACTGACCCTCCGACATCCAATATGGATTGTGTTGCTCTATCTGATGCAGTAATATTCATCTAGCTGTTCACTGGAGTCATTACGCCGTGGTTGATAGTCTTCATGATTCTCCTGTGTATCACTGTACCGATCAAAATCTGGTGTGCAGTGTCCTGGAACAATATCAGCTAGGGTATCCAAGTAGCTTCCTATAGAGATATCATCCATTCCATCGCTGTAGCCATGCAGACTGGTGTAACTTCCATGCAATGAAGTGTCCCGGCTTTCTAAGAGACTGCAAAGGCTCCCGCTCAGGCTGCTTCCCTGGCTAGTGATAACATCTTTCTCCTCCATCATCCATTTGATAGACTCTATGCTTTCATTGATAATGAGCAGCTGCCTCATTAGTTTAACATCCGTTGCTCGGAGATAGATCTGTTGTAACAAAGAGGATGTTATTAGTGTACAGACAAGAGTATTTATGTAGAACAGAAAAATCCCAGTGGCATTCAGTTTCCAACTATAAACACATCTTCTACTTAGCAATAGCAAAAAGTCCTTTTTAAATGCAATTATATTGCATATCAGTTAACTATAAAACAAAGTTCTGATAAACGCAACAAAATGAAATATGCTTTACTTTGAGAGGAAACACTTGGGGCTCATTCACATCATATAGCGTAAAATGGCTGTGCGATCTGAACGCAATGCATACGATCACACCCAGGGGCGTAACAAGGTCCCACCGGGCCCCCCTGCAGAAATACTGAGCCCTGCAGAAATACTGGGCCCGCTTGGGGCCGTTTTGGGGGACTGGAGGGGTCGCAGCATGAGGGGAAAGACATGCTGCACTTCAGCAGGGAGGGGGGACGGTCCCCCCCCTCAGGCTCTCCCCTGTGCGCTCCCCTCCAGCGTTGATAGTTTGTGTGTGCAGCGGCAGATACATACCTTCCATGTGTGCTCCAGCGTGGATGTTTCTCCCTCTAGTGTCTGACGTGACTTCCTGTATAAATAGGAAGTCGCGTCAGAGGCTAGAGAGAGGAACGACCACGCTGGAGCGCACGGAAGATATGTATCTGCTGCTGCACACACACTATTCAACGCTGGAGGGGAGAGCCTGGGGTAAGGAAGGGGGGGGGGACCGTCCCCTCTCCCCGAGGTGCAGCATGGCTTTCCCCTCATGCTGCGACCCCTCCAGCCCCCCACAACGTCCCCAAGCGTGCCCCATGGGGGCAGGGGCTGCAGGCCCTATAGTTACGCCAGCTATGCGCTGCACTGCTGATCCCATTCACTACAGTGAATGGGTCAGTGCTGCGCATGGTCTGAAAATGCATGCATCCTTTAATTGGACGCAGGTAGGGGAGAGACGCAGCCAGACAGGGACATACTTTACCTGATTCTGCCAGACGCCGTTGGAGCATCACAGTTTCCATGGTCCCCCTTACTGTCTCCTGACCAGCCGCAGCGTGCTGACGTGACGCAGGCATGTGACGTCATGTCAGTGCTCACATGCCTGTGAGGAGAGAAGAAGAGCTGTACAGACGCTGGGGGTGAACACTGGAGTGGCTGCTCCTGTCGGTGTCTGATGCAGTGAGTGATCTTTTATGTTTTAACTGTACTCAGCCTCTGCTCTGTGGGGGGGTGTGGCAATGGGGGAGCACAGCTAGCATTGGTGAACAAAGCAACAAGAAGTGTGCGTGTGTGGGGGGCATTGGTGAACAAGGCAACAGGAAGTGTGCGTGTGTGGGGGGCATTGGTGGCATAGCTACAGGGCAAAGAGCATCAGGGTGGATTGTGAACCTACACACTCACTCACTCTTTCTTCCTGTTTTCTTGTTCTCCAAAGCTCATGTTATAGTGTGCCCTCAGATGCCCCTTCCATTGCCCACTTCTAATTATAGTGGCCTTCAATGGCCACCTCTGGACCCCACGACTACTCATGGGGCCCATGCACAATGTGTGGCTGGCTGCATTGTCATAATTCACCTGTCCTGGCGTGCTGCTCTGTCCATGCACGCTGCCTGCCTTTTCTCCATGACAGGGCGCAGGTTATTTACGCATAACATCCAAAGCATAGAGAAGAGGCAGGCAGCATGCATGGACAGAGCAGCACGTCAGGATAGGTGAATTATGACAATGCAGCCAGCCACACATTGTGCAGGAGTCCCAGGAGCAGTCCGGGGGAGACGACCTGGGAGAAGGGGGTGGTAGACGGTTCAGGGGCACCAGGGGCTTACTTTGTTGGTGGGGTAGGGGGCCCCCAGGATACCTTTCCCCCAGGGCCCCTATGCCTCTTAAACCGGCCCTGGCCACTGCCATCTAGGACATACTTTTTCAAATTATAAAGGAATGGCTGAGAATCCCGCATAAGGAGTTGGATTAGTCCAACATTTGTCAGAACTGTAAGATTTTTACTACCTACTGTAAGTGACAGCTACACAGTTAAAAGGTAATTTAAAGTGTAGTCTTGGATAGGCATGGCCCTGCTTAGGAGAACTCATGGAGAAGCAGGTGATCAGTTTGATCAGCTGATAGATTTGTAAGGTTCTGATTTCCTGTGATGACTTCCTGGTTTAACACATGATCAGTACCAGCAAATCAGAACCTTACAAATCTATCAGCTGATCAAACCGATCACATGCTTCTTCATGAGTTCTCCTAACCAGGGCCATGCCTAGTCTTGGACCAATGTACTGTTTATCTTACATATACAGTATGTGTGAACACGTTTTATAATTTTTACAATAGTGGTCCTAGAAATTTCCACTGAACAATCGTGGCTTGCAATAAGTGAATATATAGTACTATGGAACTGTGAATTTGTTTTTATGCTTTTAAATATGTACATTTCATATGTGCAGTAATAAGAAGCATTATGGGAAACTGGAGAATACACAGTACATAATACAGGCCATTTCCCTATTGCCCGCACTGTGTACTCTGTAGCACATCTGTGACTATCTCGCTTAAGTAAATCAAAGAGTACATTTCTATTTTAACATGCTGTTCCGCTAACTTGTAAGTGCAGCTGGAGATCAGGTAATCAGTGATTATGAAACTAATCTTAAAGAAAATTATTTTTCAATTATTTTATCTTAAGGGTAATGAAAACCTGCATGTAGTCATTAAGGCTAGATATGAAATGGCTGAAGTGTCGGCAAACATTATTAAAGTAGTAGCAGCCACTGGGAATCACAGCACTTGTTTTTAGCATACTTTAATCTCTTAACAAAACCCTACAGATCTCTCACCATTCGGAGATGTTGAGATTAACAATATTGTAGTTACAGTACGCTAATGTTATGCATTCAAAGTGCATTTACAATTATTTCCCAAAGTGATTCTAGAGCTGCCTTGCTAAATATTCATAAGTAATTTATAACATCGTAATTGTGCCTTCTTTAAACTCATATCGTCTCTTTCCAAAGCATAGGACTTGTCCTTGTTGTGTGGGTTTAGTCATTCATCTTGGCTCAAGATAAAAGAGTCAGCATTTAGAAAATCCACATCCACCTTGAATTAGTCCCAGTTGCCCATGGAGTGACTCTATAATGTTTTTGACTTTATAAAATGTTAAAGAACTGAATCTACAGTATACTTTGCTCTTTATTTGAACTAACAGAAATCTGTGGGCTAAGGAATGCAATTTACGCAATTATAGATTGCCACCTGATGTGGCAAAAGGATCAATTGCTCTATGATAGGAATAGATTCGGAACTAAATTGATTCCGACACACACAACATATCAATTTTTAATAGATTGTAACATGGAATCTATTGAAAATCGAACAATTGTTAGATGCAGTGCAACACTACAACCTGTTGATCGACTTCCGATTCTTCTGCTCCCCGAGTAATCAAGATTTCCCATACTGTCCAATCGATACTTTCTATTGATTTTTGGTCAAAATCGATTAAAATATGATCAATATGACATTGTACAGGAATCGATTCCAAGCAAATGAGTGGATGAATGTATGGGTACCTTTAGAGTGCAATAAACAGCCCAATCCAACCCGATAGATTGCCAGATGATGCAATGCTCAGCCCTGCTCATCTATTTGGCTCCTGTAGTGTCTGAATAACATCAGAAACAAGCATGTAGCTAATCAAGTCAGATCTGATAATAATGTCAGAAACACCTGATCTGCTGCATGCATGTTCAGGGGCTGTGGCTAAAAGTATTAGAGGCATAGGATCAGCAGGAGAGCCAGGCAACTGGTATTGCTTAAAGGGAACCGAAACTGAGAGGGATATGGATGTTACCTTTTAGGGTAGGAAGTAACACACTAGACAGAATTGCATATTAGTTTTTCAAGGCACATAGTGGAAAACGCATATTCGATTCTGCCTAGTGTGTTCCTACTCTAAAGGCTGCTTTCACAGTGGGACGTTAAAGTCCCACGTTACAGCAGCCTGTAATGCAGCCCAACTCACAGCAATGATAAATCAATGGGCTGTTCACAGTGCCCACGTTGCGTTGGAGTATAACGCAGCACGGTAAATGAAAGTGCAGCATGCTGTGCGTTATACTCGTATTTCCCTGAGTTAGAATGTTTGCACATGCTCAGTAATGTTTGTTTTTTGTTTTTTTAAATGTGCCGCATGCGCCGTTTTCATTCGATCAGTATGCGTCAAAAAGTACGCATCAAGTACGCATCAAGAGACGCATAACGCAGATCAATGTAACGTCCAAATTCAAAGCTAACATGCGTTACGTTAGGGGCATGTTATGCGACCTTAACGTCGCATGAAACGCAACATCTTAGTGTGAAAGAGCTCTTAAACAATACCATACCAACTGAGAGGGATATGGATGTTTCCTTTTAGACAATACCAGTTGCCTGACAGTCCTGCTAACCTCTTTGGCTGCAATAGTGGCTGAATCACACACCTGAAACAAGCATGCAGCTAATCCAGTCTGACTTCAGTCAGAGCATGCTTGTTCAGGGGCTGCGGCTGAAAGAATTAGAGACACAGGATCAGCAGGAGAGTCAGGCAACTGGTATTATTTTAAAAGGAAAAATCCTTATCCTTCCCAGTTAAAGGGAACCAGAGAGGAACGGGGGGTTGAAAAAAGAAAATGATTTTATACATACCTGGGGCTTCTTCCAGCTCCATAAGCCTGAATCGCTCCCACGCCGCCGTCCTCAGCTTCCTGGATCCGCCGGTACCGGGCCCGTCACTACCGGCGGACGCGGCCAATTGTCCGCATCACAGGGGCTCCCTCCATACATGTACGCATGCGGCAGCGCAGTAAGCAGCCACATGCGTATCTGTATGGAGAGAGAGCACCCTGTAATGCGGAGAATTGGCCGCGTCCGCCGGCCGACTTGCCGACTCGCGGCAATGACGGGACCCGGTGGCGGCGGATCCAGGCAGCGGAGGACGGCGGCGTGGGAGCGATCCGTGCGTATGGGGCTGGAGGAAGCCCCAGGTATGTATATTGAATCCTCTCTGGTTCCCTTTAAGGATCCCTTTAAAAGGAAATAAATATGGCTATCTCCATAGCCCTCTTGTAACAGTTGTCATTTAAAGTTTACATTTCAAAATTACAAGGTTGTTATATACGGTATATATTTTTAATTTCGATATGACTCACATACTGTTAATTTAAGGGCCCTTTTCCACTAGAGCGAATCTGCATGCGTTTCCTGCATGCAGATTCGCATAGACAATACAAGTGGATGGGCCTGTTTCCACTTGTCAGGATTTCTGAGCGTTTTTCTGTGCAGAAATAATCTGCACGGTAGACCCCGCAGAATTTGCATACCGCATACCTCGATGCGATTCGCATACAAATCATCTATGAACATCTATGAACTCGCCATACACCTAACGGAATACCTTGGGGTGCCTTCTTTCTAAAATGAGGTCACTTGTGAAGTTCCTATACTGCCCTGGCATTTTAGGGGCCCTAAACCGTGAGGAGTAGTCTAGAAAACAAATGCCTCAAATTGACCTGTGAATAGCAGGGCTGTGGAGTCGGAGTCGGGGCAATTTTGGGCACCCGGAGTCGGAGTTGGAGTCGTGGTTTCAGAAACTGAGGAGTCGGAGTCGCATGATTTTTGTACAAAATCCACAGACCTGTTAAGTATTAGACTAAGGAGTCGGAGTCGAGGAGTCGGAGTCTGAGCAATTTTGGGTACTCGGAGTCAGAGTTGGAGTCGGAGTCGTGGTTTCAGAAACTGAGGAGTCGGAGTCGGAAGATTTTTGTACCGACTCCACAGCCCTGGTGAATAGGACGTTGGGCCCCTTAGCGCACCTAGGCTGCAAAAAAGTGTCACAAATGTGGTATGTGTTTTGGGGTGTATTTTTACACATACCCATGCTGGGTGGGAGAAATCTCTCTGTAAATGGACAATTGTGTGTAAAAAAAAAATCAAACAATTGTCATTTACAGAGATATTTCTCCCACCCAGCATGGGTATGTGTAAAAATACACCACAAAACACATTATACTACTTCTCCTGAGTACGGCGGTACCACATGTGTGGCACTTTTTTACACCCTAAGTACGCTAAGGGGCCCAAAGTCCAATGAGTACCTTTAGGATTTCACAGGTCATTTTGCGACATTTGGTTTCAAGACTACTCCTCACGGTTTAGGGGCCCTAAAATGCCAGGGCAGTATAGGAACCCCACAAATGACCCCATTCTAGAAAGAAGACACCCAAAGGTATTCCGTTAGGAGTATGGTGAGTTCATAGATGATTTTATTTTTTGTCACAAGTTAGTGAAAAATGACACTTTGTGAAAAAAATTTGATTTTTTTTTTACACACAATTGTCCATTTACAGAAATATTTCTCCCACTCAGCATGGGTATGTGTAAAAATACACCGCAAAACACATTATACTACTTCTCGTGAGTACGGCAATACCACATGTGTGGCGCTTTTTTGCAGCCTAACTGCGCTAAGGGGCCCAAAGTCCAATGAGCACCTTTAGGCTTTACAGTAGTGCTTACAAATTAGCACCCCCCAAAACGCGAGGACAGTAAACACACCCCACAAATGACCTCATTTTGGAAAGTAGACACTTCAAGGTATTCAGAGAGGGGCATGGTGAGTCCGTGGCAGATTTCATTTCTTTTTTTGTCACAAGAAACTTTTTTTTTTTTTTCTTGTCACAAACTGTCATTTTCCGCTAACTTGTGACAAAAAA
Organism: Hyperolius riggenbachi; assembly: GCF_040937935.1. Taxonomy (NCBI): domain Eukaryota; kingdom Metazoa; phylum Chordata; class Amphibia; order Anura; family Hyperoliidae; genus Hyperolius; species Hyperolius riggenbachi. Next base: position 400,689,325 of record NC_090646.1, read on the forward strand.
TAATATCTTCTATGAACTCACTATGCCTCTGAGTGAATAATTTGGGATGTCTTCTTTCCAAAATGGGGTCATTTGGGGGGTATTTATACTATCCTGGAATTCTAGCCCCTCATGAAACATGTCAGGTGGTCAGAAAAATCAGAGATGCTTCAAAATGGGAAAATTCACTTTTTGTACCATAGTTTGTAAACGCTATAACTTTTACCCAAACCAATAAATATAGGCTCAATGGTTTTTTTTTTATCAAAAACATGTTTGTCCACATTTTTCGTGCTGCATGTATACAGAAATTTTACTTTATTTAAAAAAATGTCAGCACAGAAAGTTAAAAAAAATCATTTTTTTGACAAAATTCATGTCTTTTTTGATGAATATAATAAAAAGTAAAAATCGCAGCAGCAATCAAATAGCAACAAAAAAAAGCTTTATTAGTGACAAAAAAAGGAGCCAAAATTCATTTAGGTGGTAGGTTGTATGAGCGAGCAATAAACCGTGAAAGCTGCAGTGGTCTGAATGGAAAAAAGGGTCTGGTCCTTAAAGTGAACCAGAGACGAAGCACCCTCATGTATTTTACCATAGAAATCAGTGGGAACATTAGAGAAAACACCTACCCTGCCCTCTGTTTCATCCTCACTGCTAAAAGTGTCTGTTATCTAGCTGAGATAAGAATCCCGGACTGTGCATTGAGTCTGGCTTTGCTATAATGACTCAGCTATAATGATTTCTGAGCAAAGCCAGCAGGGGGCAGGCTTGGACTTGAAAAGACACAAAAGAACACAGTCTCAGCTATAATCTTTCTGTAGCAAAGCCAGCCGACTGCTTAGTCGGGATTCTTATCTTAGAGGTGATAACAGGCAAATTAAACAGAGAACAATGTAACAAAGAGCAGATTAGGTGTTTACTGTCATGTTCCCACTGATTTATAAGGTAAAATACATGAGGGTGCTTCATCTCTGGTTCTCTTTAAGGGGGGTAAAGCCTACGGTCCTCAAGTGGTTAATGCCCCACTGTGAAACCAGCCTTAAGCAGGCCATACACTGGCTCGATTCACGGCCGTTTCGACAGCAGATCCGATCCTGGGATCGGATCTGCTGCCAATCGCTTGCGCTAAACGCACCCGCCGATCCGATTCCCTCCCGAAATCGGATCGGACCGTCGATCGCGCCGTGCGGGAAATTACCCTCGATCGCCCGGCGGTAGGAGCGCGTCGCTTGCGGCGTACGATTCGGGCCCGATCCGGGGTCCTCTTCTCCTCGCTGCACCGCATTTCCGCATGTCCCAGTGTACGCTTATACTTCCTGTGTCACTCCGGTGACCAGGAAGTTGAAATAGAGGGCGCTCTATTTGAACTTCCTGGTCACGGAGTAACACAGGAAGCGCCGGGATGGAGCAAGAATAGCGGTGCGGTGCAGTGCGGAGAAGATGCCCGGGAGCCAGCCTCAGGTAATGTATACGGGGGGGGGACAGGCGGCAGGAGCAGCTGAACAGATTGTGATCGGTTTCAGGCTGAAATCGATTCACAATCTGTTTGCAGTAAAGGCAGCCATACGATCCCTATCTGATCAGATTCGATCAGATAGGGATCTGTCAGCTGGTCGATCTAATGGCACATCGACCAGTGTATGGCCACCTTTAGTGTTTACTATACAGTACAGAAATCCTATCAGTGTGATACTTAGTTAAAATTACTTGCTATATGTGCACCTACAGCATTGCAGCAGTATTTTTGAAATACTGCTTGCTTTCACAAAGGACACATATGATGTTGGTATATATAGGTTGGTATTTTCTGAAAAAAGAAATCCATAAAAAAGATAACAGGTAACATGCTTATATATCATGGAGAAGGAAAAGTATTTCACATTCTTATACTTGTATCATAGACTTCAACTTCCTTATACATAAACTTATGGCCAGCACTAACACGTCTCACTGCAAAGGCCTTATTTGTCACAGCTTGAGTCTTGCTCTAATCTTATTATTAGACTTGTTCTTCAAGTAATTTGACATGGGCAATGTTATTTGTGTAGGATAATCAAAACTTTATCTTTGTTAGGCTAAAAATACCATTATTCATGTCATAGCTTTGGCGTAGTGGCTGGATTCTATTTCTTATGTGAACGCTTAATATAGGGCTGTGTTTTGATAAGAGCTTTACTTGTTAAAATATTTACAGACTCAGTCTTTATTATTATACAGCTGCTTACTTGATGTTGTAGTGCTGTTTGTTAGTACAACAAATTGTTTTATAGAGTTGTTATATCAGAGTATAAATGTGCAGGTTTAGTGAACAACAGACAGCCTATAAAATACTTACGAGATCCTGTGCTGTTTTCCTAGCCACTCCTTCATATATTTTGTTATGGTTGGTAATAATAAGAAAAGTTAAAGCAGATGGCCAGTATTTTTTCAAGTTCTCCCTCCCCAATCTTCAAAATTCCCCAATGCAAAAAAACCTGTGTACTAATAAGTGGTATAAACGATCCCTTTAACCACTTGAGGACCACAGTGGTAAACACCCCTAAATTTTAACTAAAACGCACAACACAGCACACGACTGATCTCCTCCCCCCCCCCTTTTCCCCCCACCAACAGAGCTCTCTGTTGGTGGGGGTCTGATCGCCCCCCAGGTGTTTTTTTTTTTCTAATAAATATTTATTTGTCCGTTTTTTTTAACAAAATGTACCTTTTTTCCCCCCTCATATTCCCCTCCCTCCCTCCCTGCAGCCAGCCAATCCTGCGATCGGTTGTCATAGGCTTCTGCCTATGAGAGCCGATCGCTCTCTTGTCCCCCAGGGTGTCACACTGCTGTCCCCAGTACAGCGCTGTACTGTGTAAATAGACGCCGATCAAGCCGTCTAACAGTCTCCCGAGCAGCAATAGCCGCTCGGAGACTGCGCACGCAGCCTGCGCGCGATCTCCTGCAAAACAGAGCCCCAGGACTTGATGCCAATTGGCGTTAGGCGGTCCAGGGGCTGCCGCCGCGGCCACACCCATTGGTGTTAGCTGGTCGGCAACGAGTTAAAGTGGACCCAAATTAAAAATACAAGATTTCAGGAATAAAATCTATTTTCTAAATTATAATAAGGTACTTTTCCGTTAGCCGGGCGTATCCACTAGGTGGCGATAATTACTATTCCCCCTCCAGGCCACCATGGATATCGCCACCTAGTGGATGTGCCCGGCTAACAGAAAAGTACCTATAATAATAATAAATAGCAGCCTTTTTTTCAGTTGCATGATGACAGATATAAAATATTTTACATTTATTGGAGGAACCCCTCCCTTCCTTTCATATTGCCGGGACAAAATCCGGCAAACTGGTGGAGTAGATGGTGTCCGGCAAAGGAGGAATTGCTAATGGATGCCTCCAGTATAACCCTAGTTATGCAAAGAGAAGGGTGAAAAGCATGCACTGAAATGCTCATAGGCTTGAAGGAGTGTCTATTTATCTTTGTATGTGTCAGAGTGGTGCAACAAAATATTTTGAATTAAAAAAAATGTTTGGTTTGGGTCCGCTTTAACCTATTTATCTGGCAGAGTGGATGTCAGGAGGCCTCCTTATTAAAGGGGGCTTCCACATTCCCCTTTTCCCAATGCTATTACCGTCATCTCCGCCTAAGCATTGGAGAGGAGATTGAGTCCCTTTTTCTTAAAGTGGACCTGAACTTTTGCACAGAACAGAAAGAAAACCCAGAGAAATGCACCCTGTATGTATTTAGAGAGTTTAGCCTGTCTAATTTTCCCTCATCTGTGACTAATTACAACTGTAATTTGATCTCTCAGCGGTGTCAGCTCAGGAATCTCGGCAGTCATCAGCAGGGTTAACATCCTGCGTTGTGAATACCCTATCTGCAATCACAGGCTGTGCATGGCCATTTATGTTTATAAAATCACTGTTTTTATGCGGTCACGGATTTAAACCATAATACTAAATAAGGCCCATAATGCTGCTTGTGGGTTATGTACCAAAACTCATAGAAAAGCATGTGAAGAACGTATTTGGCTCTGAATTACTGGTCACAATCTTGTGCTGAAGCAGGAAGTGATTACAACAAATCAGAGCGTTACAAATCTATCAGGTGACCAAACTGGTCATATATATTGCTAACATACACAAAACCGTACATACAGGATGGCCTGAAGAACTTTTATTTGGCCCTAGGATGTTTAGCCCTACGCAATACAATGTTACTATTTAATTTGGCTCACGACAATATCTGTTCTGACACAAGTTGAATCATTGCCTGTGATCATGATGATGATGACTAACAACTGCTTTACTCATTCTGCATTGTTCATTTACTAACTGAAGATCCATACACTTACTTAAAAACAGTTGCACAGAACCAGACACTATCTCCACACACAGCCACTATGCCTATGAATATCTGCATTGTTATAGCCCTCCCTCTGCAGGAGCCAAGCAGTCCTCCTCTGACAATGATGAATAACTTTTCCATGTTTTTTTGCGTTTTGTATGCGTTTTTCATGTGTTTTACAATTGTGTTGTATGCAAGTTAATAGTAAGACAACAGGAAGCGGAAATACATCACAAAATATTTTTTTTTTAAACAAAAATGCATAGAAAAACGCATACCATTGTGTTTCCATTGACTTTCATTGTGTGCGGGTTTTTTATGCGTTTTTGCACACCATGAAACAAAGCCAGCGTTTTTGAAAACGCACGCATAGAAAATGCATATGCCTTTTTGATATGTGCTTTTTCCTGCAGCCCACAGACTTCCATTAGAGGCAAAAACGCAGCGGTTTCCGAAACGCTAGCGTTTCTGCTAAGTGTGCACCTAGCCTAAAGCTGGCAATACATCTAGTGATTTTGCAACCCTATCGACCATCCGATTCAATAATTTTCTTGAATCAGATGAAAACTGGTGCCACCACAAGCACACTTGATCGAGGATTTGACCGATTTCAAGGTGAAATCAGTCGAATGCCTCGCTCAAGCATGCTGGTAAATGTTGGTCTTTCGTGGTTGATCGGGTGCCGGGTGGTAACAGCATTCAATATTTCGACGGCTGACGAATGCCGCTTGTCTGGCCACCGAAGTATAAATGTTGAAGAAAAATCAAAGATGAGAATCGCACACCACCATGGAGGTGCTGGACCTTAGTGAACTGCAAACAAAAAATCGAGAAGGTCCGCACACTCAATCGATCCAAGATCAAGGTTTATTCAACCAATTGTGACACACGTCCACTCCATAAACCAACGACTCGTTTTGGGGCCCCGTGGCGTCCCCTTTGTCAAGATAAAACAATACAGAATGGTTTGCACATTGTTACCATTCTGTATTGTTTTACCTTGACAAAGGGGACCCCACGGGGCCCCGAAACGAGTCGTTGGTTTATGGAGTGGACAAGTATAAATGTCCTCCCCCCAGTGCCTGTACAGTGTAAAATCTCACGTTTGTGGATTGTGCAACTCCTAGCCTCCCCCACCGTGTGTGTGTGTCAGCACACATGTGCCACGTGATAGAAGCGCCACCACGTAGTGGCACTCAGTGTGATGGCAGACTTGGGGTGATGGCAGAGGAGTCTGGGAGTCATGACAGTGGGACAGGTGAGATTTTACACCGCACAAGGAGGGCATTTACATTTGGGGGAGGGCTCCCAGGCAGGCGAAAAAGGCAGTGTTTCACGCTGAAATCTATTGGGGATTTGCCTGCGGTGTATGGGCAGCCAACAGATCTCTCTTTGATCAGATTCCATCGGAGAGAGATCCTGTTCGATCTGCTCATACATCCCTAGATGTATGGCATTGGGCACCTTATACATCAGGGTCAGTCTAAGTCCTTTCTGTATGAACTGTGTATGTATGGTGTGTTTATGTGTAAATATGTTTATTTGTATTGTGAATTAACTTGTGGGGTTTGTGCAAAGTTATATTAACAAACAAAGGTTGTTCATCAAAAATTCCTAAAGTAAAGTCAGCCCGCACCCTTTCACAGAGTGAAAATTTGTCAACTGAAAATATAATGTCTACTTTAGATGCCACAAATATGATGGTGAGTGGGGTGAAATGATGACAACAGGAAATGGGGCCTAACATTCTGTTTGGTCTGTAGAGGATTCTGGGATTCGAAGTTCATTCCCACTTCCCAGTATTGTTCACAAAGATCTAGAATAGCTAATATTTAGATACAGAACAGATTGGGAGCCAGATGGGTCTGATATGAAGTAGATTTTGTTTCTGTGAGGATTGATTCCGTTTCTGAATATTCTTGTGCATTATCCTTTAAATACATTACTCAGAGAATGACTGCATTGAAATGAATGGAAGGTTTCTTTGATTACATATTTCTTAATATGCATTATTTCTAATCTGCTGAGAATGCTGGTGAATATTCACACAGATATTCCATCCTGGGAACTAGATGACAGAAGAAGCATTTCCATCAAGAGGCTATTGTTCAGCTTCTGTAAAGGCTTCTCCTGGTAGGAAAACTAATATACACTTTTCATTATCCAAGTATTATAGTAGTTTAATAAACTGTCACGACAGCATGGGAAACGTCTGATAATCTGCAAGCAAACACTGCAAAGCCAAACAGGAAAATTAGTGCGGTGTAAAAACCCAATATGTAGTCTTCCTGCTTTGCATGTGTGCAGTATGTGTAGACTGTAGAACCACAAGACAGCCGCAGTCCTTTGAAGTATAATGTTCTAAGAGCTGATATATTTATATAGACAAGCACACCTTGAAGACAATGATGAGTCACTCACTAAAACCAAGTAAGGTGTATTCCGAATACAGCTTAAAAGAATGTGTTTGTAGTCACACATGGTATATATGAAGGAGCTATATGTACATTCAAAAAGAAATAGAAAAGTTAAACTGTGACAATAATTTGCAGTTTACTGTTAAATTATTGCTGTTTAATGAATCCACTGCAATATTCTTATTTACGCCCTATGCTCTTTGTCATATTAACTTTTACACATGCCTATGGAACGTTAAGGGAACCTGAAGTAAGAAGTATATAAAAGCTGCCATATTTATTTGCTTTTAAATAAGTACCAGTTTCCTGGCAGTCCTCCTGATCAATTTGGCTGCAGTAGTATCTGAATCACACCAGAAACAAGCATGCAGCTAATCTCGTTAGGTCTGACAATAATGTTAGAAACACCTGATCTGCTGCACGCTTGTTGAGGGTCTATGGCTAAACGTATTAGAGGCAGAGAATCAGCAGGACAGACCGGCAACTGGTATTGCTTAAAAGGAAATAAATATGGCAGCCTCCATATAATTCTCACTTCAGGTTCCCTTTAAAATGTGTAATGCTTCTCCATCTTTGTTTAATTTAGTAGGATTAGCATTAAACTAAATGTAAATACTTGATTTAGAAAATACTTCTGTTTTACTGCTGAGTAGTAAAGTTAAGATACAGTGGGCCATATGCAATTCACTTTTTTGCTCCTAAGTGATATTTTCACAATTTGTAAATAAAATGCAGTGTACACCCCCAGCAAGCAAAGAAATGCTCAAATTCATTTTGATGGTACTTTTTCATCCTACTTTTGGTACTTTTTCCTTTCCAAAGTGCTTAAAAGTTAATTTAAATTGAAAATGAAAAATTATCTCCCATTAGTAAGCTCATGAGAAAAAGTGAATTGCATATGGGCCAATATATCTAAGATCAAGGTAATCAAGCAGGACCTGGTACATGCAAGAGAAGGCACTGTAGGAACAGAAAGAGGTGATGAGATACTTACCAGCATCATTCACTACTGGCAACTTTTGAAAGGTGGGGGTGGGATGAGAGAGACTACTAGACTATCAGCAAAGCTATGGGGGGGGGGGGGCTAGGCTAACAAAGTGATAAGGGTGGAAGGGCTTGGCAGTAGAATAACACTAGGCTGCCAGAAAAAAGAACTATATAAAGGGGAGATGGACCACTAGACGTCAAGAAGATCTATTATGAAGGAGGGGGAACCACCAGAACACTAGGGCTTTAAGGTGTAGGGGAGGGTTACCAACAGACCACCAGGAATAGCTATAAGGAGGAGGGGACCACTAAACAAACAGGGAATAAATGGGGCACTGCACTAGTCTACCACAAGGGACACACAGTACAGGGGACACTATAAGAGGGCACAACATAGGGGGTACTAAAGGCACAGACAGACCGGCATCTCAGAGACATTTGAACCACTGATGTGACCACAACAGAAAGTAAGTAAAGTTATTTCCACTGAGGACACAGACAGGAAAGGTTCTGACCCTTTCTTAGTCTATTCAAAACCACAAAAAAAATGTCTAGAATTGCAAGCGTGCATGCAGGTATCCTATTACTGGAGGACTACCAATGTGTCCTTATGAAACAATGAGCCTGCTTGACCTTCAGCCTTTGTCATGTCCTTTAACATTGGGGTCCTGAAAAAAGTTGTGACCTTTCCAAACATTCACTTCACGATAGCTGTGTCAGAAGAGGTGATGTATGTCCTCCTGCAGATAGGTTGAACACCTGGATCTTAGCAGGTATTATTAAAATCCGTGCAGGGCTACAATTGTTTCTGCAGAAATAGGTTTAAATGATCAACCATTCACTTTTGTTTGTGGTCCTAATGTTGGCAATAAGATATGAGAATAACTCTCATTTTGTTCAGTGCAATCAAATGGTCAGATAAGTTGGCCTGAACACTTGGATCGATCTGAACTGAGCATGCAAGAAATAAATTATTTAAAAAATAATCACTCTAGATTCACTTTTGTGATTGCTTGGAAAGTGAACACATAAAACAATCCCATTACAGTCTGTCCATATATGGGCAACAAAGACATACCTATGTGTGAACACGATACACCTCTCTGTGACTTCGCCCTAAAAAAAGCTGAAACTTTACATAAAGAGATTGGAATGTGACATTAGCTGGAATAACACTGCAGTGAATGTTAACTCGGAGAAGTAATCACAATGTTCAATGTTTGTTTAAGTAAAAGAAGTTCCTGGTAGAGCTTTTCCACTCTGAATGCTGAAGGGTTTATTAAAGCTGTGTTTGAAATTCTCTGCTGGAGATACCTGGAATACTGTAACCACTGCAACCTTATTTCTTCTACAAGACTATATAGAAATGGGCAGGTGCTTCTTAACCTGTATGTTTGTGTTGTTATTATTTAGTACTAGCCGACCCGCGGCGTAGCATACGCCGCATAAGGGGGTAGCGGGCAGGAAGGGGGTATTAGGCACAGTGGCAGGGAGGGGGGGTCGGACCCCCCCTCACCTGGGTCCCCCATGTGCACTCCCCCTCCAGCTTAAGCTCAGCAGGACCCCCCCTCCCTCACCTGGGTCCCCCATGTGCGCTCCCCCTCCAGCTTAAGCTCAGTAGAACCCCCCCCTCCCTCACCTGGGTCCCCCCACGTGCGCTCCCCCTCCAGCTTAAGCTCAGCAGAACCCCCCCCTCTCACCTGGGTCCCCCATGTGCGTTCCACCTCCAGCTTCAGCTGAGCAGCAGCTGCTGCTATTAGTAAGAGGCAGCGGGCGGGGATGGCTCACCTCTTCCGCGTTCCAGCGTGCGTTCCACTGTCGTCACATCCTGCAATGCACTGTATTGTAAGTGGACGGCATTGCAGGAAGTGACGACAGTGTGACGCACACTGGAACGCGGCAGAGGTGAGTCATCCCCACCCACTGCCTCTTACTAATAGCAGCGGCTGCTGCTGAACTTAAGCTACAGAGGGAGCGCAGATGGGGGACCCAGGTGAGGGAGGGGGGGTCTGAACCCGCTGCTGTTCCCAATACCCCCTTCCTGCCCGCTACCCCCTCCAGCTCGGCGGCAAGTCTAGGTCCGCCTCTGTGGGCAGGGCGCTACTTCTTTTTCTTGCTTGGACCGGCCCCTTCTTGCTTGGACCGGCCCTGGGGGCAGGGAGCTACTTCGCCTTCTTGCTTGAAGGTTGAGGCACTTACTCTATATATAGATTTTATATAGCGCTGACATTTTCCATAGCGCTGTACAAAGTATATTGTATAGTGGAATTCCTTGCCAAGCTTAATCAAGACAGCTCCAGCCCTGGACACTTTTTTAAATCAAAACTGAAAATCCACCTGTTTAGTCATTAACTATCGCATAACTTCCCCCCCCCCCCCCCCCCGTTCACATCACTATGTACTGATCTTAAAGGAATACTATCGATACCCAAGTGTTCTAAAATGACAGTGTGCAAATAATGTCTAAGTAGCTGTGTAAACATTTTCCTACTTTTCATGGTAAATATCAGAGGCAAAAACTGTAATTTATTGAGGGTAGGATTTAGCTATATTGGGACAAATCAATTGCAGAAGGGGTGTCTGCTTCAATGCACAGCCAGAGTTGCATATCAGACTACAGAAAGCAAATATCAAACATATCAAACTGAAAGCAAAAACAGTATGAAAAGCTGTGACAATTAGTTACATTTCCTCTGCTCTCTTCAGACACTTCAGTCAGAAACACAGGACACAGGAGCTGCAGCTGTTGGGAGCTCTCTCTCTCTGTCACACACAGAGCTACACATAGAGCTAACTGATCAAGTGTGAGGGAAATTTCCCCTCTCCTCATGGCTCAGTCAGCCATCAGTTTTGGCGTCAGTAAAGTTTGAATGTATTTTGCTAACCAGTGTTCTCCCCAGGCTCTTTTAGCCGGGTTTTCCACCCGGCTAGTTTTGGTGACCACCCGGCTGTCAGCGGCTCACCTCCTCCTATGCTGTAAGCATAATTGCTCATAGAAGCACCGGCCCTGCATTTTCTCCTTTTGCCCCACCTGGCTACTTTTTCATGCCACCCGGCTACAATTTCATGCCACCCAGCTGGAAAAAATTTCTGGGGAGAACACTGCTAACAGTAAACAAAGAAGTTGCTACTAAAATGTATACACCAGTACTTAGCAGCACTTCCCAAACAATTCCTGTGTCAATTAAAAAAAAAATATGTGAATCGATAGTATTCCTTTAAGAAAAGCTTATGCGCATTGGGTACTATGGGAAGAAAGCGCTTTACAAATGTTTCATTGTTGTTGTTGTCACTTAGCTACCTCAAGACCACGTCACGCCAATGGGCATGATCGTGGCGGCAGCCTCAGGAACGCCTAACGCCAATTGGCATGAAGTCTAGGGGCCGGCTACTGCAGGAGATCGCGTGCAGGCTGCACGAGCATCCCCTGCTTAGGAGGCGAAGCTCTGCCCCGCCTACAGTTTCCGAGCGGCGTTTGCTGCTCGGGAGACTGTTAGACGGCGAAACCGCCATCTTCTTACTAAATACAGTACTGCGATCTGCAGCAGCGCTGTACTGGGGACAGCCCTGTGCTGTGTAGAGATGGGCCGAACCTCCGATTTTAGGTTCATGAACCCCGTTCGCAAACCTTCGCGGAAGGTTCAGTTCGCGGAAAAGTTCGCGAACCGCAATAGACTTCAATGGGGATGCGAACTTTGAAAACTAAAAAAATTATACTGGCCACAAAAGTGCTGGAAAAGATGTTTAAAAAAAAAAACACATCTAGAAAACATTAGCTCTCAAAAGAGCTGTTGAGGGGTGCTATTTTAGCAATAACAATCAGCCAGGAGCAAGTCAAGACCAAGAGCCTAACTAATCTTTCCCTAGGAGAACAAGTCTGCAGCAGCTGTCCCTAGTCTGTCTCTAGCAGGCACACGAGTGAGTGTAATGGCCGGCAAGCCTGCCTTATATAAGGGGGGGGGGGTTCCAGGGTTTAGTGTAGTCTGAATGGCTACAATGTGCCTGCTGACTGTGATGCAGAGGGTCAAATTTGACCCTCATAGTGCATTATGGGGTGAATCGAACTTCCGCAAAAGTTCGCCTGGTCCAGGCGAACGCAAACCACCAAAGTTCGCCTGGAACCATTCGCCGGCGAACGGTTCGGCCCATCTCTAGTGCTGTGTTGTGCGGCCCTGCAGCTTGGCCTTAAAGCTGCAGTGGCCTATTTTTAAAGAAATAGCCTGGTCTTTAGGGGGGTTTAGCACTGTGGTCCTGAAGTGGTTATCTGTCCCTCAGAGGGGCTCAGAATCTAATCCCTACCATAGTCATATGTCTATGTATGTATGTATGGTGTAGTGTATGTATCATAGTCTAGGGCCAATTTAGGGGAAGCCAATTAACTTATCTGTATGTTTTTGAGATGTGGGCGGAAACCCAGAAGAAACCCACGCAGACATATAAACTACATGCAGATAGTGCTCTGGCTGGAATCGAACCAGGAACCCAGTGCTGCAAGGCAAGAGTGCTAACCATGCTGTATTCTGCATTCATTGCTGTGATCATCCTCTGTCTGACAATAATGTATTTCTTCCAGCAAAAGCTGCCCATGCACAAATATATAAGAGGTAGCTCAGATAAAAAATCAATATCTTCCAGATATCGAAAATCATTCCACCACTCTGCATCGTTGGATGTAATAATGAGCTTCCCACTGCAGCTGGTAGCTATATATTGCCCAAAGCTGTACAAAGTTATGTTTCAGTTCCTGCGCGGGCTGCTACTGCCCCTTTCCTCTCCATGCTCCCGGCAGTTCCTGGCAGGATTGATGCACTAAAGAACTGGCATTTCCTATCTATATATGTTCCATATTTGTATCGTAATATCAATCTAAAATTCCATAGATTCAATAGATTTTCAATAGATTTGATGTTTATATCAGTCAACTAACATATTTACACTGCGTAAATAGTTTAGATAACCAAATAGCACCTACAATTGTTAGCCCGGCCAAGCAACATAATCATTCCTCTAGAGGTGGGAGCTGGCGGGAAGCAGATTGATCCTAGGCAAGTAACCAGTTAACAGTGGTACTTTTGTCACTTATTCACTAGGTGGAGCCTGCATCATCAATGGAATTGATTATTACCAATTGGAATTGGTCATAAGGGTATAAGGTTAAAGCGGTATAAAATCAAGTGAGGAATGTTTCACATTCATACAATTAAGTAAACACAAGATAACATTATCTCCAGTTTGGATGCGTCCAGTTTTCTCTGCACTGAGCTTGTAACTCCTGTGTTTAACTAATTGAATGCTGTTCATAAAAACAAAAAAAAATTGGTGGTAGTAGATAATACGCTGTAAATAAACGTTTAGAGCAAAAGAAGAAATGCTGGGTTTCATTCCGCTGTAGGATCAGGACAAAAGCATAACAACTGTTCTGATATGTGTATAAACGTCTTGACTAACTTTTAAAGTTTCCCTAGTGTTCAAAAATGCCAGTTAATATGGTCTACAACTTCTATCTAGAAAGAAATTAACTTAAATATGCTCTGCAACTGCATTATTGATCATGGGATCATATGGAATGGATGTAACATATTAATGTAACCTATTTCATATATGCAAAGTGCAGTGATACATGGAACAATGCACAGGAAAGTCATCTTATAATCAAATGTTTAGCTAACATGACAAATCATAAATGAGTCATTTGGATATGTACAAGTAATGCACCTCCCGTGTGCCTGTATCAAGCCACAGATATGTGACTGAGCCATATATTGATTCATTAATGTACTGATTTATTTGTTATGTTTATAAATATTAAACCACAGGTACATGTGCTAACAGTGTATCCCAATCAGTACACACCATGATGGTACACTGCAGGCAGCATGGATCATTTAACAGTTATTATTTCCTGTGCTATTATTTTCTGCTGTGTTTATTTTTAGATGTTCCCATTATTTGTATTTTTACTAGCAGCAGGTAGATAGTGTAATGGCAAACTGGACGCATAAAATAATAAATAATACAGTAAGGTAATGGAAAAACACAGTAGTACTATACTTTCCATGATAACGCAATTCACTGTTATTGATAACTGGAAGAAATGTATTTCTGGTACAGCTAAAGAAAGGTTTAAATTCAAAATGACAAAACACAAAACACACATAAATGTTACCAGCAATTACACTGCAAACTCTACACTGTAAAACACTGCATGCTGCATGGGACATTGCTTTGGCTCTCACAACAGCCAGTAGTTAGGAACAGTAGCTAAGTGCAGTGTACTGCAATACAGATCGCTGGAAAACTAAAGGCATAGTAGGCATAGTGGCATACTACTAATCTTTCCAAAGCAGCAAATTTGGGCGCAAGCAGCAAATGGACAATTTGGGCAGGCCCATAGACTCTAATGTGAAATAACTTGGCACTATAAAGGCACCAAGTCAGAAATTTGGACACTAGATTATTTTTTCTATTATGATACATTATCCGCTACAAACCATGGTTTAAGTTTTTCTTATAAAATAGTATCCGCTAAAACACATGCTTTCTTCTTCCCCTTACCTTACAAAATACTATTCGCTTCAAAATATGGTTATGTTTAGGCATCATGGGGGGTTTAAGGTTTAGCATTGGGGTGGTTGAGAATAGGCATAAGAAGATGGTAGTACTTCCTGTGTTGCGGCTTAGCTTCCGATTGGTGGAAGCTGAAAGAGGCAGGGAGGTATGTTATGGAGGAGGCGGGGGAGACAATGAGGGGGGGAGGAGAAGGCGATTGACAAGTGTAAAGTAAATAGCAGGCTAGCGACAAGCAGAGTGTCGCTAGCCTGCTGCTATTTTCAGGCGGAAACAGCAGAGCCCAGGGGGGGGGGGGGGGGGGACTAGCAGCACATAGTAAGGACGCAGACACTTGTCACTGTGCGGAGCACATGCTTCTGTGTCCTATTATCTTTTTTTAAAAAACTCCTCAGGTTCTCTTTAAAGCTTTTACCTCTGATTTTTAACATTAAAAGTAGGAAAATGTTTACACAGCTACCTATTTATACATTGTACATTGTCATTTTCGAACACTTGATTTGATAGTGTGCCTTTAAAGGGAACCTGCGATGACGATAATGGGTATATTTATACTTACCTGGGGCTTCCTCCAGCCCCACGAGGTGCGTGGGCTCCCTTGCTATCCTCTCCGGCCGCTCCGTTATCTTCTAATCCCCCAGCAATCTGACCAGCCGCTATCTTCTGCCCATGTACAGGTCAGCAGTGCCCACACATCCCTCCACCCCCCCCCCCCCGTTGCGCTCTCGCAGTCGGAAGCGTTTTGCACCTCCCCAGTAGTACTGCACAGGTGCAGTATGATCCCGGGAACAGGAGGGTGACGGGGGAACGCATGTGGCTGCGTATGCGCAGAAGTGCACGACTGCCCACATTACCGTGAGGGATTCACAGAGACGACAGAGAGGACGGTGAGTCAGCCCATGCACCTCATGGGGCTGGAGGAAGCCCCAGGTAAGTATAAATATAACCATTATCGTTATCTCAGGTACACTTTAAGTTTGTCTTCAGTTCAGGTTTTCTTTAATGCGGTGATTACTGTGGAGATTAGTAACGTTAAAGTAGGTTAAATTACCTTAATCTGTATTGGTTTTTGAATGTATGTGTATAAAAGATTATGCTCCCAGCAACTACTGGCTTGTTTGCTGTTCTGTGATGTGACTCTATTATGTGAGGAACTGATAATGATTGCATTAAACCTCATATGTACATCTCTTCAACCATCTGTTTTACAATAATCACTGGCCAAGCTAAGTTACTCCTTCAGACATCTATTATTTGTGACTTATTATGCACAACTGTGCCCTTGTGCACGCAAATGATTTTTACAGTAGTTATTCCAATTCCCACTAATGGAAAAGAAATCATGCTATGATAAATGATTCATTTATAGCACAAGGTAAAGTATCCATTATGCAATATCTGCAGTGTCTGTTTTCGAAGGCATGCTTTTCATTTAATTTGGGGAGCATTGAATATTTACGATATTTTCCAGCCTGAAATATGCACAGTTTATGGGCTGAGCGCTAGCTTCATATCAAAGCTCAACATAATCCACCAAAACCTACTCTCGCCTTCCTATTACCTTCCTCTGCAATACAGTTTTCCTTTTGTGCAGACCCTACCTAGAAAGTGCATTAAAAAAACGTATTTTTACAAGCAGTGTGGCTGTTCAGAGCATTGTTATCCATAAATGGAATATGCAAGATATGATCATCAAGTCAAAGTGCAATCCAAGTCTAAACATCTTCCCATTTCTCACAAAAACATTTTCTGCATGTCAATTCAAGGATTTATCGATCTTCCCAATAAAGATTGGGATTGGCTAGAGGGGCCCATACACCCAACGATTTTCCCGCCGATATACAGCCGATTCGATCACAGTGATCGAATCGGCTGTGAAATCGCCGCGCACACCGCTGACAGAACGATCGATTTCCGTCGGAAATCGATCGTTCCTGTCGATTCCCGTCGATCCGTCCGCGCGGAAGATTTTTCTTGATCGCCGGCGGGTCGGGAGTGCGTCGATAGCGGCGTTCGAATGCCCGACGACCGACGCAATACAGCAGGTATACATTACCTGTTCCGCCAGTGCGACTCCCCTCGTCCCCGCTGTCTTCTTTCCGCGCTGGGTTCCGGACCGCTGCAGCTACACAGAACTTCCTGTTCCGGCAGGAAGTTTAAACAGTAGAGCGCCCTCTACTGTTTAAACTTCCCCTGGACAGGAAGTTCAGTAGCTGCAGGAACGGTCCGGAGCCCGGAGCGGAGAAGAAGACAGCGGGGACCAGGGAAGCCGCGCCGGCGGAACAGGTAATGTATGAGGGGGGGGGGGGGGGGCAGCAGCGGCAGCTCCACAGATTGTGATCGGTTTCAGGCTGAAATCGATTCACAATCTGTTTGCAGTAAAGGTGGCCATACGATCCCTCTCTGATCAGATTCAATCGAGGGGATCTATCTGTTGGTCAAATCTGATGGCAAATCGACCAGTGTATGGCCACCTTAGTACAGCTCCTGCAAATTGTAACTTATAGGTGCATTTTGATATCCCCCTCCAACAAGAATCTTCCTGAAATCCAACAAAGATCAGCTCTATCAAAAAGGAGTCATTGCCCCCTGTCTGTGACTGTTCCCTACCTCCGCTCACTCGCACACAGACCTCAGATCAGTGACAATGTGAACAGCGGGGGAAGCGGTGCAGTGACCATGGAGTACACTTCAGCCCCGGAAGTGAGGTCATTACTCATTTCCTGTATTTGAAGTGTGCCGCATGGTTGCTATGTGCTGCTCACCTCTTTTTGGGTTGCTGAAGATCTTCAGACGTGTGGGTATTGGGGATGGTGAGGTAGCAGGAAGCTGCATAACCTCACTGACACCAATGCCCTATATGGGGGGAGCTATCTATAATGGCTATCTATTCTGGGGTGACACCGTGGCTACCTATATGGGGGTGGCTACCTATACTGAGAAGAGGTGCACCTTTGGCTACCTACCTATATACTGAAGGACTACCTATGGAGAGGGGGGGCGTCTTTGTCTTCCTGTTATAATGGGATAAGGGACCTCCTTCTATGAGGAAGGGGACACAAATGATGTGCTGCTTGGGGCCACAAAAACCTTAGCAGCACCCCCAAGAATCTGACAGTTTGGGCTTTAGTGTGAATTCAGCTAAATGAATGATTTGAAACATATTTTCCATGTAAAGCCTTGGATGTTGAAACCATTGCTTTAGTAAAGATAGTATAAACTGCATTGTATGTTATCAACTGAACATGATCCTGTTTGCTAACACTCAGATTAACACTAGATTTAGTTTGATGAGCAAATTATACAGTAATCCAACCAAAATTACACTGTTTCATGAGATTTTTCTCACGACTGTAGGAATAGGCATCAAATCAGAATATTATTCAATGACTTCCATAGATTTCCAATCTTTTAATGTAAAAATAATTTCAAGTAAATCTTAATGCTGGCCACATACTGGCAGGTGGCAGAATTTACCACCAGTGCAGTGAAGATCGTTATTTTGTGTGTGATTGATTGTTTGACGTCAGCACAGTGAAGCTTTACAGAACACTTGCTTTATTTAACCACCTGTGCTTTTGACATATTAAGTTGATCTAATAAAAATCTACCAGGTCAATCTACTAATGTGTGGCTATTTTAGACCTGCAGATTGCCTTGTATGCACCTGTGCACATTGTCAATAAGTTATAATCACTGCTCAGACAAGAACATTCAGTGCACTGCACACTGTGCATACAGGTTCTTCAAACACTATAATGAAATCACATGCCTGGGGCAAGGGGTGGGTTTGACACAAGTTCATAGAATAAATAGAGAACGTCAACTTTGCAATTTTCAACTCCTATCTCACCTTTCCAAAAACACAGTACAAAGCCAACACTATTATGCAAGAAACGTTATTCTAAAGCATACTCAAACAACTCCAAGGACAAAATGTATTTTGGTTTTAAATATTGTGGAAGGGGTTAGAACATGTTTTGAATTTTCGTGCATTATTCTGCATGGATGAATTTCCACTCATTTACTGTCCTGTCCATTTTCTGTCCTTATATGAAAAGGGTCAATCTCTCTAAATAGTCCTTCTGCAAACCATACAATAATGAGGCGGTGCTCTGTATGTTCTTGTAATGAATGGTTGGAAGACACCAACCAAACTGTAGAACCCAGGATGACATATTTCCCTTTATTCACCCACTAGCTGATGGCCTGGTATTGCCAGGGTATGTATTTGGCTGGTGTTGGCACCGCCCACTTTTTCTAATACTAACACAATTACTCAGTGACCTAGTTTATGAGCTTTGCGGTCTTTGGCATCAATAATTTGCATTGAAATGAAACAAATCTGTTTGGCTGTTGCTCCACCCCCTGAATTTGTACCCCAGTCACCCAATGGCCAACTGTACCAGACTTGAGGCTTGTGCCATTAACAGTGCAAGAATGGCAGCAATTAAATATTCCCCTTGAAATTCAATAGGTGAATTTTGATTGGCTTTAGTAGGCTCCACCCACTTTTCTTAATATTAATCCCAGTCACGCAGTGACCAACTGTGCAAAGTTTGAGAACCTTACCTTAAACAGTGTAAGAATGGCTGTAGGTTATATTTTCCCAGTGAAATTTGTATTTGTCTCTGGCTACTTTTTAGTTATGGGGATAAAAAGAATCCGATATGTTATTCCAGGTAATGTACTATGTGTGTGCCAAATTTCATTCAAATCTGTTTAGCCCTTGTTGCGTGATTGAGTAACAAACATACAAAATTTCACATGTATAATATTAGTGAGATTAAAGCATACCTAAACTAACATGTAGCATGGGGGTATAGTCACAAAACCTTAGTAAAATCTACATGCACAGAGAGCACATAAGAACTTTACTAGGCTATATACAATCTGCATAGCACATTGCATAAATGGCATATCTCCCATTATATATGCAACACCTTCATTGCTTGACTAACAGGCAGGGCCGAATTTACTATAAGGCACTGTAGGCACGTGCCTACAAGCACCTGATGATGGAAAGGCGGCTCACTCCCCTCCCTCATCATAGCCTCCCTCCCTAATACCTTATGCAGAGTTACTCACCTGGGTATCTGAATTCCACTGATGAGATCTCCCTTCAGTTGGGGGCACCTCTAACTACTTAATACTGAGGGTGCCTCTGGCTACTTAATGCTAAGGGACTCATGTAGCTGCCTACGAAAAGCAAGGGAAGTAAGAGAGAATTGACAGCTGGGCCAGCCAGCACACTAGCGATGCAGTTCAACAGGGGTTTGAAGGTTCATGGAAGGCAAAGTCTAGGCTGCCAGGACATCTGTGCCTATAGGATCCTGTGATGTAAATCCGGGCCTGATAGCAGGCAATGTAGGGATAGCATGCATAAAGTGAGTTACGCTATTTGCACATTTCATCCTCCATCATCTGCTTGGGTGGTACACTTGAGGGGCAGAGTAAGTTCCCCATTGGGTTTGGGAATTACAAACTGAATTGGAGTGCAACAGATTGTGTCCATTTAAAGTGAACCCAAAGTGGGAGTGATATAGGGTTGCCACTTTTACTTCCGTTTAAACAATACCAGTTGCTTGACAGTCCTGTTTATCTTCTGGCATCAGTAGTATCTGAATCACACACCTAAAACAAACCGGTCAGACTTGGTCAGAACAGCTGATTTGCATGCTTGTTTAGGGTCTATGGCTAAAAGTATTAGACACAGAGCATAGGGGGGACAGCCAGGCAATTTGTTTTGTTGGAAAGGACATAAATATGGCAGCCTCCATATCACTCTCACCTCAGTTTCCCTTGAACTTATTTTTTAGAAAGGAAATTTACGTGCGCAGCACAGTCCCTATTGTACCTTCTCTAATGTAGAGTGATTCCTATGATACCACTTTTAAATAATTCAGTAAGTCGTCCATGTAAGCTGGTACTGCCTAAATAACCAGTATAGTGCTCTGTGGCTTGTGCCATAGCAGCTCACATGGTCTGCAAGAAGGTGTCGGGAATCTCCACCCTGAAAAGCACCCTTGTCTATGTCAAGGGCAAGGGACTCATCCCCACTTTTCTGCCCAGGAGAGGTGGGGTAGTTACATGTTAAGATAGCACTTTAATAAATGTGTTCCATATAACTACAACCCCCCAGAGGTTTGGAATGGTGATGAGGTACATTAATACCACTTAGTTATTTATACAGACCGATGAAAATGTTCCCTGGAAAGCTCCAACAGAAAATTCCAAGATGCATTATAGGGTGGATCCATTTTGATTTGCAGCTTGTTACTATGTATCTTTGAATATCCTGCTTGAGTTTCCTATTGATCTACTGAACTAACCAATCAGAATGCTTCCTTAGAAAAAAAATATTTTGATTGGTCAGTGTAATGGACCAGTAGGAAACCCCAAGGGGTGAAACCAAATTCTTTTCCTGGTGTTCCCTGCAAGTTCAGTAAAGTGGTGACATTTTATAGGGACAGAACACCAACATGTTTGAAAAGCCTACATCAATTACTGATATTTAACTATTGGGCAGTGGTAATTCCGATAGTTACATGTTGGTCAATTTTACCAACGATAAACTTAACCCTATTCTCACACAAGCCCTACCTCTACCGATGTCTAAATCTAACTAAGCCCCTACCATTGTCTAACCTTACCGACCCCAACCAATGCCTAGCCATAACTGACCCCCCACTGATGCCTTACCCTAACCCATCCCACATTCGTACCTAACCCTAAAAACCGATCCTACACAAATACCCTAACTTTGTTGTTAAACTGTGTGTGTAGCAGGATGCTAGTCAAAACAAAAACAAAAAACCATGCTTCAGCTGAGATAATACAGGGTGAAGTCACACTATGCACATTGCTTCACACTATGTCGCAGCATGTGATCGCACTGCCCATACATTTGTATAGGCATTGCAATGGACCACGTTACAATGCATTTCTGGCTAACACGATGACTAGCGGGATGTTACATAGCAATTCTTCATGCTGTGATAATAACATGCACCTTTTAATGTGCAGAGTGTGTGTTGCGTTATGTCCACATTTTATGGTGCCCCTCACAAAACACACACACAAGTACAGTATACCGCTTCTGCTGTGTATAATACAAGTTATGCAAATAGAGGAACATGTGTTATATATTTTGCGTAACGTCTAGTGAAATTTACGTGTGCTCCCAGCGCACATTTTTTTCACATATTTTGTTTAATATAGCCTATAGTATGAACTTAGCCTAACGCCGGTAACTGAATTGGAGTCAAGTCATTGAGAACATGGAAATGAATTCTTTAGGTTTGCCACTGTGAAACTGTTAGGCTACTGTCACCTGATACACAAATCTGATTTATATCATACCTACAATTATGATTATGAAGAATCATAATTGTGGGTATGATACTTTCACCTGAGATGGATTAAGATGTGATAGGTCTCTAGGCAAGGAAGTTGGTTTAGTGTCCCCTTTGTGCTCCTTTCCATAAGCTGAAGTCGAGAGAGGCCAGAGTAGATGGCAAGTGGGCCCCTTTATACCCACTAGGCCCCAGGCACCTGCCTAGATTGCCTGGTAGATGATCCTGCTCTGACACACAGTGGGGCATTGTGTTGCAACGCAATGGCTGCATTGTACCACAGACTATTGCACTGCATTGCAATATCAATGCGGCGTTTACAGTGTGGTTTGTGCAGTCTAAAGGCATACGACGTTACCGCAAAAAAACATACTTTTCAGTGACTGTATGCTTCACTATATGTGATGTAACACGCGGATAATGTGCGGCTCCAATTTCCTGTTCCGTTGCGTTCCTGCTTTTACAACGCTCTCTGTGAACGTAACCTCACTAAAGTAAAAACTCAGGCTTTATAAAGGGTAGTCTGCTTTTAATTGCCAACTGTAACATTGTTACTAGTTGTGTTCAGTTCTGCTTGAGTACTTTGAATTCATCGGCTACATTTTATACTACAGGTATATAGTCCATTCAGAGCTAATGTGCCAGAATTACTTGTTTGTCTTCCATCTCTAACAATTTCAGGGCTGAGCTATATTTTCATGTATTCTAGAGATGCCAGCAAAGATTTTATACTATGCATGGTGTAACAAGACAGGACTCTTTCACACTTTTCTCTCAGACAGTGTATAGCTAAATAGAAGGATGTTAGAAAAAAAAAGAAGGAGCACCTGTTACTAGGAATCCACAGCTGTCTGACTTTCACAGCTGCCATCTGGTGATAAACTGAAAATGTGCAGCACCGGGAAGTTAACCTAAACGTCTTAAGTTGTAAAAAAATGCTGAACATAACACAGGATCACCCCCTACGTCAGAGAATCAGCAGCAAGGGCTGCCAGTGGAATCTGCCAGCATATTAGCTGTCACCGCTGATACTTACCATGTCTTGTTTGAGAAGCTGTATCTTGGTTTCCAGCTTCTCCAGAGTGCTGGACGTGCTGAAGCTGACGGGGACTTGGTGCTCAGAGTATCCTTCTGTGGCGTCACTCTTCCACTCTTCTCTCAGGGACTTGGCGAGGCTTTCAGGCACCTTGCGCCCTAGCTTCAGCTCGATGTCCCTCAGGTCCATTGTGGAAGGGTCAGCCATGGCTTCTAGCCCAGGTTAGGGCAGTCAGCTTGTGCCTCCTTGCAGAACAGCTGATGTGAGTCCACTGTGCGATCAGCTAGACGCCGGGGTGACTCCAGTGTATCAACGCTGGGAAAATGACTCCAAGCCAAACAAATCTCAACCACAAAGTAAAACAGAAATATAAGTCATTGTTTCCTGGGTGGCAAGTCAAAACTTCTCCATGAGGGTGTGAGCTGTTTCTATGCAATTACGTTTCATTTATTATTCCTTTATACACCCATCCTTCTTCCCTGCAGCGCTTCTCCTGGGTTAGTTAGTAAAGCAGTCCAGATCACAGAGACAAGCAGCCAGACAGCCACACTGTCACTCTGCTGCTAGTTCTGTGTTTCCAGATCTGCTGCTGAAACTTTAAACCTCAGTGGCAAGAGGACCTGGTCTGACACAGCCCTTCTACCGTAAATCCTCATACAGGAGGCTTGCACATTCTGCAGGAGAATGGCGAGAGATGCCAGCTGCGCTTGTTTTAGTTGACAGTAACCTTATGCTGCTGCTAATCCTGCAGAGACAATACTTACACGGTGCAGTGGAGAGTTTCATGCGCAACCTCGCCCCCTCTTATGAGGATGAGGTCACCCTTATAGATTTACGTTTGTGAAATCAGATCATGATAGGTGCTGCATTAATCACATTCTTGCCCTTTAACTTTTTATTACATATGGCCAATGGTGTTTATAGTAAAACTTGGCTGTTTTAAATTAATTTAAATGTCTTGTCAGAGTTCTAAACTCAAACTTTAATGCATTTGTAAATTATGATGTCATTCTTTCTAGTCTCCATGAGATGCCTGCTGCATAGCTTGATGTATTCTGTAGACATAATAATAATAATAATAATAATAATAATAATAATAATAATAATAATAAAAAAACAAAACAAAACCGAACAACGCAGCTGCTAAATTACAAACCTTTCAGCCACCCACTATGTTCTGATATGACCCAATGCAAATTGCAAAGATATGGTAGACTTTAAAGAAGAAAATAAGCAAACATCACTTATGTTTTACATTGGACTTCGATCTTAGTAAATAAAATACTATAAGCTCATTCATAAGGAATGAGAAGTCTTTTATATTGAAGCCCAACTCTAGCCAAGCCCTATCAGCAGGGGCGTAACAATAGACCCAGCAAGGGATGCACTGCATGGGGGCCCAGAAGCCGCATGGGGCCCCGTGGGGGGGGGGAGTTTCTTTTCCCTGTCCTGAGAGACTGACAACTAAGGGCACAGAGAGAAAAAAAATTCTTCTCTCTGCACAACTGTTCTAATGACTGCATCTGCTCAGCCACTGATAAGGAATCATACTAAGTTTTGCAGACAAAGATTTGTAGACAGTTCCTATTCAGTGGGTTCAAAGAGAAGTAAAAGCTCCAGGAGCAACTCACCATAGCCATAAAACATTAACTTTTAAGCCCTAATCGAGGGGCGAAATGGCCGTCGACTTCCCTCCGCACCTCATACAACGCGTGTGCCTGATAAGTATTGGAAACTTTATTACTACAATGGTATGTCATCTTTTTTTTACAATGGATTTCATTAAAAGTTAATGTTATATGGCTATGGTGAGTTGCTCCTGGAGCTTTTACTTCTCCTTGAACCCAATGATTATGCTTATTCTCTGGAGGTTGCACCGCCACCCAGCGGGTTTATAGCTACTGCAATTGTTGTTTTGGAGTGCACTCGCCACAATCTTTTCTCTTGCACAATTGAGTTCCTATTCAGTGTTCAGCAGTGTCTTGTGTATAACACCCAGCCCCCAGCCCCTCTACCCCTTCCCAAGTGCTGTGTACTGTAGTGATGCTGGAAAGGTCTGCAGAGGGGGGCCCATCCAAAGTTTCGCAGGGGGGCCCAGTGATTTCTAGTTACGCACCTGCCTATCAGGGTAACTACGTTTAGATGTTTTGGGAGGTTATTATTGTTTAATTTTTTTTATAAGATATCTGGTCTATGCTGCACTTTGGCATTTGCATTTCTACTTTTGATAGCAATACATTGATTCTATTATTCCATAATCTATTTCTTTGCAAAAAGGTCTGGTTGGACTCTCAGTTTAATACCCCCCCCCCCCTTCCCTTGTTTATTATATCCACTCAAAAACTTGTTGTCTGTGTCCCTGCTGGAGAGAATTTCTGGCAATTTAGCAAAGCGAAATTGAGAACAAAACAAGATTTTTCTGTTCTACACTCTTAAAAATTTTATTGGCCACTTTTATAATGCCAACTTTGTAAATCACAGTCAGCCTTGTCCCTTGAAGATAAAAACTGTGATTTCCAAGCTAACCGCTTGCGGATAACATAGGTGGCACTACACTGGGGTACTGCCCCCCCCCCCCCCCGAAATCATTGTACTCTCCTGAATACCCTTCTGCTTAGTAACATACAGTTAACTGTTTCCAGGCTCCAGCAGTGTGCAGTGCACAGACAGGATAGGATCTAAAAAAAAATGCTCCATGTCGGCTTGAGTCTATGTAGACATTAAAGCGGATCTGAGATGAAAAACTAACTATAACAAGTAACTTGTCTATATATATCTTATCTAAAGTTTAGATATTAGAAGTAGAATTTTATGAGTATTTATTTCTGTGATACAATTAGGGCAGCCATGTTCTGTTTGTCACATTGTCACAGGCTGAGGGCTGGAGATGCTATCAGCTTGCCTGTGTGTAAATTCAGCCCCCTCACCTCCTCCCCTCTGCCTCTGAAATCAATGGCTAGTAACCTCCTCCTCCTCCTGCCCAGACTGAGCTCCCATAAGCTCTTGCTACACTGCCAAGGCACTGTGAAAAGCAGTGGGCGAGGCTTGTTTAGTTTATAGGGAATTAGAGTATTAAAACAAAACAAGGGTCTTATCTATTTGCCATAAATACTTCACAATCCTTGGAAGATCCCTTGTAATTAATATATCTGGATGCCACTTATATTTGCAAAAAACTCTCTATCTCCTTCTGATTGTATCTTCTAACATAGTCAGTCAACAGGCATAGAGTCTGAAGAAGGATTACATGCTGAAAGCCTACAGTTTTTCTTTTAAAGTTGCCAATAAACTAGAGCTTGTATTTTACAGACAGGAAGTTTTGAATTGCTTAGCTGCTAAGATAAGAAATTAGTATGGGGGTGTCCAATCCCAAGAGATCAAGATGGAACTTCAGGGTTTGGAAGGAGAAAAAGACAGCGATAACAAACCAGGAGTGGCAATAGTGTAGTATTTTCTCAAATAAGGGAAATTATTCCACATAAAATACTACTTACCAACACAGGTTGCTATTAGGCAAACTCTGTTTTGAGCATGTTGAGAAATCTGTCTCCACTCGGGTGGAAGATCCTCTTCCGGATTTGGGTCGCATCCCAATCGAAAAACGTCCACAGAAACCACTGATTATTGGCTGCAGGGATGACTCCTAAGACTGAGAGGGGAGCTAGACTATACTGAGTGGAAGGAGGTGCCCCAATGTGAGTGTCAGAAGACAATGTTCGTGTTAATAAGGAACAATCTTATCTCAATGTGGAGGGTAAAGAGTTAATTTCTGAAATCCAGAGTTATGGCTTTAGTATTTTAGTATAGCAGATCTTCGGCACCCAGAACCCAAATTACCTTTCTGGAGTCACCAGAATTATCAAGCACGATCTGCACCTACATTAGCTGATCTGGGTTTTTATTGCTTACATTTCAATCTCTCTCAAAGGAAATCTTTCTAAAATGGACACAGACTATCTGAGTGGCCATCAGTATCAAGGGCAGCCATGACACTCAACTATTTTAGCTGACAGAGGTCTGCAATGTTAGTGACCAAGTTTGCTCTATGACTTGCCAGCAGGAAGATTAGCTTGCCTGCCATTGGTAGAATACAGCATCGGGTCTTCTTTTTAGTGTTATTAGTGTTGCATGTGTTGTAAGAAGCCATATGTGGCAGCAGTAATGTGAGTATGATGCTTAATCCATGGTACTCTCGCTGCTTTTGTCCATATGCTTAGCTCTACCTGTTATACCATGTCATTATGACTGCTCACATAAAAAATCCAGCTGTTCCCTTTGTGCTGAGTCTTTTGTAAGGGTGTTGATCAAAATGAGTGATGAAAAGCTGGAGGTGAGGCTGTGCAGGCCAGTATATCTACAGACATTTACCATTTCAACTGATTCATTAGGTGTTACATGCACTGTCTTTGACACCTCTCTGCCTCTGACCAAATGAACAAATTAGTACATTTACTTTGATCGTACATTAATGGGAATCTGAAGTGAAAATAAACTCATGAGATGATGAATTGTATGTGTAGTACAGCTAAGAAATAGAACTTTAGTAACAAAGTAAAGAGTCTCTTATTGTTTCCAGTACAGGAAGAGTTGAAAAAAAATCAGAAGTTATCGATGCTCTCCAGCCCAACTTGGGCCAGAGACAGTCCTATTTTCTGAAGCACTTATGCATCAAAGAAACAGTGGATAACAGCTTTAGATAAGGTTCTACTGCAGGGGAGTTCAAAGGGTCATTAGCTCAGCTCTGTTTCATAGTTTAAAATAAAGGAGCCATATGCAATTCACCTTTTCGCCTACGTTTTCTCCTAGGAGATAATTTTTCAACTTGTATTTAAAATACATTTTCAGCACTTTGCAATTGAAAAAGTACCAAAAAGTTGGTGAAAAAGTACTGTCAAAATTATTCTGAGTATTTTCTTGCTTGCTGGTGGCTTAAAAGACTTTTTAATGACAAGTTTAAAAATATCACCTAGGAGAAAACTCAGGAGAAAAAGTGAATTGCATATGGGCTAGACAGAATGATACAATGGCACAACAAAAAGCTATATAACTGAAAATAAAAATAGTAGACTCTTTTCTTTGCTACTACTCTTTTATTAATTATCTGTACTACACATACAATTCATTATATCATAAAGTTTTTTTTTTCCGCTTCAGTGTCACTTTTAGATGTATCAGAAAATTTGTCTTTTACACAAAACAGGAGGACATGAAGGAAGAGATGGTTTCCAGGCAGTAGGGGACATGAGCTGTTAACATAGCTAGATCTGGAGTTTAGAGATAGATCTGGGTGTTTTCAGCGAATACGTGATAATGAGATCCTAATTTTTCCAATTTCTGTGCATGGAGTTTGTAACAGTACAGGAAAAGTACACGGGGTGGACCAGACGGTGGTCAGGTGGAAAAAGGTCAGACGATAACGTTGGGAAACTCAGCTTGGCTTGTAACATCTTCCGAGGTATCTTTGAGAAAATCCCACAATGCACCCCTCCTGCCCTTACAACCAAGCAGGCCTTTACAAAGAGAGAGGAGTATTTCATTCTGTCTAGCAATTTCAACATAGAGAGAGAGAGAGAGAGAGAGAGAGAGAGAGAGAGAGAGAGAGGCTAATGCCTAACCCTTAAACCTCCCTCTACCAATGCCTAACCCTTAACTCTCCCTCTACCGAAACCTAACCCTTAAACCTCCCTCTACTGATACCTAGCCCTTAACCCTCCATCCACCATGCCTAACACTTAACCCCCCAGATTGTGCCTAACATTTCACTTCCCGCCCTCTCCTGGGTCGCCCAACCTTAACCTACCCCCTGCTGCAAAACCATGTTTGTGGCAATGAACGAAAATTTGGCCGCTCATAGGTACCCTAAAAAAATCTTGGGTGCCAAGGCTTCCTGCTATGCAAATTGCGGCATTACATAGTACCACAATTTGCATGGTAGAGAGCCTCGGTACACCTTATTTTAACAGATTCCTCCGGATGCCCAAATTTCCATTCATTGCCGCAAATCACGGCATTTAAAATGGGTGCCTATGGCAGCACCCTTCTTTCAGAGGCTCCTCCTGAACCCATTTTTCCGGTATCAATAACATTGGCCTCGATTCATAAAGCATTCCCGCATTCGGAAATGCAGAAAACCGCTCACTTTACCGACCACACAGCAAAATATGTATTCATAAAGGCTTTTTCCGCATGAAAAGCCGACATTCGCGAGCAGAGTGATCAATCACCACCTTGCGCGGTGATTATCATAGCAAAAGTAACAAATGTCAATTCATAAAGATTAGAGGTAGCGGTATGCGGACGGGTATTACCGCTACCTCTGATGTGGCGAGAAGCATGCGGAATACAGTGCAGTGAATGGGACAGACCTCCCAAGCAGCTGCAGAGAGAACACCGCACGGAGGGACTCCGCCTGCTTCTCCTGTTTCCGCATGTCTCCCGACAGCCTAACGCCTGCCTACAGCGGAATATCTCCGCACGCCTGTCACAAGTAGCAAAATTTTTATGAATTACCACCCTGAAGGCGGAAATACCGACAGCGGTGTTTCCCCGCTCGACGTTACCTTCCCGACAGCACTTTTATGAATCGAGGCCATAGTGTTAATGTGCATGCATAAACATTGTTGCAGGGTAGACCGGTTTTGCAGTAACTATTCTAACAATATCACACTGCATCAGCTGCAGGCAAAGGCACACTGTGCAGAGTCAGCTACATTGCTTAAAGTGACTCTGTAACAAAAATTACAACGTTTTTTCTACCATCCTACAAGTTCCTAAACCTATTCTATTGTGTTCTGGCTTACTGCAGCTCTTTCTACTATAACCATCTCTGTAATAAATCAATGTATCTTTCCCCTGTCAGACTTGTCGGCCTGTGTCTGGAAGGCTGCCAAGTTCTTCAGTGTTGAACTGTTCCTCTATGCACACTCCAGTGTGTGTTTTATTTACATAAGCCAGCAGCTTCTCTGCTATCTTATCAGTGATAGAAGAGAGCTGGATAAAAATCCTCCTCTGGAGGCTGTGAAAGGAGCTGGTCTGTCACATACTGAGGAATTAACGACATAGGCAGAGCTGTCTGCAGGAAGCCTGTAATGTTCAGTGCATGAGAGAAGCTGGGGACAGAAGGTAAACACACACAAGTGATCTCTTGAGATTCAGAAGTAAGGCTGTATACAGCCTGCTTGTGTATGGATGTATTTTCTATGTGTGGACATGCTGTACATCAACCTACTTCCTGTTTTGGTGGCCATTTTGTTTGTTTATAAACAAACTTTTTAAAACTGTTTTTGACTACTTTTAATGCGGCGGGGAGCGGTGAAATTGTGACAGAGGGTAATAGGAGATGTCCCCTAACACACTGGTATGTTTACTTTTGTGCGATTTTAACAATACAGATTCTCTTTAAAGAGACACTGAAGCGAAAAAAAAATGATGATATTATGATTTGTATGTGTAGCACAGCTAAGAAATAAAACATTAAGATCAGATACATCAGTGTAATTGTTTCCAGTACAGGAAGCGTTCAGAAACTCCAGTTGTTATCTCTATGCAAACAAGCCATTAAGCTCTCTGACTAAGTCAAGGCCCATACACACGTCGGATTTTTCTGAACGACGGGTCGTTTGAACGTCCCGTCGTTCAGTCGTTCGCACGCGGAATCAGACGTGTGTACGGACTATCGTTCGCGTGATAAGACTGGTTTCCAGCGATCCGCCTGGCGGATCGCTGGAAACCAGTCTTATCACGCGAACGATAGTCTGTACACACGTCGGATTTGACGTGCGAACGACGGAATGTTCAAACGACGGGTCGTTCGCAAAAATCCGACGTGTGTATGGGCCTTTAGTCGTGGAGAGGGCTGTTATCTGACTTTTATTATCTCAACTGTTCCTGGACTATTTACTTTTCCTCTGCTAGAGGAGAGGTCATTACTTCACAGACTGCTCTGAAAGACTCATTTTGAATGCTGAGTGTTGTGTAATCTGCACATATTATAGAATGATGCAATGTTAGAAAAAACACTATATACCTGAAAATAAAAGTATGAGAATATTTTCTTTGCTGCTAATCTTCTAGTAATTATTCATAGTACACAACCAATTCACTATATCATATTTTTTTTTTCGCTTCAGTGTCTCTTTAAAGGATACCTGAGGTGACATGTGACATGATGAGTTAGACATGTATATGTACAGTGCCTAGCACACAATTAACTATGCTGTGTTCCTTTCTTTCTTTCTCTGCCTGAAAGATTTGAGCATCAGGTATTTAAGTCAGGACTGGGTCAGACTACAGTGTGACCCTCACTGATAAGAAATTACAACTATAAAACTAAAACACTTTCCAAGCAGAAAATGGCTTCTGAGAGCAGGAAAGAGATAAAAATGGTCAATAGTTCATATATCAGCTTTATTTAGATTTAAATATACAATAAAACTGTGGAATATACAATAAAACTGTGGAATATAAAAAAAAATAATTTTTAGGAGGAGGAGGATAGATACAATTGTTTATTTCATTTGTCTATTTTTACCTTGGGTGTCCTTAATGGTGGCCATACATGGTACAATTTTTTCATCCAATCTTACCACTTCTTTGTAATATAAGGAAACTGCCTAAATTATCCTTTCAATATATTTACTTAATTTACCCTTATACTACATAGAAATGGTAAGATTGGATGAAAAAATTGTACCATGTATGGCCACCTTTAAGTGTTATACATTTTGTAATTATACAATTTATCTCATACAGCTAATAACCTGAGTGTGTTATGGTGCCCATACATGGTACATTTTTTTTCATCCAATCTTACCATTTCTATGTAATATAAGGGAACTGCCTAAATTATCCTTTCAGTATATTCACCTAATTTACTCTTATACTACATAGAATTGGTAAGATTGGATGATAAAAAAATATACCATGTATGGGCACCATTAAAAGGTCATCTGTCTGTGACACAGCAGTCTGGGTGACAAGCACCATACCACTGAACAAGGGATATGTTGCTAAAAACTATGATCCACCCACCACTGGTGTCAATTGATGCTGCTTCTAGTAATCCTGACATCTGATAACACAACACCACACTTGCAGGTTCTAGGGCCTAATATTTCTACTAGTTATTTTCAGATTTTTTTATCTGGCATTAATGTCATCATGGGGCAAACTAACAATGCTTATATTTGTAATGTTTTGTATTTTTGTAATACAGTATTCAATTTTTGGAACTGTGAAAAATACATTAACTCTGCTTCATGGACACTACCCCATGGAGTTTGTATGAATTGACACTATGTGAATGGGGTTTGTATGATCTTCCCATGTTTGCGTAGCTTCATCCAGGTACTCCAGCTTCTTCCAACAGCCCATGAACATACACAGAAAGGTTTATTAACCCCCCCCCCCCCCCCCCAAGAGGTACAATAGACAATGACTGACTATGGTAGGGATTGGATTGTGAGCTCCTCTGAGGTACAGTTAGTGGCATGACTATATACACTGTGCAAAAGTACCACAGAAGATGTCACCACTATATAACTATACAATGATTATAATATTGTACATGCACTGCACATTGCTCACAGTAATGAAGCAATGCAAATGCATTGGAACAATTTTTTATTGTTTTTGCAATTAAAACTTTTTACTGAGCATATCAAAAATACAAAAACATTTTCACAAACAAGAATGGCTGGGCAGCCATAATAATGCGAGATACAATACAGGTGTAGATAGGGCAGTACTCGAGGCTGTCAACTAAGCCAAACAAGGTTTGCATTGGAGCTATTTTAATGCCAGAAGTTTTAATGCCAGACAAAAATCCAACCAACTTTTTAGTGATAATTTTGCTTATCCCTACATCCCACCAAGAGAAATAAAACCATGAGGTCTTACAAAATCTCTGCTTGCCGACCGCGTCACGCCGATGGACGTGGCCGCGGCGGCAGCCCCAGGACCGCTTAACGCCAATCGGAGTAAAGTCCTGGGGCAGCAGTTTGCAGGAGATCGTGCACAGGCTGCACGCGCATCTCCTGCTTGGGGGGCGAAGCTCTGCCCTGCCTTCAGTCTCGGAGCGGCATTCGCCGCTCGGGAGACTGTTAGATGGCGAAACCGCCGTCTAATTGCATAGTACAGCGCTGCGATCAGCGATGTGTGACACGGCTTTCCCCTGGGAGACCTGAAGGTGATCGGCTGTCATAGGTTGAAGCCTATGACAGCTGATCACAGTGATCGGCTGGCGGGGGGAGGGAGGGAAGGTCCGGGATAAAGGTAATTAAAAAAAAGTAAAATTTTTTAAAAAATAAAAAAAAATTACAGAAAAAAATAAACATAAGGGGGGGGGGGGGCGATCAGACCCCACCAACAGAGAGCTATGTTGATGGGGAGAAAAGGGGGGGGGGGATCACTTGTGTGCTGTGTTGTGCGGCCCTGCAGCTTGGTCTTAAAGCTGCAGTGGTCCATTTTACATAAAAGGGCCTGGTCACTAGGGGGGTTTAACACTGCAGTCCTCCAGAGGTTACAGCTGGATCCTCAATCAAAAATAATGACTCTCTCCCATCAGATGCAGCATGCAGGGCCTTTCTGACTACTGCTATGTGCATGTACAGAGAGGAAACATACAAGAAAAGACACATGAGATGCTACCTGAATGCTAAGGGAAATAATACTGGAACACCATAGATGAGTCACACTATGGTCCACATGACCGTTGCGGACTGCCAGATGCATTTTTTGCTTACCCCTAGTGGGCAACACAAATTGCATTCAAATTGTGCGCATCTTCAGTCAGACCTGTCTGCAGCTTGCAGGAGAAAACCACATAGTAGTCAGTGAGTCACAGATCACAGGGCCAGTGCACACTTAAAAGTGCCAGCATAATCACAAACGCTCAGCACTTTGACAAGCGATTTTTCAGAGCAATTCTAGGCATGTACCTAGCGACTTTCTAATCATGCGTAGCTATTTTTGGAGCGTTTTGGTGTAGCGTTTTTTATTTTTGTTACAGTAGAGCTGGAACTGAACAGCTTCTGTAACAAAAAAGCTTGGAAACGCTCTGTTCTCACGTTTTTTAGAGCGATTTTCCTCTTTTCTATACTTAACATTGAGGACGAATCTGCTCAGAAATGCTGCAGGACCCATGTTTGCGCTTGGGAGAAAATCACATCGCTCTGGTGTGATCCATCCCATTCACGTACATTAGCCAAATGCTTTTCATAGCGCTAGCGTTTTTAAAAGTGCTCAGAAGCGCACTTAGTGTGCACCAGCCCCCAGTTTGTGTAGAGACTCACTGACTTGCCTATGCTTTCCAGCAGCTGCTCCTGTCTCCTGGCTTTCCTGGTTGTGCAGACTGCAGTGCACCTGTCATTAATTGTCATGATCACAGGAACCCTTTACTCCCATTGCTCAGTGCACCTGCTGATGGGTTCTATAGGGAGTCAGTTTAAAGCTAGACATTAGGGATGAGTGAGATTCAGTTGCACGCCCTCCTGACTATAAAGACAGAAGTGTTGGGAAGAGGGAGAGCAGCATGCAGCTCAGCAGTGAGAAGAGACATGGGTAAGTTAACCCTTTCTGCCGTAGCCAGGGGTGTAGCAATAGAGGGTGCAGAGGTTGCGACCACATCGGGGTACTTGGGCCAGAGGGGCCCGGCAGGGCCCTCACTCAACTGCATTAGCTCTCTATTAGTCCTGTGCTTATAATAATGACTTCTATAGATAATTTGAATAGCAGTAAGCATTATTATTATTATTATTATTATTATTATTTATTGTATTTATAAAGCGCCAACATATTACGCAGCGCTGGACAATAAATATATACAATGATACAAGGATGACAGACATAACAAGGTTATACAACATAGAACAAAGTTATACATGCAAATTGTACAAAATACATGATCATGCAATATGGGCTGGTTAGGTAGGCCCAGTAATACAAGTACAGGCTGTCATAGGACAGGAGCACATGATCCTGTAGATTACACTAGGGAGTGGAGGACCCTGCCAAAGGCTTAGAATCTAAACGGTGGGGTGGAAACACTAGGTGGGGCTGTTAAATATTCCTTAGAGAGTTACTGTGTGGTAGGAGGTGGGTAGGCCATCATAAAGAGGTGGGTTTTGAGGGCTTGCTTGAATGTGTTGAAAGAAGGAGCAAGTCTGATGGGTGGTGGAAGGGAATTCCAGAGGGTGGGGGCAGCTCTTGAGAAATCCTGCAGGCGGGCATGGGAGTGTGAAATGCGTGGGGTGGTGAGGCGAAGGTCGTTGGAGGAACGGAGGGGGCGACCTGGTGTATACCTGTGAACAAGCTCCGAGATGTAGGTAGGGCAGGTTTTGTGCACAGATTTATACGCCAGGCATAGAATCTTGAAACTTATCCTGAAAAGTATAGGGAGCCAGTGCAGGGATTCACAAAGGGGAGATGTGGATGCAGAGCGGTGCAAAGAATGGATGAGTCTTGCAGCCGCGTTCATCACTGATTGAAGGGGGGCAGTGCGTTTCAGGGGAGGCCAGAAAGGAGGGAGTTACAGTAATCAAGGCGGGAGATGATGAGGGCATGGATGAGCATTAACAAACTGCTCTCCATCCCCTTCTTGCACCTCTGACAATATGGTTGTCCTTGACAGTATTTGGCAGGGCCGGGCCGAGGCATAGGCTGGAGAGGCTCCAGCCTCAGGGCGCAGTATAGGAGGGGGCGCAGAATTCATTCAGCTGTCATTCCTAATTGTGTTTGAAGCAGAAATAAATAAGAAAAGGGGATACATGGCAGTGACTGCAAGCCAGATAACTAGATATTAAGGTGTTGGTGAGGTTGTGGGCCCTGTGGCGCCTCTTAGTCTTATAGCAATCAATGTGTGACGGCTGGGGTGGGAGGGATGGAGGGGCGCACTTTGGTGTCTCAGCCTCGGGTGCTGGAGGACCTTGTCCCGGCTCTGGTATTTGGTGCACTGTATCAATTGTTTTGTATCGAGTGCTTGGAGAGCCCCAATGCAAAACTTGCATCGGGGCCCACAGCTCCTTAGTTACGCCACTGGCCGCAGCCCATGCCCACCAACACAAAAGTGAAACTGAATCTTGCTCATCCCTACTTGACATTAATGACAGTTAAGTAAGGCAGTGATTATTCATTCTATATTTATTTATTTATGTTTAAAGCGGAATATAACCCTGCATTTCAACTTTGCTCTAAAACATTATTTACAGTATATTATATGCAACCAGCATTTTTTTTTTACTAGACCAGCATTGAAAGGGTTACACAGGGCTTTAAAGTTCCTGGAGATTTCTGCAGACGCATCCGAAGCTGAAATAGATACATTTTGTTTACATAAATGTATCTAAGTGTTGAATGTGACTCATCTCTCTGACTGAGAAGGAGTTGGAGGACAGCCAAAGAGTGTGTAACATTTCTCAATGGATACATATAACTAAATAGAATGTAACAATTTGAACTACTGCATATCTCTCCACGGAACTTTGAACCTCTGTGTTTAACCCTTCCAATGCTGGTCTAGTAAAAAAAAATGCTTTTTGCATATAATATGCTGTAAATAATGTTTTAGAGCAAAGTTGAAATGCAGGGTTATATTCCGCTTTAATATTATGATTTTAGGTCTACTTCTGTGTAGAATAAGCAACATTTATGCCTTTGGCCTCCACAAAAGCCTGAAGTAGTCAGGTACAATGTTGGATGATGCTGCCAGCAGTATTGATACGCTTGATATTTCAACCATCCGAAAAAGCTAGCATTTTAGTTGCATTTATTCACTACTGACTTTGCCACTATGGCAGTCACATCACCAACTTTCTAGTTTCTCTAATATCCTGTCAGTTCCAGTATGTCTATACTGTGCCTTGGAGATGTGTCTTTCCAAAAAGTATCAAGTTGTCACCCAATCCTCCCAATAGGAGTATTGAAACAATAGCTAGAGATCAGGTTGTTGGAATTTGAACTGAACTGGGAGGTTAATCTGTCTCTTAAACTATGTAACATGAAGGAGACTGCTAAACAACAAACTCATAACTTAATAATAAATAAGAGTAATAAAGTAAAAAACACATTTTCTAAAGAATTGTTGTTTCTTGACAACACCGGATAAGAAAAGCCTAAATAATTTTGATTTAGATGATGGGTAAAGACATCCATGTGTATATAATCATGTACTACAAATACAATTATACCATATCCATGTAGTATGAGGGCCAGAAGATTTTAAATACTACAATTGATTGTGTAGGAAAGCTCTCATACTACATGGAAGTTGCAAACTTAGCCAATCATTGGCGCCAATCAAAATTGTGCTTTATGAGCAGTTGCTTCTGTTCAGCAGAAAATTAAAAGTCAAAATAAGCTTACACACATCATGCTTACCTCCCGTGTAGTCTACTACTCAATCTCTTTCTCCTCTCCTTTGTCCTGTTTGTCCACTGTGATCAAGGGAATTTTCTGTCCTCAATTTTGAAAATGGCCATTACCCCTTAACAGCTTCCTGATCAGCACACTGTTAAACTGTAATATCGCCCACTTGGGTCATAGGGAAACATGGACATTACCTGGCACATCAGTTGTCCTCTCAGCTATAACTGACAGCAACTGATAAATAACTGACAGCAACTGAGATATAACTGACAGCAACTGATATATTTCAGTTCTGACAAAATGTCAGAACTGGAAGGGATCATTGCCAGAAGAAAATGGTGAGCTTCTGAGAGGAACTTATGGCAAGGTAACTATGTAATGTTCATTTGAAGTTACCTCATGTGTTTATTTTAAACCTCATGTGTTTACTTTCTTTTCTCAGTTCAGGTTCCCTTTAACCTTTAGCTCAGCTCGAGCCATGCCGTGCAGGAGAATTTCTCAGGCCCTGCTTGGCCGATTTGCGTCATTTTTTAAAAAAATACGCAGCTAGCACTTTGCTAGCTGCATGTTCTACACGATCGCCGCCGATCCGCCGCTACCCCTACCCACTGTGCCGATTTTACATGATCAACTATGTTATGATTTCTATGTGTATAAGGGTGATTGTGCAGGGGGGGGGGGGAGGTTTAGGGTGGTAGTAGGGGTTAGGCACCACCACGGGGGTTAGGGTTAGGCATTACCAGGGGATGGTTAGGGTTAGGAACTACCAGGGGTGATGGTTAGGGTTAGGCACCACCAAGGGTGTGGTTAGGCACCACAAGGGGGGTCTAGGGGTTAGGCACCACCGGGGAGGGTTCTGTGTGAGAGTAGGGTTAGGTTAAACTGTATTCTTGAATTATACAACTTTTTTTAAAGTAAATATATATATTAGTCTTTATTTCCCATCTGTTTTAAAACAGTAGTTATCATTAACATATTTTCGGTTTCACTCCGGGCCCACTTGAAAACATACTTTTTCGTTAAGAGATTTCGTTATCAAGCCGTGCCTGTCATGATCGCTGCTGCAGCAGGTATTGCTGGAAGTAGTAGTGCTGCAGCTCAGGTAGTTCTGATCTCTTTCCATGCAAGCTGCATAGCTTTGTCTGCCTTTCCCTGCTGTCAGCTTGTGACTGATTATCATTCACCTGTGTGGGAATCTGCATGTCTGCTCCCATTGGATGACCTCAGTATAAAGATCTGCTTCCTGCAGGACTCCTCGGGTTTTCATAGCTTCAGTTTAAGCCTGTCTTGCTGTCGCTTCAGCCCCCGATCGTGTTTCTTGTTCTAAAGATACTTTGCTGGTTTTGCATCATATATTGGTACATTGCCCATATATATGCATACCAGCACGTTTATTATTTTCCTTGTATTCGTGTTACGTTGATACATCAGTGACGCTGATATATACGTACACGAACTGTTTATATCCTGTGTTCAGCTAGTCAGTTCTAGCACGTTGATCACCCGTGCTGAGCTAGTTATCCTGTTCCTGGTCCTGTTTGTGGATTGCGTTCATCTCTGCGAGGAGATAACGAATCCTTCTGAATCCTGTCCTGTTACCGTTTGTGGATTGCGTTCATCTCTGCGAAGAGATAGCGAATCCTTCTGAGTCCTGTTCCCTGTATCGTTCCAGTCCTAAGTCAGTGTTCCTGCTTATGTCATATATCGGTTTATTGCCGATATATACATATGTTAGTCAGACGTTACAAGTAGTTTCATTGATAGCTGTAATTGTAATACGCTAGGAAATCATACTATTTGTATATTTATCTGTGTTACGTTCATCTATCTTGATCCTGCTAATTCCTGACTATCCTGTCCTGTCTTTGTGAGGCACGCCATCGCTGCAACGCATTGGCTGCCTCATTCCAGTCTGTCTTGTTGTGGACGCTTGCTGTCACTAAGTAGCGGCTAGCTAGCAAGCGTTCATTCTGTCTACCTGTTCTGATCTCCTCAGTTCTGGTTTATGCGCTCAGCGCTACTTTGCGCTGAGACGTTATAGCGAAAGCATTGTTTGTGGCTGTCGGATCTGCACCGGCTCTGTGCGCCACAATCTCCTTTTGGAGTCAGTCCTCCCCTCCACTATACTAGGGATAGCCTGCTTCCTTGTGCTAGTGTGTGTACCTCCTCCACGTCAGCTCATGCGTTGCATGCTGACTGTGGAGAATACACCACCAAGCCTTACAGTGCCCTTTTTCATACACGCGTAAGGACTGTTTTTGTATGCTGGATGTGCTGGACACAGTCCTACATAGTAATGCCCACAGTGAAAAGTGTGGTGTAAATGTAATTTTTTCTTCACTTAAAAAATGAAAAGATGAAAAAAAGCCTTAGGGCCTGATTCACAAAAGGGTGCTAACATAGTTAGCATGCCTAAAAGCTTTGGACATGCAAACTAGGGTGCTAAGTAGTATGCACGTCTAAAGCTGTTGCTGATCGGGCGCAAAGTTTAGCACTGCACGGTGGGCGCGAAATGTCGCACCGTCCGTGTGCGAAGTATGCGGACGGAGTGACGTTTTGCGTGCAGCGCTAAGCTTTGAGCGCTCTAACTTTTGCGCAGATATTAGCACGTGCAAAGGCACTTTGCACGCGCTAGGGGGCTTTTCACTAGCGTGCTAACACTTAGCACCCTTTTGTGAATCAAGCCCCTTGTATTGCTATTTGCTGGTAATTACTGGAAATATATGTGGTATTTAGAATTTTAGTTAACTTTGATAGTTGACATTTAAGTAACATTTCAATCTTGTAAAAAAACAAAGTATTTGGAATAAATGGAAAAATTCCAGTGGCTTTTGATTGGATAGCAACACTTGTGTGTAGATTCATTTGATGCCAATTTGATAGTTTTCGATTGACATCAACAAACATAATTGAAATTGCCTGAAAAATTGCAAAATAGTAAAATTCCAAAAAAGGAGATTCAAATCAGTCAACTAAACTATGGAGATACAATCAGGACAACCACTAGACTATGTTTTAGAGGTATAAGTAAAGGTAAAGTAATGGTTTCCCACTATTCAAAGCACATATAGAGGTGGCCACTTAAAGAGAATCTGTATTGTTAAAATCGCTCAAAAGTAAACATACCAGTGCGTTAGGGACATCTCCTATTACCCTCTGTCACAATTTCGCTGCTCCTCGCCGCATTAAAAGTGGTTAAAAACAGTTTTAAAAAGTTTGTTTGTAAACAAACAAAATGGCCACCAAAACAGGAAGTAGGTTGATGTACAGTATGTCCACACATAGAAAAATACATACATACACAAGCAGGCTGTATACAGCCTTCCTTTTGAATCTCAAGAGATCATTTGTGTGTTTCTTTCCCCCTGTTCTCATGCACTGAAGTTTCAGGCTACTCTTTTCTTTCTGCAAACAGCTTTGCCCTTGTCTGTAATTCTTCAGTATGTGAAAGCCCAGCCAGCTCAGAGGACGATTTATCCAGCTTGTAAAAGAGAAGAGAGAAGCTGCTCTAATCTAAATAACCCACAGGCAGTGTGCAGAGAGGGGCCAGGAGGGGGGAGATGCATCACAGAACCACAACACTGAAGAACTTGGCAGCCTTCCAGACACAGGCTGACAAGTCTGACAAGAGAGAGATAAGTTGATTTATTACAGAGATGGTGATAGTAGAACGTGCTGCAGTAAGCCAGAACACATTAGAATAGCTTTTGGAACTTGTAGGATGATAAAAAACAGGATGCAATTTTTGTTACGGAGTCTCTTTAAACACCAATAAAGAGCTACTGCAGTGACTGCAGGAGAGGCCCATGTGGGCCACTCAAGTCCAGGCTGTGAGAAATCAGGTGTAGAAGAAGATGGGTAGAGTGGATAAGAGAAGTCCATTTCCAGAGCACAGATTCCATTACTATAACTCCTAGGTATTTGTAGCCATCCTATTTCCTAGTAAGTGTGTTTTTCAGCTGGTTAATACTGCAACAGATGGGAATGTTTCACATGGAAATTCTCAGTAATTCCAGAGATTTAGGCTGCTGAATGATATGTAATTTTCTACTTTGTCTAAGAAAAAAACAAAAAAACACAAACAAAGAAAACAAAACAGATTGACCGTATCCCTACTACATTCCAAGCCTTCCTGCTAGAAATGTATTGTCGAAACTATAGGGAAATCATAGTTCAAGTTATTATGATCTGATTAACTCGAGATTGTTTAGATAAGAAATCGGCAACTGCAGCAGTAACCAGGTATTCTTATGACATATGAACTGGAGAGACTATGGGGTTGATTAATTAAATTATTTTAACTACTTAATGACCACAGGATGTATATATACTGACAGTGTACAGTATTTGTGGAGATTGCACTACTAGTTTGTTACTAAATGTGGCACATGTGGTACAATTTTAACCGTGACGAGTTGTAGAATACATTTTGGTGTGTCTTAAAGCTTTGACCCACGTCACATACAAAATAGGGACAAACTCAATCCAATATATAAAAAAATCTGTTTTAAAATTATGATCAAACTTTGGAAAGTCTTAGCAAAACTACAAGTTACAGGTAGCTACAGATGCTAAATCATGCTCGTGTGTGGACTCTGCACCCGTTAGCATGCATGAGTGTGCCCGCCAATCAGCAGGTCATAGCTTTTTACCTATTTTTAAGGCTAAAGGGGTTGGAGGAGTCAGCGTGTGCATGAAAGGGCTGATGTGCGTGTATATAGGCCCACTTTTACTTCAGTTTTCTTTGCAGCAATCTTGATTAATCTACTCCATATTCTATGAATTCTAGCTAAGGTCTGGTATATACCATGCAATAAAAAAATCATACAGCATATTTGTTTGCCAGTGAGTGACCGATCTTTCTCGATTAGGGGCAGATTGAACAGGCTAGAAAATATCGATTAAAATTCTGGCCATCGTTCTGTGTGTATGTCCGATTCTGGTAATATTTACAATTCATTTTTGATCGATATCCAATCTGAACATTTTTTACAATTTTAAAAGAATATTGCATAGATGTGTAAGCTAGCTTTGATCTATATCATATCAATGTCAGATATAAATATCGATTAGACCTAGCGCTTGAGTAGGATCTGGGGCTTGATTCACTAAACTGCGATAACTCATATCACGTCCGTTTTTGTGCGATTGCAAATTTTCGCACGTAATTTTCATTTTTCACACGCAATCGCAAATTTTTGCTTGAAAATGGCCTCCCTTTTGCCCAAAAATTAGCAATTGCATGTGAAAACTCTAAATTGTGTGCAAAAATTCACAATCACACGCAAATGCAAAAATGCGTGAATCACGCCCCTGAAGTGAAAACTGCATGGAGTGTACCAGGCCTGACATGAGTGCAATGTAGTTAGGATATGATGGACATGACACTGTTCATAGTACTGTGTGACTACACCAGAAGGGAACAAGGCTTTAGCTATCACACTGGATTGGGATTTATACAATGTTAACCTGTTTTGAAATATTCTGCAAGGTTACAGATAAACGAACAAACAGCTCTTGTACTGAAAACAGCTGATGAAAGCAAAGCAGTGGCTGCTGACCCCTGAAAATATATTTTGTTAAAATGCTCCCTGTAAACATTGTATCCTTTCCTTATCTCATTTGTTTTGGCTTCTCATTGTTGATGTAATAATAGCTCTGAAGTGTTTTTCTCTTCAGGTATTAATGCTGAATGATGTCCGTTGCTCCGTAACTGAAATATTCCTCCTCCACCTAATGTAAACATATCCCAAGAATCTGCAATTAATGTGATGTAGGCAGATCACTTCGCTGCACAGAACAGCTATTTGCAATGACATAGGCTTGGAGCACACCCACCTGTTCTGGCACAGGCAGGCACCAGCTTGATAACCTTTACCTAGGAAATGAAAACACATTTATAGGACACACCATCAGCACATGCCATCCATCACAGTAGTGTGAGGATCAGACTTTACCTTTCCCCTACATGAATAGTACAATTAGTAACACATAGTTTAAAGTCAAACTCCAGCCAAATCTTCATTTTATCCTTGGATGCTGAAATCCTATTGCATATGCTGCCTGTTAATGTTTCAGA
Organism: Hyperolius riggenbachi; assembly: GCF_040937935.1. Classification (NCBI taxonomy): domain Eukaryota; kingdom Metazoa; phylum Chordata; class Amphibia; order Anura; family Hyperoliidae; genus Hyperolius; species Hyperolius riggenbachi. The sequence goes on from NC_090646.1 coordinate 400,732,449, forward strand.
GAGACGGAGAGAAAGAAAAAGAGAGGAAAGTAGAGCCCATACAGTTATCCAGCCAGGCATGGCAAAATAGATTGATAAGGTGACAGTGGATGATGATGCTATCTGGAAGCAGCTGCATGGAGTGCTCGTTAACCTTCTTAAAGAACAAGCGACACCCATGCTAACCTAGAAATAAAAAACACATATATAAGTAGATAAATACTACCTCTACTTACATAACAGATGTATTGTGCTGTCCACGTAATGATTCCTGTGAATTTTATAAAGGAAAAGCAGAAAATCCTATTCTAGGCAGTGGCCATCTTGCCAAGCTAATGCTGACATCATATCCTCCCTGACTCTTGTTTTCCCCCCTCCCTTCTCTTGGTCATTGTGTATTCATTAGCTGCCCCCCTCCCAGAGTCTTTTTTTTTATTTACACATCCAATCACTGAGTCACCTCAGCCTTGCTTGTAAAGACAAGTGATCAGCTAGGCAGGGAAATAAATAGAAGAGGAGGAATATATTATAGATAAAAAGAGCTCCCAGCATTCAAAAGAGCTCCCAGCATTCAACTTTTTGGCACCGTTTGGCACTAGGGCCAGTGCTCCTATAGTATGTAATAACTCCAAACCATAACAGCAGAAAAAAGTTTTGAATGCAGGATTAGCATCTTTATCACTTAATAGACTCAGACCAGTTGCTGTTGAAATTTGATTTTTATGGTGACAATACAGCTTTAAAGTGACTCTGTAGCAAAAATTACAACGTTTTTTCTACCATCCTACAAGTTCCTAAACCTATTCTAATCTGTTCTGGCTCACTGCAGCACTTTGTACTATCACGGTCTCTGTAATAAATCAATGTAACTTTCCCCTGTCAGACTTGTCGGCCTGTGTCTGGAAGGCTGCCAACTCTTCCCTGCTGGTCTGTTCCTCTATGCACACTCCAGTGTGTGTTTTATTTACATAAGCCAGCAGCTTCTCTGCTATCTTATCAGTGATAGAAGAGAGCTGGATAAAAATCCTCCTCGGTTAGGCTGTGAAAGTAGCTGGCTGACACACACTGAGGAATTACAAACACAGGCACAGGCAGAGCTGTCTGCAGGAAGCCTGTAATGTTCAGTGCATGAGAGAAGAAGGGGACAGAAGGTAAACACACAAATGATCTTTTGAGATTCAAAAGGAAATCTGTATACAGCCTGCTTGTGTATGGATGTATTTTCTATGTGTGGACATATTGTACATCAATCTACTTCCTGTTTTGGTGGCCATTTTGTTTGTTTATAAACAAACTTTTTAAAACTGTTTTTGACTACTTTTAATGCGGCGGGGAGCGGCGAAATTGTGACAGAGGGTAATAGGAGATGTCCCCTAACACACTGGTATGTTTACTTTTGTGCGATTTTAACAATACAGATTCTCTTTAACAAGCCTGTCCTACAAAAATAGCTACTATCGTTAAGAACGAGTCGGGCTTGTCCAGTAATTCCTATTACTCACCTGCGGTGTTGCTGGTGTGCAAGATTCCTCGCCGGCACCTTGCGACTTCCCTGCACGCAAATTCCCGTCTTCTTGGCATCAATCCCCATTCCCCAGTGGCGATCTACTCTTCTTTCTTCTTCGCTTCCTGTCCCCTAAAGGTCACATCCTGCGGCGTGTACCTCTGATGACGCTGCATGCGCCCAACATCAGGCAGCAAATTCAAATCTCTCGTATTGGATCCAATACAAACATCTGTATTGGATGCTGCTAAACACCAGGTAGGTTAACCTCTAACTGTAAACCCATAATGGGACAGTTTTCTGTAGTGAAGTGTCCCTGCAAATTCTTGCAGCATGTTGGCCAAACTGTAAGATTACCAGCAGCTGATTGAACAATGACATAGCTCTTCCAGATAAACTTTATGATACATAAACAATATTACCTTGGAAGGCAGCGGAAATCTGTAAGCATATTTCTCAAGAAGCAAAAGAGCCTAAACAACATATCTCATTTTATGCTCACGCTAATGCCTGGTACACACCTTCAATTTTGATTGGCCAATCACTGACCAATTTTACAACCTTAATGTAGTTTGAGGGTTTACCTTCACAATCTGTTCACGTCATCTGTTGGCCCCCATACTAAATGGACCAATCAAATTCCACCAGCTGTGGAGCTGCTACTCACTACTCAATAGCTAGTGCCAGAAGAGTGGGGAGAGCTGAATTAGCATATTCCAAGGCTATATAAATCCTGAAACATTCACCGTACTCCTGGACTCCCAGATGCCACCATGAACCCCCTTCCCCGGGCATCAAGGGTGGAGAAGAACCCATTGTCCTTGGATCATACAAGGGTTCTGGGAAGAGGGGGAGGCTTGGCTGCTCCACTCTTCCAGAGCCTTCCCATACAATGGACCATGTGGTGGTGGTATAGCTCAAGCAGCCTGTGCTCTGCAATCTGGCTATACCAGCCATCATTAGCGACATGGGGTTAAAGAGGCTCTGGAGGTGGGACCCCACATCATTTAAAAAAATAAAAATGTAACTTTTTAATGTCCACAGGTAAATTTGCCAATGATCCTTTTACAGCAATATCTGTCTACAGACAGATGAAGGGGGGAGCAGCTGACACACAGGGACTGAGGGAAGGGGGTTGATGTTACAGCAGTTTGGAATCAAAGGGAAGAAGTGAGGCTGGACTATAATTACAGAGTACCCAGCAAGCTTATGGTGAACCACAACTCCCAGGAGTGTGTATATAATTTGAGAGTGCTGTAGAGTGCAAGGTAGGTTTTTTGATTAGTGGTCATGATTTTTGATTAGATGGCTTGTTTAAATGAGGCAGGGAAAGTGTGAGTTGAGATGGTATGAAGAGATTGTGATTTTTGCATTTTACCTCTCTCGCCATCCCATACATTTTCGTAAAATTATCTCCCGCAACACATTTCTGACACATCCAGCTCAGGTGAGCACATTTCATATCCCTTGTGGCTTTATTAGAAGGGAATGAGGGACTGCATATATACATTGTGAGATAAGCTGCTAAATATTGACCCATTTTCCCATCCTTTACATTTGGTATTTAGTCTTCATCTGGAATATTTAATAACATCTTTTTATGAGAGTTTCCATACTATACAACTGGGAAAACTGATATTCTCTAAAATACTGTGATAAATAGTAATTTAGAACATTTAAAATGGAAAATATGCGCCGTGTACCTCAGTATTGTAATGTAATTATTCATTACACCATATGCTATAAGGTTTTATGTCTTTGTTAAGGGTGACCATCGAGACATAAATCCCATTCAGTACTATATACAAATCAAATGTGTTTCCATGTCTGGTAAGCCATTTCTGGAATCCATTATGTCTGAGCTTTTTCCGATACAGTGAATTACTTAGGAAAAGTAATTAGCATTAGTTCAATATTTACATCAATTTTAAGTATCGTAACAACACCTTAAAAATAAGCTTGCTGTAAAAACGTTAAATGCAGGAGTTATATCTCAAGATCTTTTATATAAGGAATATCGAGTTCAGGTGGTATGAGAGATAATAATTTCAGTGATTGATTTCTAGGACTTTTACCTTGCAGCTCCATGGCCTTTGGTGCCTTTTCCCTCACCCCCCCCCCCCCCCCCCAAAAAAAAAGGAAAGAGAGAAAAGGGTTACATATTTTATTCCCAAAATGGACCGTAGAGTGGCAGAAAGGACATTAGATTGTGAGCCTCTTTGAGGAATAGGTGAATGTGAGCAATTTTCCCGCTAGCCCTCCTCCCATTCATTTAGCAATATCTTTATTACTGCTTCTCACATGTGAATGATCTATATCTTGTTTTTATTAAACACAAATTAGGCTTTTTGTGGGCGAAGCTTTTTTTCAGTAACTACTTTATTTTCTATGCATTTTGTAGGGGGAAAAAATAAAAAAAAAACTACACTATTTCTCCAATTCCACCCCCTATAGTTTGAAAATAAACAATGCTACTGTAAATAAAACCCACACATTTTATTTGCATATATATTTGTCCCGGTTATTAGAACATTTAAATTATGTTCCTAGTACAATGTATACAGTGTACTAGTAGGTGTGCGTGTGCGTGCGTGCGTGCGTGCGTGCGCGCGCGCGCATGTGTGTGTGTGGTTTTAATAATAATGATATTTATTTTTTTACTTTAATTATACTTTTGGGCCACTAGATGGCCACTTTGATGAGTGAACATGTGATTTGAAGCATGTTTATTAATTATCGGCGCTTCAATTGGCTCGGGTGGCCCTTTACCAATAAGCACTCTAGCAGTGTTTATGGTGTGATTTGTGTAATTTGTTGCTCCCTGGAGACTTACACATGTATGTGTTCTCTTTGCCTTTAAGGTTAAAGAGTAAATTTACTTATGTGGCTTAATAAATAAATTTGCTTACTTTTGCAATATTTATTTATTTATTATTTTGTCAATGTTTGCTCTTGTAAACACTTTCCTCACCCTGATTTACATTCTTAAATTGATTAAATTGATTAGCCATGCAGGCATCTTTACTCCTGGAAAGGTGGATCACTGTGGATTCTTTTTTTTTTTTCTCCACTGGCTGGGATACAAACACAAACAAGTAGCCCTTGAAGGAGTGTGATGGGGAAAGGTGAGTGCTGAAAAAAGTGTGTTTCTTCAAGCGTCAAAAATAATGTGAAAAAGTTTCCTGTTTTATCAGTTCCCTATGAGGTCTGAATTTCCCCAGCTTCTAGTTTTCCCCAGAGCATGTCATCAGCTTTGTAGTACTTGCTAGCCGAGGCAGGGTTCACTTGGCCACCTATGACTGCTGGAAAATAGCGCTATCTATGACTGCAGTGCTGGTTGATATTTGGGGTCATCTTTGACTGCTGAAAGACATTGAGGGCCATATCCTATTCAAGGTGATAAGTAGCTTGCAGATGCGAGCTACTTATCACCTTGCCATCGCGCGAGGATTACCGGCAAATCCTACTGCCCATATCCTTCGCGCGATGGCCGATCGTTAGGGAGCATTACTCAGGCGAAAGCCTGAGCGATGCTCCCTTTTACCGAGCGATGGGGAGTGAGGTTTACGCTGTGGTGCTGTCCATCAGCACCACGGCCTCACTCCCCACACATGCGCACTCGCCCGGCTAACATCCGCCGCCATCTTCCGCCGCAGCATCTGGGGGTCTCCTTTAATAAGGAGACCCCCAGAGCTCCCCGTCGGGTCGCCGCACAGTTTAGAAGCCCCCGCGCAGCTCTGCACCGGCACCCCTGTTGGCATACATACCGCCGCAGATCACCCGCCGCCTCTCGCCGCAAAATCCGTCGCGTAATTACAGTGTATCTAACAATGTAATTACTGTCCGCACAGAAGGAGCCCGGGCAAAGCATCTTTGAATCTGCAGCCTGGGCTCCCCATTGGTCCGCTGTCTGAGCCATTTTATTGGTTCAGACAGCGGACCATTGGTCCGCTGTCTGAGCCATTTTATTGGTTCAGACAGCGGACCAATGGGGAGTCCAGGCTGCAGATTCAAAGATGCTTTGCCCGGGCTCCTTCGATGCGGACAGTAATTACAGTGTTAGATACACTGTAATTACGCGACTGATTTTGTGGCGAGAGGCGGCGGGTGATCTGCGGCGGTATGTATGCCAACAGGGGTGCCGGTTCAGAGCTGCGCTGGGGCATCTAAACTGTGTGGCGACCCGACGGGGAGCTCTGGGGGTCTCCTTATTAAAGGAGACCCCCAGATGCTGCGGCGACGACGTGCGTTAGCTAGTTTAGACCTGCTTTTTGCAGGTCTAAGCTAACACTCATGTCTGCCGGGAAGCATCGCTTCCCGGAGACATGATAAGGGTAATTGGATTTGGTGTTAAGAACTCGCTGGACGATTATATCGCCCAAGCGAGTTCTTTTCCGCCTGGGGGGGGTCTAAAGTTTAATTAGATTAGGCGATGCCCCCATCGCCTAAGTTAAGAACTCGCCAGTGCTTAGCGCTGGCGAGTTCAGCAATAGAATATGGCCCTGAGTGTCAAATATGTCTGCTGTGTGATATTCGTAGCTACTTATTACCACTGGCATATATTTGGAATACCCGTGAGAGCTGGCTGATCTTGGGAGTCACCTATGACCACTAGGATATGTGGGGGAGGAAATGGGGGAATTTTGCATTGTGATTTTGCATTATAATTATGGTGCAAAATGACAATTATGCAACATTTGTGCTCCTGGTCCATTAATCAACTTTAGTCCAATCTGGGAAGCAGTGTACAACCAGACCTAGGGCCGGATTCACCATGCAGTATTAAAGCAAACCTAACGTAAAAAACAAAACAAAACAAAAACTTATGATATAGTGAATTGTATGTGTGTATGTGTAGTAGGGAAAATGAATAGAACATTAGTAGCAAAGAAAAGAATCTCATATTTTTATTTTCACCTATAATCATTGCACCATTTTGTTACAGTTGCAGTTTTAAAACCAAACTCTGTTTTATAGCTTAAAAGACAAATCAGAAATAATGACCCTTAAAATTTTCCTGCGGTAAAACCTTATCTCAAGCGGTGCCTCTCTGTTTCTTTGCTGTTTAAAGAGAATCTGTATTGTTAAAATTGCACAAAAGTAAACATACCAGTGCGTTAGGGGACATCTTCTATTACCCTCTGTCACAATTTCGCCGCTCCCCACCGCATTAAAAGTGGTTAAAAACAGTTTTAAAAAGTTTGTTTATAAACAAACAAAATGGCCACCAAAATAGGAAGTAGGTTGATGTACAGTATGTCCACACATAGAAAATACATCCATACACAAGCAGGCTGTATACACCCTTCCTTTTGAATCTCAAGAGATCATTTGTGTGTTTCTTTCCCCTTGCAGCTTTCATGCACTGAAGTGTCAGGCTGCTTGTTTCTTCCTGCAAACAGCTTTGCCCTTGTCTGTAATTCCTCAGTATGTGAAAGCCCAGCCAGCTCAGATGATGATTTATGCAACTTGTAAAAGATAAGAGAGAAGAGAGAAGCTGCCCTAATCTAAATAACACACAGGCAGTGTGCATAGAGGGGCCAGGAGGGGGGGAGTGTATAGCAGAACCACAACACTGAAGAACTTGGCAGCCTTCCAGACACAGGACGACAAGTCCGACAGGGGAGAGATAAGCTGATTTATTACAGAGATGGTGATAGTAGAAAGTACTGCAGTAAGCCAGAGCACATTAGAACAGGTTTTGGAACTTGTAGGATGAAAAAAAACAGGATGCAATTTTTGTTACGGAGTCTCTTTAAGTAATTTAGAAAACAGGACTGTATTCGACACATATGGGTCAAATAGCACAAAAAAGCTCTATTGTATAGATAACAACTGAAGTTTTTTTTTTTTTAACGCTTCCTGTATTGGAAAACAATATGATAATATTTTCTTTGCTACTAATGTTCTATTTCTTAGCTGTACTACACATAAATTTTTTTATTTCACAAGTTTATTTTTGCTTCAGGTTGTATTTAAGCACAAAACGCACGTAGAGTTTAACTGGAGCTATGCAAAATATGTAACCTGAGTTACATAATTGTGTAACTTGTATATGTTGCGGCCAGAACCCGAAGTCTGGCCACTTCGGGTTCTGGCCGGTCAAATTGAGAAGTGGCCGGCTGATGCGGCCAATGTCAGAAATATTCGGCAATTGCGGACTTTGGCCGGCCAGAAAGCACTGTGGCTATATGTGGCCGGCCAAGTCCCGAAGTCCTGCTCCCCTGCGGCCTGCTCGCTTGCCTCTCCCCCGCTGCCTGCACTACTCAAACCTCAGATCAGGGCGACTGGACCGGAGAGGCAGAGAGAGGCAGAGCAGCGCACAAAGCCAGCCGCTGGATGCGTACACTTCAATGCGGATGTGCCATTCATTTGGCACTTCCGCATGTGAAGTATACGGGTCCGGGCGGGTAGCGTGCGTGCTGTTCTGCCTCTCTCCGCCTCTCCTGTCGCCCTGATTTGAGGTCTGTGAGTAGCGAAGGCAACCGCCCCAGCCATGCACAGCGGCCAAACAAAGCCCATGCCCCCCCCGCCCCCCCCAGCCATGCACAGCCAGACAAAGCACCCCCAGCCATGCAAAGACCTCCTTAGCCATGCAAAATGCTCAGCAAAGTACCCCCAGCCATGCAAAGCACCCAGAAAAGCCCCCCAGCCATGCAAAGCTCCCCCCCAGCCAAGCAAGGCGCCCAAGCAAAGTACCCCCCCCCCAGCCATGCAAAACGCCCAGCAAAGCACATGCAAGACACCCTCAGCTATGCACAGCGCCCAGCAAAGCACCCCCAGCCATGCAAAGCACCCAGCAACGCACCCCCAGCCACGCAAAAATACCCCAGCCATGCAAAGCCCCCCCCCCAGCCATGCAAAGCGCCCAGCAAAGCACCCCCCGCCATGCATCCCCCCCACTGTAATTTGATCTCTCCTGTGTCACCTGACTGCCACGGCAGAGCAGCTAATTTGAAAGCGCAGGACCAGAGACATTTATTAACAGTGAAACTGTATGCAGAAAGTTGATGGTGGGATCACTAAGAGGAGAGAGCGCTGTACAGATATTTAAATCATAGTCAATATAGGGGAATTGCTATCCCCAACTGTATAGCGATCTACCGATTTGAACTGGGACTGTGAATACTGGACTTTGCAAATATTGGAAGTTGTAAACTATAAGGAGCGCCAACACCACTTTATTAACAATATGTTAACAAATATGTCTGCTTCCATGAAATCAGGAAGTAGACACGCTGCTGATTTGTTGCAGGATTGTGCATCAGCTGTAACAAAGATGTTCTGGGATTTGTGCCTGAAAAAGACTAGAGATGGGGGCGGAGGTTCACCTTCCAGCAGGACAACGACCCTAACCATAAAGCCAGGGCAACAATGGAATGGTTTAAAACAAAACATATCCATGTGTTAGAATGGCCCAGTCAAAGTCCAGATCTAAATCCAATCGAGAATCTGTGGCAAGATCTGAAAGCTGATGTTCAAAAACGCTGTCCATCTATTCTGACTGAGCTGCAGCTGTTTTGCAAAGAAGAATGGGCAAGGATTTCAGTCTCTAGATGTGCAAAGCTGGTAGAGACATACCCTAAAAGACTGGCAGCTGTAATTGCAGCAAAAGGTGGTTCTACAAAGTATTGACTCAGGGGGCTGATTAATTAGGCACACCCCACTTTGCAGTTATTGATTTGTAAAAAATGTTTGGAATGATGTATGATTTTCGTTCCACTTCTCACGTGTACACCACTTTGTATTGGTCTTTCACATGGAATTCCAATAAAATTGATGCATGTTTGTGGCAGTAATATGACAAAATGTGGAAAACTTCAAGGGGGCTGAATACTTTTGCAAACCACTGTAGTTTGCTTAACCCCTTCACAACGGAGGGGTTTTACCCCTGAAACACCAGCGCGATTTTTAGCTTGCAGCGCTGCTTCTATTCATTTTTTTTCTGTAATATGATTGGTTATTGGGGACTGGGGTCCCCATAACCAATCATTGGACTGCAGAGCGGGGGTGTGTGTGCGCTGCACGTTTGTTTACTTTACATTGTTATGAATGAAGACTGGTTCTGTTTGAAGCAGTCTCCATTGTGTCCGCAATCGGCGCGTCTAATTGGATTTAGGAACGCTTGTTCCTAACATCCAATTAGTCACCTGCTGTGCTGGCTGGCTGGAGTGTGCGCGCGAGGTCCCCGCCCACTCCCAGCCATTAAACAAACAAGTGCGCCTTTCTCCGTCCCTGGGGGTGAAGCGGTGTGCAGAGGGACGGAGAAATTTAGCACTGAGGGGTGGGTGAAGTGGTTAAAGAGAAACCGTAACCAAGAATTGAACTTGATACAAAGGTACAGGGCCGGCCCGCTCATGAGGCGGGGTGAAACTTTTGCTTCAGGTGGCAAATTTCTAAGGGCGGCATCCGCCCATCGGTGGTTGCGGGGAGCCGGCCGCCTAGCTGGAGGGGTAGCGGGCAGGACGGGGGTATTGGGCCTAGCGGCGGGGAGGGGGGTCGGACCCCCCCTCCCTCGCCTGGGTCCCCCGTCCTCCGCTCCACTCCAGCCTTAAATAGATAAGAAGCGCAACTCGTAAGAGGCAGTGGGCGGGGAGGACTCACCTCTTCCTCGATCCAGCGTGCGCTCCACTGACGTCACTTCCTGCAACGCCGCCCACTGTATTGTAAGTGGACAGCGCTGCAGGAAGGGCGGCAGCAATAATTTTTTCCTCAGGCGGCAAAAAGTCTAGGGCCGGCCCTGCAAAGGTATCATCACCAGGGGGCTCCTTTTGGTTGATATTGTGGTGAAACCCCTCCCACAGTGTGCTGTCAGGACCCTTGTTCTGACATCACACTGTGGGAGCTTTGTTGCATTGTGGGAAATAATAGCTGTTTACAGCTGTTTCCAAATGGCAAAAAAGCAATCAGCATATCCTTTCACTGACATCACCTGCCAGCAGTAAAAATGTCACCATGTGATAAAATGTCAGAATGTAAATCAGGGAGAGGAAACATTTTACAATGGGCAAACACTGACTAAATTATTTATACATAATTTTCGCTGGAGTTCCTCTTTAAGTCCCATTAAATTGTACATTCATTGTCTGCAGTGCACATATGAAGTTTAACTTTTTTTTTCAGTGCATAAAGCTGCTACCGTGAAGAGAGCCAAGGCATCTTGAAGCTCTCTTTCAGTAAACTAAAAGGGCAAGCATGCTGTCTATGAAACTACTCTGCTCATACAATTTAACTTGGTACATTTGTACTTTGAATTTATCTTGTTATGTAATACTTTCTAATAAGCATATGTTATAAAACTATAGTTTTAGTAACAGTCTTATTGCTGTTCTTTGAAAGGAAGCAAACAAATTGCTAAGAGGCTATATTTTTCCAGCAGCAGTTGTAATATTACATTGTAATGCTACAGTGACATCTAGAGGCTGAATTATCAAACTACTTTCATCATCAGCTAGCTAGTTATCCTGATTTATACTTAAAGTGGACCTGAACTTTTGCACAGGACTGAAGAAATACACAGAGAAATGCACCCTGTATGTATTTACAGAGTTTAGCCTGTCTAATTCACCCTCATTTGTGTCTAATCACAAGTTGTAATCTAATCTCTCCCCGTGTCACATGACTGCCTATGGCAGAGATGGTAGATAAGCCCATTTGAAAGCACAAGATGTTAACAATATGTCTGCTTCCATGAATCAGGAAGTAGACACACTGCAGATTTATTTTAGGATTTGCATCAGGTGTATTAAAGAAATGTTTTTTGTTTAAACGTTATTATGCTGTTTTGTATCTTTTAGAGCAGAGAGGATGTTCTGAGTTCAGGTCCGCTTTAAAGAGACTCCGTAACAAAAATTGCATCCTGTTTTTTATCATCCTACAAGTTCCAAAAGCTATTCTAATGTGTTCTGGCTTACTGCAGCACGTTCTACTATCACCATCTCTGTAATAAATCAACTTATCTCTCTCTTGTCAGACTTGTCAGCCTGTGTCAGGAAGGCTGTCAAGTTCTTCAGTGTTGTGGTTCTGTGATGCATCTCCCCCCTCCAGGCCCCTCTCTGCACACTGCCTGTGTATTATTTAGATTAGAAACATCGGCAAGGAGAGAAGGTAGTCTGGCACTGTAGCTTTTAATGTTCATCAGCAAACATTCATAGGTGAAGACAATGATGTGGCATCAAATAACAAATTTGTACACTGTGTCACAAATACTCATCGTGCTGCTGCTGCTGAGGTGAGGGAGGGACGTCCGTGGGCGCCAGTGGGTGCACGGCCTTACGCCGTTTCGCTATGGAATAAGCCTTGCTTCTACCGAGGCCTCGGTAGAAGCAAGGCTTATTCCATAGCGAAACGGCGTAAGGCCGTGCACCCACTGGCGCCCACGGACGTCCCTCCCTCACCTCAGCAGCAGCAGCACGATGAGTATTTGTGACACAGTGTACAAATTTGTTATTTGATGCCACATCATTGTCTTCACCTATGAATGTTTGCTGATGAACATTAAAAGCTACAGTGCCAGACTACCTTCTCTCCTTGCCGATGTTTCATGATACTACTTATTTACAGTCTTGAGCACGTAGCTTCTGCTGAGGGCATACGTCCTACTTGCAAATATTTGCTGTACTTCATCTCCGAGTCAAAACCCTGAGTGCCTGCCTCAATCTTCTCCAGATCTTATTATTTAGATTAGAGCAGCTTCTCTCTTCTCTCTTATCTTTTACAAGCTGGATAAATCCTCCTCTGAGCTGGCTGGGCTTTCACATACTGAGGAATTACATACAGGCAGAGCTGTCTGCACTCTGCAGGAAGAAACAGCCTGAAACTTCAGTGGAAGATAGCTGCAGGGGGAAAGAAACACACAAATGATCTCTTGAGATTAATAAGGAAGGCTGTATACAGCCTGCTTGTGTATGGATGTATTTTCTATGTGTGGACATACTGTACATCAACCTACTTCCTGTTTTGGTGGCCATTTTGTTTGTTTATAAACAAACTTTTAAAAACTGTTTTTAACCACTTTTAATGCGGCGGGGAACAGCGAAATTGTGACAGAGGGTAATAGGAGATGTCCCCTAACGCACTGGTATGTTTACTTTTGTGCGATTTTAACAATACAGATTCTCTTTAACAAGGAAAGTGAGGTGAGAGGTATATGGATGCCACCATATGTATTTCCTTTTAAAGAATACCACTTGCCTGGCTGTCCTGATGATCTTTTTGGCTGCAGTAGTGTAGTAATCACACACCTGAAGCAAACATGTGGCCAAACTTGTCAGATTTTTGTTAGAAACATCTGATTAGTATGCTTGTTCGGGGGCCAATTACTAAATGTATTAGAGACAGAGGATGAGCAGTACAGCCAAGCAATGTGCATTGTTTAAAGGGAACCTAAACTGAGGTGGATATGGATTTTTTCTTTTAAAATAATACCAATTGTCTCCTGCTGATCTTGTGTCTCTAATACTTTTAGCCACAGCCCCTCAACAAGCATGCAGATCAGGTGGTCTGACTGAAGTGAGACTGGATTAGCTGCATGCTTGTTTCAGGTGTGTGATTCAAACACTACTGAGGTCACATAGATCAGCAGGACTGCCAGGCAACTGGTATTGTTTAAAAGGAAACATCCATATCCCTCTGTTTAGGTTCCCTTTAAAAGGAAACAAATATGGCAGCCTCCATATCCCTCTCACTTCTGGTATCCTTTAACTGCTTCTGGACGGCGGTGATTGAAATCTACACCGTTTAGAGACTGCTATTCCTGCCAGGGTGTAGATTTCACTCCCGACGCGTGTTCTTTCCACTCTCGTCGCTGCCTCCCCACCACAGATCACTCGCCCTGCTGTCCGTATGACAGCAGAGCACTGTGAGCTGGCCGATTTCATTGGCTCTTGACCTTATCATCAATGTGAGTTAATCCCATTGGCTTACATTGATCACACAGTCAGGAGCCAATAAAAGCGGCTCCTGAACGGTCATAGAGATGGGTGAGTGGGTGGCCTGAGGCGACAGGTCGCGTGGTGTGTACGGTGGTAGCAGGGATTCAGAGTGGCTATTTGTCAGAAGGAGCCGGTTTTTGGTGCTAGTGGTCTCTGGTCCTTAAGGGGCCAAAGGCCGCTGTTACTGAAGTAGTTAAGAAATGTATTTATATATTACCATCTGCATTGTCCATTAAAATGGACATTAGAAAGTAAGTTTAATTTTAACTGCTTGTCCACCGCGTCACACCGGCGGGCGTGGCAGCGGCGGCAGCCCCAGAACCGCCTAACGCCGATCGGCATAAAGTCCTGGGGCAGCAGTTTGCAGGAGATCGTGCGCAGGCTGCGTGTGCATCTCCTGCTTGAGGAGCTCCGACCTTCAGTCTCCAAGCGGCGATCGCCGTTCGGGAGACTGTTACAAGGCAAAACCGCCGTGTTTACATCAGTACAGTGCTGCGATCAGCAGCAGCGCTGTACTGGGGACAGCCGTGTGACACGGCTGTCCCCCTGGGGGACTTAGAAGAGATCAGCAGTAATAGGTTGAAGCCTATCAAAACCCATCCCTATGATAGGCTAGCGAGGGGAGGCAGGGAGGGGGGGAGGGAGGGAAAATCTTTAAAGAAATAGGTTTTTTTGTATAAAAAAAATAAATAAACACAAATATTTGTAAAAAAATAAATAAACATGGGGAGCGATCAGAGGCTCACCGACTGAAAGCTCTGTTGGTGGGGAGAAAAGAGGGGGGGGAGGGTTGAAAATCACTTGTGCGCTGTGTCGTGCGGCCCTGCAGCTTGGCCTTAAAGCTGCAGTGGCCAATTATACATAAAATGGCCTGGCCACTAGGGGTGTTTAACACTGCAGTCCTCACGAGGTTAAACTATAAATAAACACACTGGTTATATAAAGTAAGATACACACCGTGTAAAGGATGCTGTCTAACTGCTGTTACACTGGATTTTATCTCAACAGAGTCTTTCACTGACTATGTACACCTTGCTCAGTGTGTAAAATATTGATATAACAATGTTTGCCTCCTTACCTTCTTCTCTGTGTAAATTCCTGTCCTTCTGTTGCTCAATTATGAGGTACTAGCCGACCCGCGGCTTAGCATACGCCGCATAAGAGGGTAGGAAGGGGGTATTGGTAACAGCGGCGGGGAGTGGGGTCAGACCCCCCTCAACTGGGTCCCCCATGTGCACTCCCCCTCCAGCTTAAGCACAGTAGCAGTGTGTATTCGACCCCACAAGTGGGGCTTGTACTCTTTTGCAGGTAGGCACTAGTCTGTTTTTAAGTAGCGCTGCTCATTTCCTTGCTATGTACTACAGTAGCAGCCGTCACTATTAGTAAGAGGCAGCGGGTGGGGATGACTCACCTCTTCCATGTTCCATCGTACGTTCCACTGTCGTCACTTCCTGCAATGCCGCACACTGTATTGGTGTAATTTGCCTTTTTAAAACAGAAGGAAATCTGCAATAATTCAGCTATAAGTGAACATTTGTGGTTACCCACAATGCACTGCTACTAAATTTGCAAATTACCCCTTTTCCCCCTTGGTAAGTCAAGCAAGCATCCAGAGCTGCTGGTGTATAGCAGGCATATAGCTTTAAATTTTACACAGTCATACCAAACCCACATGTAGACAGCCTGTTTCAGACTTTTGGGCCTCATCAGTACATGGCAGGGATTGATACGGCAGTATGAAATAGGGCTTGGACCAGTACAACAGAGTAACCAAGCAGCTCAGGGTGACCCAAACCACTCAGAATGTATAGGGGGATAAAATAGACCAAAAAGACCTTCTACTAAAAAAAGCAAAACTTGGTGTAATTTGCCTTCCTAAAACAGAAGCAATTCTGCAATAATTCAGCTATAAGTGAACATTTGTGGTTACCCACAATGCACTGCTACTGAATATGCAAATGATTCCTCTTTGCCCTTGGTTTGATATGATACTGCTTCTTCTTCTTGCTTGGACCAGCCCCTTCTTCTTGCTTGGACCGGCCCTGGGGGCAGGGCGCTACTTCTTCTTCTTGTTTGAAGGTTGAGGCACTTACTCTATTATATATATAGATAATATGGTAAGACACATGCACACATACACACCATAACACAGATACAATATTGGAAGTTATACATTTATATTGCAATATTGAAAAAAAAAACAAAAAAAAACGAACAAAAACACAATAAATTTGTTTGATGGAAGGGTTGACGGGTTTGGGGCACCGAGCGTGTTGCTGGGAATTTTTGGGGATTTTGGGGGAGAAGGGGTCATCAGGATGTGGATAGAGCTAACAGTTATGAAACCCTGCACTCTATACAGTGCTGCAGAAGATGTCAGTGCTATGTAAATGTACTATAATAATAATATGGTAGGACATTAGACTATGAATATGGTACGATTAGTCCTCACCAGGACTGTAAACATCACCAGTGCTGTTTGGCAGGGACATGCTGTTAAAAAGGCCACTAAAATCTAAAAAGAAGAACGGGTCATGGGGAAGATAACAGGGTGGGAGGGGGAGCTGGTAAAAGAGATAAGGTTACCTGCAGTTAAGTTAATCTAAATTGCCTGGAGCTTGCTTCTCTGCTTACTACAGAAGTCAGCTGTCAGCACCTGCATCACTGGCTTCTGCAACAGCAGACTGCCCTGCATTATTGATTAATTACTCTGATCAGGATAAATAAGCAATAGTCTAGGGCCCTCTGGTATTCCAACAGTCATTGCACATGGCTGCTAATGACAGGCAATTTCTGAAACACTAAACCCATCCTACCACCTCTCCCTGCTAATGTCCTAGCTGCAGCACAGAAATCATTCTCTCTATTCATCCTGCTGCTCTGCACTTTCACTCACTGCAGGATGTGTGTAGAGAGCAAGAAAACACATTGCCAATGGGACAGGATTGTTGATAATTTTGTATAATTTACAAAGATAACATTTCTCTGTATTCCATCCAATAGGTCATGAACAAATAATTTGAAAATCATTACTGAACAGTTTGCCTTTCGTTCTCTATCTATGTAAATGCATTTTTTGCTAGTCCTTGCATCCCCTGCTTCTGCACCAGGCTATTGTGGGTAATTGCTGTCCATCCAGGATCCTGCTTGGGACTGTAACTTGACTAGTTCATTAGTTGTGCTGAAGAGAACATGTATTGTGCAAAATTGTAAATTTGCTACTTAGACTTTTGGAAATTGTTTTTTATTTAGGGTGGTGCTGGAATTTGTTCATCTGTTGCTGGAGTTATTGGCGGCTATTGCATTGTGTATCAATTTTCTAGCCAGTTTTGTGTGTATCATGTGCCGTGGTCTCTCAGATTGAGAAGTGTCGGCTGCTGTGTGCTTTCTCTCACTTTACCCACATGTGTGTGCAAGTGAGTGCTCAGGGCAGAGAGAGAGAGCTAACTTACCTGTCTTGTCACCTCTACCCTAGTCTGCACTTCACGCTGCGCTCCATCCCCCCAACACTTCTGCCTTCATAACTAGAAATCAAGAGGTGCTGAGGCAGGTAAATTAACTTGTTCTCTGCCCCAAATTTCCACTCGCGAAACTGTGCGTGCTCATCCTTACTCCTAAGTCATCACAGTCACCATCTTGGATGTGGCAACTATGTTTTGTTCTTTCTAGCGAAATAGGTTACCAAAAAAAAGAACAATAGAAAGGCCTGAATGGTCTCCTAGACCTCTGTAAAGGCAGAGGGGAGTTTGGTTTAACCCCCCTCCCTCCACCTCAGTCGAAAGTTAAATCATATGTAAACAAAAGGCAGCAACAGTAATTTCAGCAGGGGAGTCTCTACAACCATCACTTTGCAATGTACCCTTTAGTGAAAAGGTCTCTTTAATGGCTCATACACACGGGCTACGACTGTCGCCGCAACCACGTGGCACGCGCGTGTTGCGGCGACAGGTCGCCCGTGTGTATGACGTACGCGCCCCGAACCGTCGCATGTCAGAGCTGTTGCCACGCAATTGGCGCGGCCAATCGCCTGCAACAGCTGTTGCCGCAACTTCGCCGCAACTGTCGCTAGTCTGCCGTGTGTATGCGGACTAGTGACAGCAACCCACACACAGTGAACGGAGCTTCCGGCGGGGGGGGGAGGGACCTTCGGCGACAGCTTCTGCCGCATCTCTGTCCCTCTGTGTGCCGTGTGTACGGCTGCAGCACAGAGGGACCTGGCGGCAAGCTGTCGTTGCTTTTTTTTTTGTGTCGCTTGCCTCCTTTTGTGCCTCGTGTGTATGAGGCTTTAGAGGCAAGACAAGACTGTGATTAACAGCTTGATTTGCTGTTTTTAGCTAGATAGACAAAAGAAACAAAAAAACAAAACAAAAAACACTAGGTCAGGGATACTAGAGTTCCGTTTAAGTTATACATAACTTATGGTCTTCAACATGGCAGATACCAAGATGGCAGCTAAATGGAGGGACTGCGTGTGATAACTCCAATAGTACAGTGGCTTGCAAAAGTATTCGGCCCACTTGAAGTTTTCCACATTTTGTCACATTACTGCCACAAACATGAATAAATTTTATTGGAATTCCACATGAAAGACCAATACAAAGTGGTGTACACGTGAGAAGTGGAATGAAAATCATAGATGATTCCAAACATTTTTTACAAATAAATAACTGCAAAGGGGGTGAGCATAATTATTAAGCCCGCTTTCGTCTGAGTGCAGTCAGTTGCTCATAGACATTGCCTGATGAGTGCTAATGACTAAATAGAGTGCACCTGTGTGTAATCTAATGTCAGTACAAACACAGCTGCTCTGTGACGGCCTCAGAGGTTGTCTAAGAGAATATTGGGAGCAACAACACCATGAAGTCCAAAGAACACACCAGCAGGTCAGGGATCAAGTTATTAAGAAATTTAAAGCAGGCTTAGGCTACAAAAAGATTTCCAAAACCTTGAACATCCCATGGAGCATGGTTCAAGCGATCATTCAGAAATGGAAGGAGTATGGCACAACTGTAAACCTACCAAGACAAGGCCGTCCACCTAAACTCACAGGCCGAACAAGGAGAGCGCTGATCAGAAATGCAGTCAAGAGGCCCATGGTGACTCTGGACGAGCTGCAGAGATCTACAGCTCAGGTGGGGGAATCTGTCCATAGGACAACTATTAGTCGTGCACTTTATGGAAGAATGGCAAGAAGAAAGCCATTGTTAAAAGAAAAGAATAAGAAGTCCCGTTTGCAGTTTACCACAAGCCATGTGGGGGACACACCAAACATGTGGAAGAAGGTGCTCTGGTCAGATGAGACCAAAATGGAACTTTTTGGCCAAAATGCAAAACGCTATCTGTGGCAGAAAACTGACTCTGCACATCACTCAGAACACACCATTCCCACTGTTAAATATAGTGGTGGCAGTATCATGCTCTGGGGGTGCTTCTCTTCAGCAGGGACAGGGGAGCTGGTCAGAGTTGATGGGAAGATGGATGAAGCCAAATACAGGGCAATCTTGGAAGAAAACCTCTTGGAGTCTGCAAAAGACTTGAGACTGGGGCAGAGGTTCACCTTCCAGCAGGACAACGACCCTAAACATAAAGCCAGGGCAACAATGGAATGGTTTAAAACAAAACATATCCAAGTGTTATAATGGCCCAGTCAAAGTCCAGATCTAAATCCAATCAAGAATCTGTGGCAAGATCTAAAAACTGCTGTTCACAAACGCTGTCCATCTAATCTGACTGAGCTGGAGCTGTTTTGCAAAGAAGAATGGGCAAGGATTTCAGTCTCTAAATGTGCAAAGCTGGTAGAGACATACCCTAAAAGACTGGCAGCTGTAATTGCAGGAAAAGGTGGTTCTACAAAGTATTGACTCAGGGGGCTGAATAATTACGCACACCCCACTTTGCAGTTATTGATTTGTAAAAAAAAAAATGTTTGGAATCATGTATGATTTTCGTTCCACTTCTCACGTGTACACCAGTTTGTATTGGTCTTTCACGTGGAATTCCAATAAAATTGATTCATATTTGGGGCAGTAATGTGACAAAATGTGGAAAACTTTAAGGGGGCTGAATACTTTTGAAAACCACTGTAATATTGTATTTTAAACAACAGTTTAACACAATACAACAGTGAATATTATAAAAGGGAAAAAAGTGTCCAGTGAGCCAATTAATCAGGCATGGAGGTTGACGGTCTGTAGGAAAACCGTTTTTTCATTATTATCTGAGATAGAATAATGAATATGCCCAAATAACAGTAATAAAAAGGGTGCCGGGTGAAGCCAAAATCACAAAATATGGCTTGCAGGCCAAAATTATTTGCTTCTCATTTATCATCTCTAGTGAGCAGGTAGATGAGAACTATGAGATATGTGAAATTGTTGCTGTAACAGCAAGAAGTCCTCTTTCCTAGCAGGGCCATTAAAAACATAAAATGGAGGTTAAAGGGCCTACCTACTCCATACTTGCGATGGTTTACCGAGATGTGAACTGTAAAATATTTCCACTGTCACTGTTATCAACATTTCCGTGTGTATGAAAAAAGAGCGCCAGGAATAAAGGGCCCGGCTGGAAAATGAATTGGCGCCGGTGAATAACGACATCTCAATAACTCCTGTCTTAAATCAGATGGGAGTTGCTAAGGAAAATATATTAACGTTAAAAATCGTTAGATAATTCAACAATGCAACTTAACCCAACCCTACTCTCACAGAGAACCCTCCGCAGGTTGTGCCTAAAATTAACCACTCCCCTGGTGGTGCCTAACCCCTACCACCCCCCTGGTGGAGCCTAACCCTAACAACCTCCTCCACTCCAGTGTTGCCTAACCCTAACCACCCCCGGGTGGGTGGTGCCTATCCCTAACCACTCCCCCTGCAGAATCACCCTTGTACACATAGAAATGATAATATCTTTGATAACGTAAAACCTGTACATACAAACAAAATAATATGACAAAAACTATACCGTTGCAAGCTTCTAAAATAATAATATACTTCAAAAACTTTAAAGTTCTAATTTTGTTAACGATAGTTATTGGGCACCCATTTTTCTGCTTATAGTGCAGTATTAACAATAAATGCATTAGAGTCTATGGCGACGTCCTTTTTTGTCCACTAGCCACTCTTTTTTCCTGCTACCATATTTCCATCATGTGTACACAGACAGATCATTCCCAGATCATAGGGTCAGGAAAAATGCAAGACTGAGAGTAAAAGTGAGATAGTAATGTCTGAAAACAACTATGAGCACTAGATTATCAGTGGGAGGGAAACTAATTGTTGTGGCTTTTATTCAAATTTGATGCAAATCCTCTGCAGCTTGGAACTGTGCCAATCAAAATTGGTAGGATGTAGACATGATACAAGTCAGAATTGGCATCTCATGGTCTCTTTCACATCTCAGTTATGGAAACTGAAGGAGAAGAAGTGGACAGGAGCCTTAAAAATCCATATTGAGTTCTGTACAGCGCTGGAAAGAAGGGGAGGGGTTGGGAATATGAATGTGTGCCTCTTACGGTAGAGAAACCTTTGCAAACAAGGGGAGGAAGTGGCTATGGCACTTTAAACTCCATCTTGTGTTCTTCACATACTCTGATGGGGGTTGCTAAGGGTCTATTTATGTGGCTCTCACAGAAGCCCACTTATTGGGGACTGCAGTCTCATCCCACATTCTCATGACTCAAAAGTGGGCAGGGTCCTGTTTTGTATATTCGAGGAATAGTGGTAAGATTGCTTTATACAGGGAGCAGTTTTTTTCAGCAAGTCGCGTAGCAAGCACTATGCCATTTGTGTAACCCACATAATAGATACAACGCACGTTACACATTAGAGTCAGGGGACATTCACTTACTTGTGCTTCATGACGCATTTCAGATTCCTCCTTCCAAAGTCGGATCATAAAATTTGATTGAACAATCTCTTTGTGATGTTACTGTTATACAGTATTAGGTTATATGTTTATTCATCCTTACTAAAATACTGTATATCCAGTTTTCCCCATCTTCAAAAACAAGACAACATTGAATACTTCTGCTCCAGTCAACTTATGTGATTTGTGGCCAGTCACATTTTTTTTGTGAGATGTTATACTAGTTTTAGGCAGCAATTACACTTGGCAAAACTTCCACGTAATGCTTCCCAGTGAACAATACCAGTGCAGTGGCAGCAATGTGTGGTTTCCTGCAGTGGTAAAAAAATACCGGCCCGTCTGTTTTTTTTTTTTCATAGATCACTCGAGTGTGACTCCTGCCTTAAAGTTGTACATATATTTTTTTTTTATCATACATTACAAATACTGAAGATATAGGACAGTAGGTAACTTGGATTTTTTTTTGTGACCAAAACAGCTACAGATGCAATAAATATGCTATAACTGGAAATAATGCAAATTTTGATGACAAATACATTTACCTTTGTTTTTAATCTGAGACATTAATTACTGACAGTTCAGAAACATTTATAAAGAAAGAGTCAGTGGCAAAAGTAATCTCTACCCCAAAAGTTCAATTTTATTAAAACACATCAAAGTTTATGCTCTCAGCACATAAACATTTGTACTAATCGCCCCAGGGCCGGTGCTACCATAGAGGCAACCTGAGCAATTGTCCAAGGCCCCCGAGTGTTGCTGGTCCCCCGGGACTCCCCAGAGCCCCTTCAAAGTTTTTGAGTGGCATAGCAACTCACCTGCCCTGGCTGTTGTGCTGCTCCATCAGTCTGCGCTCCCTGCCTTCTTTCTCACCTGGCCGAATCCTCTGAGTGACCTGGCGCATGTGATTACATAACAGTGTGTGCTGGGTCACTGAGAAGAGGGCGCCCTGCAAGCATGAAGATGGGAGTGCACAGACTAATGATACAGCATACCTGCTGGGACAGGGGCAGGTTGTTATGCTGCCTAAAACAGTGCAGAGGCCTTGGAGAGAACAATAAAGTTGAGAGGTTAGATCCTGGGCGGTAGTAAAGTTGGCAGCCTGGGGGGAGGGGGGACTTTTTTTTCTGTTCAGGACCCTGATTTAGTTTGCCCTTTCTCCTGGGGATGAGAAGGCAATTTGTAGATGTTTTAAAACATTGGCAAAAAAATCAGGGGAAAAGCCAAAGTAAGGGTTACACCATGGGTCTCTGCAGAAAATTTGCCAGGGGGGGGGGGGGGACAAAAATGGGTGGGAAAGCTATACGGCGCCGCAAAACACAGGGGGGAAAGCTGTGCGGCGCACGTAGTGCAGTGTGCCAAAAAATGGGGATAAGCTTGCCGCACCAAAAAATGGGCATGGCCATTGACCAGGACATGGGTGTGGTCACGAGTGGAGCCAAATTTACATGAACTTAGCAATAGTGGGACATTAGATTAGAACTATAGTAGGAATTAGATCGTGAGCGCCTCCGACACAGGTGCCCCCCTTCAGTAGTGACAGGGACCCCCCATTGTTTAGTGCCTCCAGTATAGGTTAGATAGGTAGGTGTCCGCTGTATAGGTTAGATAGGTAGGTGGCCGCAGTATAGGTTAGATAGGTAGGTGCCCCCAGTATAGGTTAGATAGGTAGGTGCCTCTAGTAAAGGTTAGATAGGTAGGTACCCATTATATAGGTTAGATAGGTAGATGCCTGCTGTATAGGTTAGATAGGTAGGCACCCCCAGTATAGGTTAGATAGGTGCCCGCTGTATAGGTTAGATAGGTAGGTGCCCGCTGTAAAGGTTAGATAGGTAGGTGCCCTGCAGTGGAGGGAGCGGGTATGGTAGTCATTATAACTTATCTTCCACCGCCGTCCCACGCAGCCTTAATCTCCTTCCTGCTCCGTCATCACAAGGGGCGCTGTTACCAACGCGATAGCTGCCGGGACAGGAAAGAGATTGAAGCTGTGTGGGGCGGTGGCAGAATGTCATTTATAATAACTACTATACCCAGCGGGGATGGCCGGGGGGGAGGGGGGTAGGTTGCAGTCAGGGGGGGGGCGTTGCCCCATTTTTCCCTACGTGCGGACGCCCGAGGGTTACACATGATGGTATTGAACTTGATTTCCCCACTTGCAGAATTAAAATAGATGTGACAGGCCATGTTAATGTGCACATGTGGTTCTCGCATGTTAGAAAAGAAACGTACTACCTGCATGATAATATTGTGCACTGCTTGCGATTCCCATTACCAAAAAATCAGCTGCCATCAGCTGATCATGGATGATGCACACATAAAAAATGCATATTACAAAGAAAAAGGGTCCATGGAACACCACAGTTATACTCAGCCCCTTGTGAGAAAGAAGCCTCTCTTAGGCTTTGTTCAGATTACAAGCATTTTTTGTAAAATTTTAAGCGCTTGTGCAATGATTCTCTATGAGAGAGTTCATATCAGAGCGGTTTGCGATCCGCTCTGAAAAGCGGTGCTTGGGCCATTTTTGAGGCGATTTGCCTCAATGGAAGGTATAGGAAAAATGCAAAACGCTCACAAAATCACTTTGGCAAGCGATTGCGTAAGCGTTTTTTTTTTTTAAATACTGTACATTGTATTTATTTTTTCTGGATTTTTTTCCTTATCAAAAGACGGAAGCACTCTGCAAAAGCGCTTACAAAAACGCCCACAAAATTGAGTGAACGCACAGAAAATCGACGGAAAACGGTTAAAAAAAACACCTGGAAAAAAGCCCACCACGAACGGACACGCGAGCCAAACGTAATGTGAACAAGGCCTGAGTAAGGGCTCCTTGTCTTTTTTAAAACCTAGCCCAAACTGACCATTGCTTTAGAGAAAATCCTTAGGTGAAAAAAATTAAGAGCCAAATTGGGTTATCAAACATATAACAGAAATTACACCTGATTTGAAAACTGTTTTTAAATATAATCAATAGACTTGTATTTTTAAAGAGTATCACTTAACCCTCTGGGGAATAATCCCGAGCTGAGCTCGGGGTAAGCCGCCACAGAGGATTTCTCAGGCCCTGGTGGGCCGATTTGCATAATTTTTTTTGTTGCACGCAGCTAGCACTTTGCTAGCTGCGTGTATATACCGATCGCCGCCGCTCCGCGCTGATTCTCCGCTACCCGCCGTGCCGCGCTGCTCCCCCCCCCCCCAAGACCCCGTGTGCAGCCTGGCCAATCAGTGCCAGGCAGCGCTGAGGGGTGGATCGGGACTCCCTCTGACGTCACGACGTCGTTGACGTCGATGACGTCATCCCGATCGTCGCCATGGCGACGGGGGAAGCCAAACAGGAAATCCCGTTCTGAACTGGATTTCCTGTTTGCTTTGATTGCCGGAGGCGATCGGAGGGGGTGGGGGGATGCCGCTGCACAGCGGCTATCATGTAGCTAGCGCTAGGCTAGCTACATGATTAAAAAAAAAAAAATTTAAAAAAAATGTGCTACGCCTCCCCCTGGCGATATTATTGTATCGCCCAGGAGGTTAAAGAAAAGAATTTGAAATAATTCTGCAATAAGAAACCACTTATTTCAAATGAATGGGGTTGATTCACAAAACTTTCACCTCAGCTATAAGGAGAGATACATTTCTAAGGCAAGTTTTGTGAATCAGTCATTCTAAAGATGGCTACTAATGGTCCAATTTCTAGCGAAAAATCGTCCAAACGTCCAGAAATTCTCATCGGATTGGTTGAAAATAATCTAAGTTGATGGACACTGCTAACTTTCCAGTGTGAACATCCCATTGCAATATAATCTTAACACGATAGCTATCCGATTATACTATCCAACACTACACAACATCTCAGTGTGAAATTAACATAAGGAAATATACAGTTTTTTTTTATTTTAACCACTTCCCGACCGCCGCATGTACAAATGGCGGCTGGGAAGTGGATCCCGCAAGGACCGCCGCATGTACAATTGGCGGCGGTCCTTGTACGGGCCAGTGGTGCTCACCGCCAGGTCGTGATCACGCTTACGCGTGGATTCACGACCATTTTGACGCATTCCGCCTCGGACACGAAAATCCGTGAATAGATTTTCAACCACGAAAATCTACTTCGGCTTCGCGTGAATGCGGACAGAAATCCGCATTCACGCTCGTGAAACCCGGGGCTGAAGTCGTGGTTTGCGGAAATGCGTCAAACTATGCGGAAGTGACACATTGCAGGCCAATCAGAGTGCCCCAGCCAGGCCCTAGCAACCAATCACAGGAGGGGAGCTATGCCCTCCCCTCCTGAATATAAAGCGGCGGCCATGATGGAAAAGCTCTGTCCTTGTTAGACTGTGGTGCTGAGAGGATTATCTCCAGGCCATTGTTGTTTGAGCAAGTGCATTTATTGTGTTAAAAACAAAGCGTTTTTTTTGCTAACACTGCTCTTATACTGTACACAGTTAGCTAGTCAGTGAGTGATTGCTGTAGTCAGTGTAGTGTAGTGGGAGTGTGGGAGTCTAGTGATTATTTAACTGTGTGTAGTGCTGTGCAGGCAGGTTCAGTGCTGCAGTGTAGTGGGAGTGGGGATTATCTGTGTGTAGAGTGCAGGCAGGCAGGTTAGTGCAGCTGCAGTGTTCACTTGTATATTCCAGTGACAGTTATACACTTGTACTATTTGCAGGCAGCCAGTCACACCGCCGGCGCCGCCACTCTCTGCCAGCGCTGTTCATTCATTCTGTCAGTGACCTTGTGCCGTGCCCAGTGCCCACTGCTCGCTCGCTGGCATATGAGCATCTCATTACACAGTGTGACATCCTTGTGTGCCCACTGCATCCTTCAGTGACCTAGTTGTATATCCAGTGCCCACTGCTGTGCCCACTGCATCCTTCAGTGACCTTGTACTGTGGCCACTGCATCCTTCAGTGACCTAGTTGTATATCCAGTGCCCACTGCTGTGCCCACTGCATCCTTCAGTGACCTTGTACTGTGCCCACTGCATCCTTCAGTGACCTTGTACTGTGCCCACTGCATCCTTCAGTGACCTTGTACTGTGCCCACTGCATCCTTCAGTGACCTAGTTGTATATCCAGTGCCCACTGCTGTGCCCACTGCATCCTTCAGTGACCTTGTACTGTGGCCACTGCATCCTTCAGTGACCTAGTTGTATATAGTGTTGGGCGAACATCTAGATGTTCGGGCCGAACAGGCCGAACATGGCCGCGATGTTCGGGTGTTCGACCCGAACTCCGAACATAATGGAAGTCAATGGGGACCCGAACTTTTGTGCTTTGTAAAGCCTCCTTACATGCTACATACCCCAAATTTACAGGGTATGTGCACCTTGGGAGTGGGTACAAGAGGAAAAATTTTTTTAGCAAAAAGAGCTTATAGTTTTTGAGAAAATCGATTTTAAAGTTTCAAAGGGAAAACTGTCTTTTAAATGCGGGAAATGTCTGTTTTCTTTGCACAGGTAACATGCTTTTTGTCGGCATGCAGTCATAAATGTAATACATATAAGAGGTTCCAGGAAAAGGGACCGGTAACGCTAACCCAGCAGCAGCACACGTGATGGAACAGGAGGAGGGTGGCGCAGGAGGAGAAGGCCACGCTTTGAGACACAACAACCCAGGCCTTGCATGAGGACAAGAAGCGTGCGGATAGCAATTTGCATTTTGTCGCCATGCAGTCATAAATTTAATACAGATGAGAGGTTCAATAAACAGGGACCGGAAACGCTAACCCATCACAGATGTTCATTGTTCATGTTACTTGGTTGGGGTCCGGGAGTGTTGCGTAGTCGTTTCCAATCCAGGATTGATTCATTTTAATTTGAGTCAGACGGTCTGCATTTTCTGTGGAGAGGCGGATACGCCGCCGATCTGTGACGATACCTCCGGCAGCACTGAAACAGCGTTCCGACATAACGCTGGCTGCCGGGCAAGCCAGCACCTCTATTGCGTACATTGCCAGTTTGTGCCAGGTGTCTAGCTTCGATACCCAATAGTTGAAGGGTGCAGATGGATTGTTCAACACAGCTACGCCATCTGACATGTAGTCCTTGACCATCTTCTCCAGGCGATCGGTGTTGGAGGTGGATCTGCACGCTTGCTGTTCTGTGTGCTGCTGCATGGGTGTCAGAAAATTTTCCCACTCCAAGGACACTGCCGATACCATTCCCTTTTGGGCACTAGCTGCGGCTTGTGTTGTTTGCTGCCCTCCTGGTCATCCTGGGTTTGCGGAAGTCAGTCTGTCGGCGTACAACTGGCTAGAGGAGGGGGAGGATGTCAATCTCCTCTCTAAAGTCTCCACAAGGGCCTGCTGGTATTCTTCCATTTTGACCTGTCTGGCTCTTTCTTCAAGCAGTTTTGGAACATTGTGTTTGTACCGTGGATCCAGAAGGGTATAAACCCAGTAATTGGTGTTGTCCAGAATGCGCACAATGCGTGGGTCGCGTTCAATGCAGTCCTAGGCCGAAGAGGTCATAGCCTAGGGTCACAAAACCTGTTTATTGGGCAATTTCAATGGTGGCGAGTCTGACGTACATAAATCGCAGCAATGGCCGTTAGCAACGTCTGAATCTCACGAAATGTCTCATGCAGGTAGAAGACATATTGTTAGACTTGGGCTCCAAAGATTGGTTCCCTACATCTCTGCAAACCAGAGTTACAGGGCTCCAAATTTGGTAAAATCCCCCATAGGCTTTCATTGGGCCTCCTATTTACAGTTCCAAAATCTCACATCTTTTCAAAGGGCAATTACTCAGCAGTGGCAAATTTTCTAGCATTGTAGGGACCCTTAGGGGGAACATGACTGGTGAGTTTCGGGCCCCTAGGCCAAAGAGGTCATAGCCTCTTTCGTGAGATTCAGACTTTGCTAACGGTCATTGCTGCGATTTATGTACGCCACCATCACTACCATTGAAATAGCCCAAATAAACAGGTTTTTGTGACCCTAGGCTATGACCTCTTCGGCCTAGGGGCCCGAAACTCACCAGTCATGTTCCCCCTAAGGGTCCCTACAATGCTAGAAAATTTGGTACTGCTGAGCCATCGCCCTTTGAAAAGATGAGAGATTTTGGAAAGTGAAATAGGGAGGCAATGAAATCCTATGGGGGATTTTACCAATTTTGGACCCCTGTAACTCTGGTTTGCAGAGATGTAGGGACCCCATCTTTGGAATCCAAGTCTAACAATATGTCTTCTACCTGCATGAGACATTTCGTGAGATTCAGACTTTGCTAACGGCCATTGCTGCGATTTATGTACGCCACCATCACTACCATTGAAATAGCCCAAATAAACAGGTTTTTGTGACCCTAGGCTATGACCTCTTCGGCCTAGGGGCCCGAAACTCACCAGTCATGTTCCCCCTAAGGGTCCCTACAATGCTAGAAAATTTGGTACTGCTGAGCCATTGCCCTTTGAAAAGATGTGAGATTTTGGAAAGTGAAATAGGGAGGCAATGAAATCCTATGGGGGATTTTACCAATTTTGGACCCCTGTAACTCTGGTTTGCAGAGATGTAGGGACCCCATCTTTGGAATCCAAGTCTAACAATATGTCTTCTACCTGCATGAGACATTTCGTGAGATTCAGACGTTGCTAACGGCCATGGCTGAGATTTATGTACGCCACCATCACTACCATTGAAATAGCCCAAATAAACAGGTTTTTGTGACCCTAGGCTATGACCTCTTTGGCCTAGGGGCCTGAAACTCACCAGTCACGTTCCCCCTAAGGGTCCCTACAATGCTAGAAAAATTGCCACTGCTGAGTTATTGCCCTTTGAAAAGATGTGAGATTTTGGAACTGTAAATAGGAGGCCCAATGAAAGCCTATGGGGGATTTTACCAAATTTGGAGCCCTGTAACTCTGGTTTGCAGAGATGTAGGGAACCCATCTTTGGAGCCCAAGTCTAACAATATGTCTTCTACCTGCATGAGACATTTCGTGAGATTCAGACGTTGCTAACGGCCATTGCTGCGATTTATGTACGTCAGACTCGCCACCATTGAAATTGCCCAATAAACAGGTTTTGTGACCCTAGGCTATGACCTCTTCGGCCTAGGACTGCATTGAACGCGACCCACGCATTGTGCGCATTCTGGACAACACCAATTACTGGGTTTATACCCTTCTGGATCAACGGTACAAACACAATGTTCCAGAACTGCTTGAAGAAAGAGCCAGACAGGTCAAAATGGAAGAATACCAGCAGGCCCTTGTGGAGACTTTAAAGAGGAGATTGACATCCTCCCCCTCCTCTAGCCAGTTGTACGCCGACAGACTGACTTCCGCAAACCCAGGACGACCAGGAGGGCAGCAAACAACACAAGCCGCAGCTAGTGCCCAAAAGGGAATGGTATCGGCAGTGTCCTTGGAGTGGGAAAATTTTCTGACACCCATGCAGCAGCACACAGAACAGCAAGCGTGCAGATCCACCTCCAACACCGATCGCCTGGAGAAGATGGTCAAGGACTACATGTCAGATGGCGTAGCTGTGTTGAACAATCCATCTGCACCCTTCAACTATTGGGTATCGAAGCTAGACACCTGGCACAAACTGGCAATGTACGCAATAGAGGTGCTGGCTTGCCCGGCAGCCAGCGTTATGTCGGAACGCTGTTTCAGTGCTGCCGGAGGCATCGTCACAGATCGGCGGCGTATCCGCCTCTCCACAGAAAATGCAGACCGTCTGACTCAAATTAAAATGAATCAATCCTGGATTGGAAACGACTACGCAACACTCCCGGACCCCAACCAAGTAACATGAACAATGAACATCTGTGATGGGTTAGCGTTTCCGGTCCCTGTTTATTGAACCTCTCATCTGTATTAAATTTATGACTGCATGGCGACAAAATGCAAATTGCTATCCGCACGCTTCTTGTCCTCATGCAAGGCCTGGGTTGTTGTGTCTCAAAGCGTGGCCTTCTCCTCCTGCGCCACCCTCCTCCTGTTCCATCACGTGTGCTGCTGCTGGGTTAGCGTTACCGGTCCCTTTTCCTGGAACCTCTTATATGTATTGCATTTATGACTGCTTGCTGACAAAAAGCATGTTACCTGTGCAAAGAAAACAGACATTTCCCGCATTTGAAAGACAGTTTTCCCTTTGAAACTTTAAAATCGATTTTCTCAAAAACTATAAGCTCTTTTTGCTAAAAAATTTTTCCTCTTGTACCCACTCCCAAGGTGCACATACCCTGTAAATTTGGGGTATGTAGCATATAAGGAGGCTTTACAAAGCACGAAAGTTCGGGTCCCCATTGACTTGCATTATGTTCGGAGTTCGGCCATGTTCGGCCCGAACCCGAACATCTAGATGTTCGCCCAACACTACACGTGACCCGTTCGGGCCAATCACAGCGCTAGCCGAACGTTCGGGTAACGTTCGGCCATGCGCTCTTAGTTCGGCCATATGGCCGAACAGTTTGGCCGAACACCATCAGGTGTTCGGCCGAACCTGAACATCACCCGAACAGGGTGATGTTCTGCAGAACCCGAACAGTGGCGAACACTGTTCGCCCAACACTAGTTGTATATCCAGTGCCCACTGCTGTGCCCACTGCATCCTTCAGTGACCTTGTACTGTGGCCACTGCATCCTTCAGTGAACTTGTGCTGTGCCCACTGCATCCTTCAGTGACCTTGTACTGTGCCCACTGCATCCAGTGATTCATTACTAGCAACATGTCTGGCAGGGTTTCGCGGGGTGAGAGGAAAGGGAGTTCAATTGCCTCAGCCACTTCTGGGACTGCTCCACGTCCAGGGAGAGGACGCCCAGCTGTACGTGGTCGTGATGCAGCAGAAAAGGGGGCAGCAAAGCCTGGGCCGAGTCAGCGGACGCCTTTGTCCAAATATTTTAAAATTTCTGGTCCCCGTGTGGTGGTTGAGCAAATGGAACCTGACGTACTCATGGACATTATGACTTCCTCCCAGACCTCTACTGTGAGCACCACTCCAAGCAGTAGCAGCAGCAGCCAACATCCCACGCTTGTTGTGACATCCACCCCAGCACCCACTGGTCAGCAGCCCTCCCAGGATGACAGCGTTCTGTCCCTCAGTCCGGCATCTGGGAACCTGCTGATGCAAGAAGCACAGGACTTACTGGGGACTGATGTGGCAGAGATTGAGATCGGGCCACAATCACAAGCGTTGTTGAGTTCTGGTGATGAAGAAGAGGGGTCTGTGTCTGGGGATGTAGGGACAGAAGAGGAGGCGGGGGAGTCAGAGGAAGAGCTGGATTATGATGATGCTGCTGATGATGACGACGTTGTGGACCCTAACTATGTGCAGCCTGCTGAGTCCGTGGAAGAATGGTCAGAGCAGGATGACGAGTCACCTCGGCCTAGGCAAGGATATCGCCATATGTCAGGCAGGGGCAGGGGCATCGGCAGCAGTGGGCGTGGAGGAAGTAGACAGGACACTGCTTCAGCCGGCACCACCACCATGCAACCCCCGGCAACTACTACCACACATTGCTCCGCTGCACCCTCTGCTAGTGGGGGCCGCAGTAAATTAAAGTCACCAGTGTGGGATTGCTTTGAGGAATGTACTGATGACAAAAGGTATGCGGTGTGCAGGTTATGCAGCAAAAGATTGAGCCGTGGGAAAAGTCTGAGCAAGATGGGTACCTCATCCCTCCAGGGCCACCTGAGAAGCCGCCACTGCCGCGAGTATGCGGACTTTAAGAGGAAGCAGGCACTGCTGGCAGGGGTTCCTGAGAGCAGAAGGCCCACCAGCGCAGCAGCATCCTCCCTCCCTCAGGGTCGTGAATCCCCCACAGCAGCAGCAGTAGTAGCACGCAAGCGCTCTTCCACCTCGGCTGCTCAGGACACAGACATTGAGGCTGGCAGCCAGTGTTCGTCTCTCTCCTCTGTCTCCCCTGCATCCCAGTGTCGTCAGACCCTGCTGAGCGACACCTTTCAGGGTCTGACCAAGCCTCTGCCTCCAAGCCACAGGCGGATACGCAAACTAAATGGCTTGCTGGCCCGGGCCATGGCATCACAGCTGCTTCCCTACTCCCTGGTGCAGGAGGGGAGCGCCATGCGGACGCTGCTCCAATTTGGCATCCCCGAGTGGCAAGTCCCCAGTCGCCACTATTTCAGCAGGAGCGCGATCCCAGCACTCCACAAGTTTGCGGTGGAAAACGTGGCCCGTTCCCTGGACTACTTTGTGGGCAAGCGGGTCCACGTGACCATGGACTCGTGGAGTAGCAGATTTGGGACAGGTCGCTACCTGTCCTTTACGGCCCACTGGGTGACACTGATGGAAGGGAGGGAGGACAAGAGCGCATCAGCCCAGCTAGTGGTGCCACCACGCGGGATCAGGGGGGATGCAGAAGGGTCCTGTCAAGACACTCCCTCAGCACCCGGAAAGCAAGCCCGCCTCGGCAGCAGCAGCGCCAAGCCTCGGCACTGCCAAGCCCTTTTAAAATTGGTGACCCTGGGGAAGGAGAGGCTTACGGCCACCAATGTCCTGGCCACCCTCAGGAAGCAGGAGCGGAGGTGGCTGACCCCCAGAGGCCTGGAAGTGGGGTATGTGGCAGCCGATAACGGGGCCAACCTGGTGGCAGCAGTGCAGCAGGGAAACCTCTAGCACATCCCCTGCTTGGCCCACGTGCTCAATCTTGTGGTGCAGCGCTTCTTGCGCACCTACCAGGGGATGAGCGAGCTGCTGCAGGATGCCCGGGCGGTGGTACGCTTTTTCCGCCTGTCAGCCACTGACTCTGCACTCTTGTCCACCTTACAGCAGCAGTATGGAAGGCCACAACACCGGATGATCATCGACATGCCAGTTCGCTGGAATTCGACTCTGGCCATGTTGGAGCGGCTGTGTCAGCACAGGCTGGCTCTTAGGGCCTACATGCTAGACCCAAGTGTCCCCAGCAACCAGCAAGTCCCCATGATTACTGCCACTCAGTGGACACTGATGCAGCAAGTATGCCTGGTGCTGAGTCCCTTCCTGGAGGCAACCAAGATGGTCAGTGAGGAGCGGGCCTCTGTGTGCCAGTGGGTGCCCTTGGTTTGTCTACTGGAGCAGGCAATGGACAATTTAATTGAGCGTGGGGATGAAGCCCTGAGGCAGTTGGAAGAACAGGAGCAGATGGCAGCACAGTCCAGCTCAGAGGAGGGCTCACAGCAGGTAGTGGAAGAGTTGGAGGTCCCTAACCTGAATGAGGAGGAGGAGGAGGAGCAGAGTGCAGCAGGCGTTGTACGTGGATGGCGGTTTGAGGAGGACAACGACATGGCACAGGAAGAGGACAGGCATGCGTTATGGGACAATGGCGAGGACAAGGAAGATCTTGCTGGCAGGGCCCACTTGTTTCCCATGGCTGTGCACATGTTGCGCTGCCTTCGCAGGGACCCCCGGGTGATCCAGATGCGTTCAAGGGAGGACATCTGGATTACCTTGATGCTTGATCCCCGTCTGAAGGGGAAGCTGGGAGACTTAATGACGCCATCCACCACCGAGCAACGCACAAGGGAGTTGAAGGAGGCCCTTGTGCGCAGACTACTGGAAGCATTCCCCCAGCCTTCCACCCCCACTCTAACTGCTCTGCCAAGCCAGCAAGAGGTGCCTGCCATTGCCACTAGCAGCACAACAACAACCACCAGCAGCAGCAGCAGCAACTGGCGCCCCGGAGACCTGAAGAGCCTAAGCAAGAGCCTGTATGCAGTGCAGCAGCCCAGAACAGAGGTGCCCGCCACAGCATCCACCACCAACCAGCACAAGCAACGACTGACCACCATGGTGTCTGACTATATGGGGTCATCCAGCGGGCTCAATGACACCGACAGCCCCGTGGACCCCTTGGAGTACTGGGTCAAGAGACTGGACATCTGGAGCGAGCTTTCCCAGTACGCCCTGGAACTCCTATCCTGCCCTCCTTCCAGTGTCCTCTCAGAGAGATGCTTTAGTGCGGCCGGTGGCGTGGTCACAGAGAAGCGCTCTCGGCTCTCCCACGCCTCTGTGGACAAACTCACCTTCCTGAAAATCAACCAGGCTTGGGTGGAAGGTGAGTTCCTGGCCCCTATTGTCGGACACAGGGGGACATGAAGTGGCTGCTGCATGTGCTGTTGTTAACTATGCCTGCCTTTATAAAGACATTTACTACCTGCCTAGTGCCTACCTTGGTTAATTTTTTGGTGTTATGGTACTACTACCAGTAAGTTGCCATGGTCCTCCTTCTGAGCTGCTGAACTGACCGCCCGCTTTGTCCTCCTGACTCAGTCGCTACTACACTCTGCGTTCACACTGCCCGGGTCGCCGGGTGCATTTAATTTTTTGGCCAGCACTATGACGCTGTGCTACTACTACTGTGCTGCTGCTGCTGAACTGACCGCCCGCTTTGTCCTCCTGACTCAGTCGCTACTACACTCTGTGTTCACACTGCCCGGGTCGCCGGGTGCATTTAATTTTTTTGGCCAGCACTATGACGCTGTGCTACTACTACTGTGCTGCTGCTGCTGAACTAACCGCCCGCTTTGTCCTCCTGACTCAGTCGCTACTACACTCTGCGTTCACACTGCCCGGGTCGCCGGGTGCATTTAATTTTTTGGCCAGCACTATGACGCTGTGCTGCTACTACTACCACCAGTATGTTGCCGTGGTCCTTCTGTGCTGCTGAACTGACCGCTCGCATAGTCCTTCTCCTGACTCAGTCGCTACCACCACTGCACTCTGCGTTCACACTGCCCGTGTCCACTGACAACTCTGCTGCGATGTCATTGCTAATTGCTGCAAAAAAAAAAAAAAATTACAAAAACCTCTCTGGAGCCTTTTTGCCGTCAGCCACTCATCTCCTCCAGCGGTACCTTCGCCGCCAAGTGCCATTGGAACTCGCCTTCACCTCTTTGACTGCTTAACGCGTATATCCCTTTTTAAAACCACTTATTACCAATTAATAGCCCCATTTAAAGTGTTGATTTCACTTTAAAATCCATTTTCTCTAGAAAAAATTTTTGGGGGGAATTTTTTATGTTGAAGTTATGTTGCCCCTTATCACCTCGATAATCCATGCTATTTGGGGGACTGTAGCATGTATGGGGGCTTTGTTATTAACGTGAAAAGAAAATCCGCCTCCGGGCGTGAATCCGCGCGTGATTACGCCATTCACGGGAAAAAATCCGCGTGGTTGGGTGGACGCGGACGAAAATCCGCATGCGGCAGGGCCGAATGCGGATTTTTTTTTTCAACCACGCGGATTTCCGAATTCGTGGATGAGGCACATCCGAGCATCCCTGGTACGGGCATGGGCGGAGCGATCGCGTCATTCGTGACGCGATCCTCCGCCGGGGACTGGCTTCGCCCCCCTCGCGCTGTAACCCGCCGGCCGTTCGGAAGCGCCGGCGGGTTACTAGCACCCGGATCGCCGCATACAAAGTGTATTATACAGGCTGCCTCCTGCCCTGGTGGTCCCAGTGTCCGAGCGACCACCAGGGCAGGCTGCAGTCACCCTAGTCTGCACCCAAGCACACTGATTTTCCCCCCCCCCTGCCCCCTGATCGCCCACAGCACCCCTCAGACCCCCCCCGCCCACCCTGTTTGCACCCAATCACCCCCCTAATCACCCATCAATCACTCCCTGTCACTATCTGTAAACGCTATTTTTTTTTATTCCCTAAACTGCCCCCTGCTCCCTCCTGATCACCCCCCACACCCCTCAGATTCTCTCCAGACCCCCCCCCCCCCTGTGTACTGTATGCATCTATCCCCCTGATCACTTGTCAATTACCTGTACCAGCAATCTGATCACCCACCCACACCAATAGATCGCCCGCAGATCAGACGTCAGATCACCTCCCAAGTGCAGTGTTTACATCTGTTCTCTACCCTAAACACCCACTAATTACCCATCAATCACCCATCAATCACCCCCTATCACCACCTGTCACTGTTACCCATCAGATCAGACCCTAATCTGCCCCTTGCGGGCACCCAATCACCCGCCTACACGCTCAGATTGCCCTCAGACCCCCCCTTATCAATTCGCCAGTGCATTATTTACATCTGTTCTTCCCTGTAATAACCCACTGATTACCTGTCAATCACCCCCTGTCACTGCCACCCATCAATCACCCCCTGTCACTGCCACCCATCAATCAGCCCCTAACCTGCCCCTTGCGGGCAATCTGATCACCTACCCACACCAATAGATCGCCCGCAGATCCGACGCCAGATCACCTCACAAATGCATTGTTTACATATGTTCTCTACCCTAAACACCCACTAATTACCCATCAATCACCCCCTGTCACTGCTACCCATCAGATTAGACCCCTATCTGCCCCTAGGGCACTCAATCACCCGCCCACACCCTCAGAACGCCCTCAGACCCCAGCCCTGATCACCTCCCCAGTGCATTGCTTGCATCTATTCCCCCCTCTAATCACACCTTGAGACACCCATCAATCACCTCCTGTCACCCCCTAGCACACCTACCCATCAGATCAGGCCCTAATTTGCCCCGTGTTGGCTCCTGATCACTCGGCCAAACCCTCAGATCCCCCTCAGACCCCCATCCGATCACCTCCCCAGTGCATTGATTGCATCTATTTTCCCCTCTAACCACCCCCTGAAACACCCATCAATCACCTCCTGCCACCTCCCTAGCACTCCTATCCATCAGATCAGGCCCAATACAATCTGTCATCTAAAAGGCCACCCTGCTTATGACCGGTTCCACAAAATTCGCCCCCTCATAGACCACCTGACATCAAAATTTGCAGATGCTTATACCCCTGAACAGTCATTTTGAGACATTTGGTTTCCAGACTACTCACGGTTTTGGGCCCGTAAAATGCGAGGGCGGTAAAGGAACCCCACAAGTGACCCCATTTTAGAAAAAATACACCCCAAGGTATTCTGTTAGGTGTATGACCAGTTCATAGATTTTATTTTTTGTCAAAAGTTAGCGGAAATTGATTTTTATTGTTTTTTTTCACAAAGTGTCATTTTTCACTAACTTGTGACAAAAAATAAAATATTCTATGAACTCGCCATATACCTAACGGAATACCTTGGGGTGTCTTCTTTCTAAAATGGGGTCACTTGTGGGGTTCCTATACTGCCCTGGCATTTTAGGGGCCTTAAACCGTGTTGAGTAGTCTAGAAAACAAATGCCTCAAAATGACCCTTAGCGCACCTAGGCTGCAAAAAAGTGTCACATGTGGTATCGCCGTACTCAGGAGAAGTAGTATAATGTGTTTTGGGGTGTATTTTTACACATACCCATGCTGGGTGGGAGAAATATCTCTGTAAATGACAATTGTTTGATATTTTTTTTACAAACAATTGTCCATTTACAGAGATATTTCTCCCACTCAGCATGGGTATGTGTAAAAATACACCCCAAAACACATTATACTACTTCTCCTGAGTACGGCGATACCACATGTGTGGCACCTTTTTGCACCCTAACTGCGCTAAGGGGCCCAAAGTCCAATGAGTACCTTTAGGATTTCACAGGTCATTTTTGTTTCAAGACTACTCCTCACGGTTTAAGGCCCCTAAAACGCCATGGCAGTATAGGAACCCCACAAATGACCCCATTCTAGAAAGAAGACACCGAAAGGTATTACGTTAGGTGTATGGTGAGTTCATAGAAGTTTTTATTTTTTGTCACAAGTTAACGGAAAATGACACTTTGTGAAAAAAAAAACATTTAAAATCAATTTCCGCTAACTTGTGACAAAAAATAAAATCTTCTATGAACTCACCATACTCCTAACGGAATACCTTGGGGTGTCCTCTTTCTAGAATGGGGTCATTAGTGGGGTTCCTATACTGCCCTGGCATTTTAGGGGCCCTAAACCGTGAGGCGTAGTCTTGAAACAAAAATGACCTGTGAAATCCTAAAGGTACTCATTGGAGTTTGGGCCCCTTAGCGCAGTTAGGGTGCAAAAAAGTGCCACACATGTGGTACCGACGTACTCAGGAGAAGTAGTATAATGTGTTTTGGGGTGTATTTTTACACATACCCATGCTGAGTGGGAGAAATATCTCTGTAAATGGACAATTGTGTGTAAAAAAAAATCAAATAATTGTCATTTACAGAGATATTTCTCCTACCCAGCATGGGTATGTGTAAAAATACACCCCAAAACACATTATACTACTTCTCCTGAGTACGGCGGTACCACATGTGTGGCACTTTTTTACACCCTAAGTGCGCTAAGGGGCCCAAAGTCCAATGAGTACCTTTAGGATTTCACAGGTCATTTTGCGACATTTGGTTTCAAGACTACTCCTCACGGTTTAGGCCCCTAAAATGCCAGGGCAGTATAGGAAAATGACAGTACGGCGATACCACATGTGTGGCACTTTTTTGCAGCCTAACTCTGCTAAGGGGCCCAAAGTCCAATGAGCACCTTTAGGCTTTACAGGTGTGCTTACAAATTAGCACCCCCCAAAATGCCAGGACAGTAAACACACCCCACAAATGACCCCATTTTGGAAAGTAGACACTTCAAGGTATTCAGAGAGGGGCATGGTGAGTCCGTGGCAGATTTCATTTTTTTTTTTGTCACAAGTTAGCAGAAATGGAAACTTTTTTTTTTTCTTGTCACAAACTGTCATTTTCCGCTAACTTGTGACAAAAAATAATATCTTCTATGAACTCACTATGCCTCTCAGTGAATACTTTGGGATGTCTTCTTTCCAAAATGGGGTCACTTGTGGGGTATTTATACTATCCTGGAATTCTAGCCCCTCATGAAACATGACAGGTGGTCAGAAAGGTCATAGATGCTACAAAATGGGAAAATTCACTTGTTGCACCATAGTTTGTAAACGCTATAACTTTTACCCAAACCAATAAATATAGGCTGAATGGGTTTTTTTTATCAAAAACATGTTTGTCCACATTTTTCGTACTGCATGTATACAGAAATTTTACTTTATTTGAAAAATGTCAGCACAGAAAGTTAAAAAAATCATTTTTTTGACAAAATTCATGTCTTTTTTGATGAATATAATAAAAAGTAAAAATCGCAGCAGCAATCAAATAGCACCAAAAGAAAGCTTTATTAGTGACAAGAAAAGGAGCCAAAATTCATTTATGTGGTAGGTTGTATGAGGGAGCAATAAACTGTGAAAGCTGCAGTGGTCTGAATGGAAAAAAAAAGGGTCTGGTCCTTAAGGGGGGTAAAGCCCGCGGTCCTCAAGTGGTTAAAATAGACCACCCAAAAAATGTGGATTATCAGCTAGAGTCATTTTTTTTTAAATTACTTTATTGTTAGACACATCTTTATTAAAACAAGACACTTTGGCTTACAAAGCTTGTAAGTAAAACCAGCAGAAATGTATTTTAAATGTGTCAATCAGGACTTCTCTTCATTATTGATTACTCTAAGATCAATTATTTACAGGAAACAAAAATATGGATTTTACACACTACCAAGTGCAAATCATTAGTTTTTAATTTTTCATTATGATGTATTTTCACGATGGTGTTAATTATATATGGAAGGTTCTTCAAGGTTTTAAAGGGTATCTACAGTATTGACACCTAAAGAACTAAGTAGAATATTACATTGTTTTTCTGAAAGAATAAGGAACAGATTTTCTATTTTTTTTTGTTCTTTAGGGTATTTTGACACAAACTGTATTTTTAAAATCAGTAATTGGTAAAAAAAAAAAAAAAAAAAAGGCACCATATACAGCTGCTATTCTAATTTTTGGCTGGTAAGATGGGTGCTAGGAAATAGGATATCTGTAATTTTAAAGATATTCTACTGTCCCCAATCGCTGTCGCTGGTAGTAGAATATCTGTAATTATACTGATATTCTACCATCACTCACTATAACCTAATTTTCACATAAGCCCTCTCCATCTACACCTAAAACTAGCCTCCACCACCTACTCCTAACACTAATCTCCCCCATGTATACCTTACACTAACCTCCCACCACCTACTTCTAACACTAGCCTTCCCCCTGTATAAGCCTAACACTAACCTTCCCCCACCTACTCCTAACTCTAACCTTCCCTGGCATTAAAGCAACAATTTACCCAAGTGCCTTTAAGGCAGGGAACACACTTGTCTTTCAGTTTTTTGCCCGCATTTTTTTGCATGTGTTTTCTGCGCACCATGTGTGTTTGTATGAAAAAAAAATGTGCATTTTTTTTACAGCAGCTAATATAATTGATAGAGAAAATTGACAAGATGTGCAGAATTATCCTACAGAAATGTTTTTTTACCCCCGCAAAAAAATGCATTGAGTGTGAACTAGACTATTGATTAACATCAGTTCTCAGTTTTTCTGTGCTGAAAACACGCACGAAAACAGTCAAGTGTGTTCCCTGCCTAAAACCATTCTTTGAACTTTCCTGATTGTG
Organism: Hyperolius riggenbachi; assembly: GCF_040937935.1. Lineage (NCBI taxonomy): Eukaryota > Metazoa > Chordata > Amphibia > Anura > Hyperoliidae > Hyperolius > Hyperolius riggenbachi. The sequence goes on from NC_090646.1 coordinate 400,773,041, forward strand.
TAGCGATTCGCGATTAGCGTTTTAAAGTCTGATTGGTCCTTTCAATTAATTTTAATTTTGTTACAGTGTGTGGTAACGTTAAAACGCTAGCAAAATCGCTCCATGCAGGTTTTGATGAGTGATTACGCCAGCGTTTATATACTTTACATTGAAGCGCTAACACTCCCAAAATGCTGCATGTCCTGTGTTTGCGATTTGAGGAATCGCAAACGCTCCAGTGGAAGTTGCCCCATCCATTTACATTAGCTGAGCGTTTTGGCAAAGCGCTAGCGTTCTGCAACGCTACAAAAATGCTCTCAAAATCACCCTTGTGCGTTCAAGCCCTAAGAGTAGGAACACACTAGGCAGAATTGCATATGCGGTTTCCATAGCATATAGTGAAAAATGCATATGCGATTCTGCCTAGTGTGTTCCTAGCCTCAATGGCTGTAGCTTGAGGTGCTTTGATGGCTAATTTACCAGCTCAAAGCTCTCACCCACGGCTGCACAAGCACCATCTTGTTAACATGTTTCATCACCTATTTCATCGAGAAATAATTACTGCAGCATCTACAGCCAGGAATGGCAAGCCCTGAGCAGATAGTTACAGTACTAATAATATCTTTACATGCATCTGTATTGTGCAAGTACAAATGTGCATATACAGTACGGTATAAGTGTACATACTCCTATTTAAAGTGTACCCAAGCTGAAGCTCAGTTACAAAATAAGATACTTACCTAAAGAGAGGGATACTTCAGGATCCTATTGAGGGCCCTTTCACAGTGGGGCGGTGCATCAAATTGATGCACTGCTACCACAGCCTAATGAAACTCTATTGGGAAGTTCATACTTCCCACGTTGTGGGTACACTGCACTGGAATTGCCGCATTTAACGCTAGCGCATACCTACATTACCATGCACCTCCTGTGGTGACAAGCGGTGATCTGTGTCTGCCCGATAGTCATGTTAGTCTATGGGGTTGCAGTTTTTTTTAACCATATTGGCATTGCGACATCATAGTATGCAAGCGCATAAAATGTATTTTTACAAAACACTTCCAGGCACCTTTGCATATCTGAAGCAGGAAGTGACCGCAATCACGTGTTGCTTCCTGCTTGGCTGAAAGCCAGACAGGGAATACCGTGTACTAACGCAGTACTCCATGAAGGCCTGTTTTTGGCAGTGCGATGCGGTGGATGCGACGTATCGCAACGCTAACACCAATATGCAGTGTGAAAACAGGCAGCCTGAGGCTTCCCTCAGTGCTCTGATGCCCCCCATTGCTGAGGCCCCCCCCCCCGTAAAGTTGTTGATAAGGCATTGTCAATCATATCAAGGTCGCGCACCTCCTCTTTCATCAGAGTGGCTGCATGTTAGCCTCACGAGCATGCCCACACATGTGCAATAAGCACAGAGCCACTCTTGTATGAGTGGCTCCATGCTACTGAACATGCATGGCCATGCTTGCGTGGCTACTGCACAGGAGAGGAGTGTGGGCCGTATTGTAGAGGGAGGCCACGCTGAGTAAAGGGTGACCTAGGAGCACAGAGGGAAGCCTCAAAAGAATCCTGAGGTTTCCCTCTCTGTAGGTAAATATCTCTTTTTGGACCAGAGCTTAGGCTCGGGTTTCCTTTAACCTCCCCCTCAGTCCGATTATTTTAGTATTTTTTAAATGTAAAGTAGTACATTCTTTATTGCTCTACATTTAGAAATACTGAAATTATCAGATTACCAGCGTAGGTAGACATTGAGGTCTCCTCCAGTATTGGAAGCCAGAGAGTGCCCCCCCCCCCCCCCGTATAGGTAGCCAGAGAGTGCCCTACCAGAATAGGTAGTCAGAGGTCACTTCCTCCTGTTATGGGTAGCCAGAGAGTGCCTCCCAGTATAGGTGGCCAGAGAGGCCGACATGCTATAGGTAGCTAGAGTGAACATAAAGATAGCCAGACAGTACCTCCAGTACAGGTAGCCAGAGAGTCCCCCCCCCCCTTGGAATATGTAGCCAGAGAGTGCCCCCTAGTATGGGTAGTTGGGGGAAGCTCCAAACCCCATGCAGTAGAGAGGTGTAGAGCTCAATTCTTAGGATCTGGCACTGGCAGACAGCTTCTCCTCCAAGTTGCTCTGTCTCTATGGTGGGCGTGCCGTCTGTCATTAAGTGACAGGCAGTGCTTGCTTCATGGTGAAGATGGAGTACCTAGAATGAGAGGATGCAGACAGGTTGCAAGTGGCACCTGGGTAGGTGAGTTGTACACCCTTCAGCTGCACTCTGCAGATAGCCCCACCCATCAGTTTCTCAAAGTGTGGCTCAAGTTTACTGCTTTTGGGACTTTTATCTAACCCTGAGCCACACTCGGTAATACTGCCGGGAAGGTTAATAATACATTTTTCTTTTTAGCACAGCAGTTGTGAATGTTCGAAAGCTTTTAGCACTAGGCTGGAGGCAGATCACCTCACGATTTCTAGTCCTGGAAAGATTCATGCTTTTCCCTAGCATAACTTGTTACAGGATTCTGTCACTCACTATCCTGGTGCCCAAGCTATGCAATTTTAGAGAGTGTTTTCATAATTCGTTTCAATGCATCTTGAACTTGTATAAAACAAAGCTGAGGCCATTTATTTAAATTTGTTTGACAAGGCCTTTGTTCAATTTAAAAGTTTCATGCAGTCAGAGCATACTTTCAAGTCCATAGACACACACAAACACCCTGACTCAAGCCATTAGAATATGGGGGTGTCTTCCTGAGGCTGGAGAACAGTGGAAAACACAAGTGATATAACAATCCTGGACTACATTGTTTTAAAATATATTTGCCACAAAGAAGAAATACCAAAGGTCTGTCTGCCTCACCTGAGATATATCAGAACTCAACGGAGATTGCTGAAATATCACAAAACTAGAGTGTGTGCTATTGCAGTCACAGGTATGTCCTACAGCAAGAACGTATCTGTAGAAAAAGAGCAACCCTACTTAGGTGAAACGACAGCAGTCTCTTAACTAATTATTACATTTTTAACCTCACCATGTGATATATTCAAGAAAATGCACAAAGCATTTTTTCTGATGCTTACACAAGTAAAAATGTGTCCATAACACAAGAAGAGCAACATGGGTTGTATACACAAAACGTGCACATTACTAGTATAACACACATTATGAAAATGGCACAATGTACATTAATTAGCAAATAATGCTTTGTGTACATACCTGAGCTGTGCTATTTGTGCAAAGTGCACTACATTACTTGTGTAAGTACCGGCAAACTTGTACTGTGCAGATTTGTGAATACACCCCTATGATATTACGGGATTGATGGGTAAAAAAACCCTTCTCATGAGTTACTTTACTTATATTTAAATTCAGCTATAAGGTGAGTTAATTCTTAATGAAAACACATACTAATTCACAGGTTTTGTGAATCAATCCCTACTGAACAAAAGATTGCATCTCTGATCTGAACCATATCAAACAAATGGGTAAAAGATAATGAAGACATCTAGGTTTGCTGGACTACTTATCTTTTCCATTGTTCCCCAAATTTAGCATCTATTGCTTGAAAGCTATTCAGCAGCACACAAGTAATTCTACATAACTCCACAGAATTACAATTATATAACAGTTGCTGTTATCAGCACTGCTACAAAGGCATTTTAAGTGGGGAAGAAAAGTCTGTATGCATTGGGAACATCACACTGATTGAGTGCTTTCCTTGTCTTCAGCATAACGTGGATAGGATTCACCAAGGAGGGGCTGTAGTGCTTCATTTTTCTTGTTTCTGCGGTGAAGAGCACATGTGGTGCCAGCAAAGATTATAGCCACAAGACCCAAAGCGGCTATAACTGTAATGGTGATAATCTCAGTACTTTGCAAAGGACGACCTAAAGAAATAGAAGGCATATTAGATCAATAGATATACCCATGCTTTTCACAAAATCAACACTTCACCTTGATATGACCAATGCTGTATGACACAAAAACTTGAAATCGCTGTTAGCAGATGCATAGTTCACTACTGAAGAGAGTTGGGCCCTTATCAATTATTTCTTTCTCCTAAGTAATCTACTAGGAGATAATTGTTCCTCTTCTGTTAACTTTTCAGCACTCTACAACAGAAAAAGTACCAAAAGTAAGTAAAAAATTACTAGAAAAATTATTCTGAGTATTTTCTTACTTGCTCTGGTTTAACTTCCCTGGCGTTCAATTTCCCCAGGTTTTTGTAAAAAAATAAAAAGTGATCCAAATAATTATCATAACCATTTTTTTCCTGTAACTTGCCAAATGTGTCGAGTAGAGAAGGCCCGAACCTCCGATTTTAGGTTCGCAAACCTCCGCAAACGTTTGTGAACTTGCAAACGTTCGCGAACCGCCATAGACTTCAATGGGGAGGTGAACTTGAAAATTTAGAAAAAATTATGCTGGCCAGAAAAGTGATGGAAAAGATCTTTCAGGTCATCTAACACCTGGAGGGAGACATGGTTGAGTGGGATAGATGTCAAGTCAAATTTTTTTTAATTTTCATGCTAAGCAGCGTTTTAAAGGCAGAAGTCACATTCAATGCTAAATTGCAGGCCTAAACTACTGCATGTGTAATTCCTCCCTTCCTCCCTCGCTCCCTCTGATTTTGTCTTCCAGGGATTTGAAGGCTGTCAAAAGCAAGCTCACATACATTAGCCAGAATTCGAACCCAGGTCAACTGCTTGGAAGGAAGCTATGCTCACCACTATACCACCATTGGCCAGGAATCGAGCCAAGGTCAACTAACATTACAGGCTGAAGCCAGCCATTTCACTCATCTCTTCAACTACAAGAAAGGCCCAGGAGGAGTCTTAGCTACCGTAATATCTAAGTTACGGCAGGGCCCTTATTACACTTTCTCTTACAGAGCTATGGAAATCGTAAAGCGAGGTGCAAAAATTAAATCATGCCTAGCAGGGGATGGTTTCAATCCATCAACCTCTGGGTTATGGGCCCAGCACACTGCCGCTGCACCACTCTGCTGCCACACAGTGAATGCTTCGTTGTAGGAAAAAGTGATGGTAAACTTCTTGGACCAGACTTACTTCCTCCTTCCAAAAGACACACATACATCCCCATAAAATCATTTAGCACCAACTGCATACACAGTGTCTGTGGCACAATTGGTTAGTGCATTTGGCTGTTAACCAAAAGGTTGGTGGTTCAAGCCCACCCAGGGATGGCCTTGACTTTTGTGTTCAACAGTTGTCCGAAGAGAACCCCAGATAGCCATTTAGCAGCAACTACATACACAGTGTCTGTGGCACAATCGGTTAGTGCATTTGGCTGGTAACTGAAAGGTTGGTGGTTCCAGCCCACGCAGGGACGGTTTTGTGTTTTGTGAAGGGAACTAATGTACCCTTCTTAAACTCTAAGATTGTATACAAATGTAAGCAGACTGCAGAGTGGCACAGCGGAAGTGTGCTGGGCCCATAACCCAGATGTTGATGGATTGAAACCATCCCCTACTAGGCATGATTTAATTTTTGCACCTCGCTTTATCGCATGGGCAAAACGGTTTCCATAGCTCTGTCAGAGAAAGTGTAATAAGGGCCCTGCCGTAACTTAGATATTACAGTAGCTAAGACTCCTCCTGGGCCTTAGTGGTGAGCATAGCTTCCTTCCAAGCAGTTGACCTGGATTTGAATTCTGGCCAATGTATGTGAGCTTGCTTTTCACAGCCTACAAATCCCTGAAAGACAAAATCAGAGAGAGAGAGAGAGAGAGAGGGAGAGGGGGAGGGAAAAAACCCCACAAGAACAAGATTACTCGCAAGCAAGCCGACCCGCATATAAGCCGACTCCCCAACTTTTACCTGAAAAACCAGGGAAAAATGATTGACCCTCATATAAGACGGGGGTAGGAAATGCTGTCCGTGTGATTCCCCCCAGTGTGTCCCGGTATAGCTAGTATAGTGCCCAGTAGGGGTAGGTAGTGCCTCAGTATAGCTAGTATAGTGCCCAGTATGGGTAGGTAGTGCCCCAGTATAGCTAGTATAGTGCCCAGTATGTGTAAGTAGTGCCCCAGTATATCTAGTAAAGTGCCCAGTATAGCTAGTAAAGTGCCCAGTATGGGTAGGTAGTGCCCCAGTATAGCTAGTATAGTGCCCAGTATAGCTAGTATCGTGCCCAGCATAGCTAGTAAAGTGCCCAGTATGGGTAGGTAGTGCCCCAGTATAGCTAGTATAGTGCCCAGTATAGCTAGTATAGTGCCCAGTATAGCTAATATAGTGCCCAGTATAGCTAGTATCGTGCCCAGTATAGCTAGTAAAGTGCCCAGTATGGGTAGGTAGTGCCCTAGTATAGTGCCCAGTATAGGTAGGTAGTGCACCCCCCGCTCCCCCCACAGCCGCCGCTGGTATTACCTTAGCTCGGCGCCGCTTCTTCTATTCCCATGTCCTGCTCGTAGTAACTAATTCACAGCAGAGCGCCCCACGGTGGCTGCTGTGATGAGGGAGGAAGCCGTAGAGAGAGCGGCTTCCTGTGTCGCTGTTACTATGGGAACCGCTCTCTCTATGGCTTCTTCCCTCATCACAGCAGCCGCCGTGGGGTGCGCTGCTGTGAATTAGTTAGTGGGGGGGATTTCTATCACGGACCACATGACTCGCAAGAAAGCTGACCCCCCAACTTTTGACCCACTTTTTGGGGGTCAAAATTCTGCTTGCTTGCCAGTATATACGGTAGTTCTCAAAAGAGCAGTTGTGGGGTGCTATTTTAGGAATAACAATCAGCCAGGAGCAAGCTAACAAGCTTAGAAGAGCCTAACTAATCTTACCCTATGACAGTCTGCCAGCATGCTTGCACTTCACTAATTACTACAGGGACACGAACGACTATAATGGCCGGCGCTGCCTGCCTTATATAAGGGGGGGTGGGTGGTGGCTCCTGGAGATAGTGCAGCCTGATTGGCTACAACGGGCCTGCTGTCTGTGATGTATAGGGTCAAAGTTGACCCTAATGGTGCACTGTGGGGGCGAATCAAACTTCCGGAAAAGTTTGTATGCGAACGCGAACCACCCAAAGTTCGCCTGGAACCATTCGCGGGCGAACTGCTCGGGCCATCTCTAGTGTCGAGCAAGGGTCTAGTATACAGTGCAGGAGAGTATTAACGTGTATGCATGTCAATAGTGTTCACAGCATGTTTTGTATTGACGTGTATATCTGTCAATACTGCTAGGGCGGTTAAAAGACATTTTATTGATAAGGTGTGAAAATGTCACCTAGGAGAAAACGTAGTTAATTGAATAAGGGGCTGTGAGTTGTTAAGAGCATGGGAGATATTAAAATGCCTAGGAGTGCTATTATTTATACTAGTCACCCTCTAGAAGGACTTTCTAACCACCATCTATTACCAGATATTACACAGAATGCAGCATTGGCATCATATTAGCACCAAGCTAAAGTAACTTGAGGCTTGATACATTAACTTCTGCACAGTGCACATAAATGTTACTAGTATTTACACAAGCAATTTAGTAGGTGCAAATGGCTCATTGGCCCATATGAAATTAACTTTTTTCCCTGAATTATATCGCATACGGGCTATTATGCATTATGTACACAGCTATTAACATGTGTTTTGTATACTGAACTCAAGCTGTGCTATTTGTACAATGAAAGCTTGTGTAAATAAATGTTTTGGAAATTGTAACTTTTATGTGAGATTGATGAATTAGACCATTAGTTTCAGAAGCCTCTTCTGTGTGTTCCACCAGACAACCCATGTAGCCAATTATTGGGGGACTGGTATGTTCATATTCCTAGTACAGAAAAATCAAATTCTGTGTGTTTACATCTGTCTTTGGCCTGAAGAATGTAGCTTAGTTCTATATTTAACTGATGCCCTACCCTCCTCCAGAAGTCTCTTTTGGCAAGAAACCCCAGTCTGTTATTAATAAAGCATTGATGGATCTTTTGGGTTTCAGGGTTTGGAGATATTGGGGTTGGACAATCTTCCTTCATGTTAGGTGAGGGAAGGGGAGGATCCCGTGTATAGAATTTATATTACAGTGATTATTGGGTAAGATACTGAATCCCTACTCTACTCTCTCAGTAGTAAGGTATTCAGTCTGGCACAGCTAACTGTCCATTCCTTGCTGTTTTAGAAACAGGACTCAGCACTCTGTCATGCCCTGAGGGGGTTGTGTGAGCTTCATGAAGTGATCAATAACAGGCAATCTATCACACATAAAAGTTGTTTGTTAGGAATTCATGTCAAAATAACTATAGGGTGTTCTATATGTGAGCAAGAATCAGAAGCAGTTTTATAGTGGAGAGTACAGAATATTTGTTTCCATTTGCAACTGATTTTCTTTAGCCAATCTTGCCTATCGCCTAAATTAAAGAGTCAGCAGTCTATTAGCTACAGTAATAGTTGTTTAGCATTACAGCTCATCCGCTTTAGGGCTTATTTGAAATAGCATACCAGGGCCCTTATTAAATTCTCTTTTTCTCCTAAGTTTCCTCCTGTGGTATTTTCACAACTTATTTTTTTAGTACTTTTTAACCTATCTTTTGGTACTTTATCAATTGCAAAATGCTGAAAAGTTATTTTAAACAAAATATGAAAATCTCCTTGCAGAAAAGTTAGGAGAAAAAGTGAATTGAATAAAGGTGCAATTGTTCTTTCAGAGTGTGCAGTGGTGGGTGGGGTTTATAGCTCAACTCTGCAGGATCCGTCAGGCACATGTGACCCATATTCATCCTCTCCTCCAAGGTGTTCTGTCTCTATGGTGGGAGCGCCATCTGTCATTACATGACAGGCAGTGCTTGTGGCATAGAGATAGAGTGCCTAGAAGGAGACGATGAAAATGGGTTGCATGGGGCTCCTGGGTAGGTGAGTTTTACACCCCTTAGCTGCATTCTCTGTATATAGCCCCGCCTACCTGGTTCTTCAAGTGTGGCTCAAGTTTACTGCTTTTGGCACTTTTAATCAACCCCGAGCCACACTCGGGAATATTGCCAAGGAGGTAAATACATTTTTCTATTTAGCGCAGTAATTGTGAATGTCGGAAAGCTTTTCACACTAGGCTGGAGGCAGATCACCTCACCCTTTCTAGTCCTGGAAAGACCCATGCTTTTTCCCTAGCATAACTTGTTACAGGTGCTGAACAAATAATCAGGAGGCATTGTGGAATGTCTAATTTTGTTTTATTGTAGAAAGCATGCAAGGGATTTCAGGACATATATTTCTGCATAAGGTAAGATCATCGTTGCTGCAGAAATTAAGACTATGACAAAAAATGTTTTAAAAAGAAAAAACACTCCAAACCTAGTAAGACAAGAACAGGATCTGGTTGTCCATTTTCTCATAGGAGTACAAACCAAGTTTTTAGTGCTTTAAAAACCAACAATTAGGTTAGTTTCTGCAGCCTTAATACTTACTAGGCCACTGAATATCATATGAATATCCCAGATTATCTGGTGCAGTTAAAAACATTTCATCATTTCTCAATGGAGGCCAAAAAGGAACCATGTTGTATTGTCTGTTGTGGCCTATTGGGGCATTTTCCAGTGGATATTCAGAAATATCTGGAAGACAAAAGAAAGGTTTTATACATCACCATCACCATATATCTCTAGGATATACACAGAATAGTCATCCCCCACCCACTGTAGGCATTACATTAAAGTGAACCTCCAGACTAAAAATTGACTCAGGAGCACTGGAAAGGCCTGGTGTTTCTTTAACAGTTTCACACCGTCAGAACTTTTTTTTCTCTTACACAAGCCTCATTTTTAGCTGCACAGAAGAAAACTGCCCGGGCATTTTTCCCCTAATGCTGTGCAAAGCATGATGGGATTTCTGATGTAATTGTTCTCGTTCTGCTGTTTTGGTGCAATTTTTTTTTTACATTTTGAATTTGACATTTGAAGCCTAGCGCATGCAGCTGGGAGGGGTTATCAGGACAATGGACAGTTGGAACTGTGTCTCCTGCTCCCTGTCACCTCCTTTCAACCAAAAAGATGGCTGCCCCATGACAAAGATGGCAGCCCCCATGAATCACAAACATTTGACTGTTCTTTTAAAACGGGGTGGGTAAGAGATTATATTACCTATCTATTCTAATTAACATAACTAATGTAACTTAATAACAGTATGTTTGTTTAGGCTGAAGTTCCCCTTTAAATAAAGCTGGAAAGTGGTGATTTGATGTATTAGTGACTGGACAAAAAAGCCCAAAACCTACATGCATATGATGATGCTGCCTGGTTATTATGAAGTTAAAAATGTATGATAGCAACACAAAGACAAAATACAAAGCTGTTATGCATAATAGAGAGGTGCTGGATGCTGGGGTAACACATGGGACTTCTGGAAAGCTAGGGCAGTGTTGGGAGGAGTTAAAACATAGGGTGCTCTACAAAACTGAAATTGTGGGGGTCAGCGGAAAGTTTTTATTCCTTGAATCGCTACTCCCTCCCCTCCCCCACCCATTATTTAACCACATAAAAAGCACAACATAAAATTTGAAGGGAAATGTTTTTTTATATCAGATATTGTGTTTTGATACTTTTGATTCATTTTTTTTATAGTGTAATTGTTTGTTCCATAACAATAAAACTGTGACAGATGCAAGGGGTTGGTGAAATTTGCCTTCTTAAAACAGAAGGAAATTTGCAATAATTCAGCTATAAGTGAACATTTGTGGCTACCCACAATGCACCACTACTGAATATGCATATTATCTCTTTTTGCCCCTGTAAGCCAGGCAAACATCCAGAACCGCTGGTGTATAGCAAGCCTATAGCTTTAAATATTACACAGCCACACCAACCCCACATGTAGACAGCCTGTTTCAGGCTTTTGACCCTAATCAGTACATGGCAGGGATTGATATGACTGTATGGGATAGGGCTTGGACAAGTACAACAGAGTAACCCAGCAGCTCGGGGTGACCCAAACTAGAGATGGCCCGAACCTCTGATTTTCGGTTCGCGAACCGCGAATGCGAACTTCTGCAAAAGTTCGGTTTGTGCGAACTTTTGCGAACCGCAATAGACTTCAATGGGGAGGCGAATCTTGAAAACTAGAAACACTTTTGCTGGGCAGAAAAGTGATGGAAAACATGTTTCAAGGGGTCTAACATCTGAGTTTTTTTGGAATGCCAAGATCTGGGTGGATAACCTTTCATTTACGCTCTCATCGGGACTCTGCATAGAGAAGAAGGGAGGCGCTCAGGCAGGGGAGTGAGCCGCCTTTCCATTATCAGGCGCCTATAGGCGCATGCCTGCAGTGCCTTATGGTAAATCTGGTCCTGGGTGCAGGTATCTTTACTGCTGATAAGTGACTCAGTGTAGAATGTTTTTCCCCCCAATGTGAAGTGAACAGGTATATCATCTGATCTCCAGAGAGCTCTGAGGCAGAAGGCTGCAAGACATCATAGACTAGGCTAAGCATCACAGGAAATGAGGGTTTACCGTACATACTAATATGCAGCAATATGTAAATATAAGAAGCATTTATGATGCTGAAACCAGAATAATTAAGGTAAAAAAAATGGGTATTTTGAATAATGTATTAAGTTTTGCTATAAATCATCACAGTACTTCTTTAAATGATATAGATTCCATTCATTAGTGGCCACGAGCCAAACTGGAGACAACGAGACAAGTCTTCAATATGCCGCAGTTGAAGGCGACAGACAACGCCAGGTATAAGAAATAGTATTCATGTCTGGTAAAGCTGTAAAGCACTACTACAGTTTCTTCAGGAGTCAGCCTCTCCTGTCCCCATCACTCATATGCTTTACCATGCTGCAGTTATTTTTGGGTTTACCTAAAGGCATATTTTTTTCTTTGTCATAGAAAAATGTGTTTGGAACATGTTTATTTTTTGTATTTAATGTAATATTTGTAAATGTTGTTATATGTTAGTACTTTTAATTTCAAGATAGATAGCAGAAAAGATTGATGGAGAAATTGTAAATAGTGTTAATGGTGCACTCCAGTTCTCTCTGTTACTTGGACAGTAAGTGAGGGCAGGATATGGCTGCTCCCTGATGCTTTGGACACTCCCTTTAGGGGGAGGGGGGTAGGTCACAAACATTTTGGACTTCAAACACTCTTTACCATGTAGTTGCTTTAAAACTTCCTCCATATCCCCTTTTGCATGTCATAGTGATAGGTCATGCCTTATATATGTTACAGGCAAAGTACGAAATCAGGCATTCTATAGAATGCCTGAAGCGATTAGGCAAAGTACGAAATGTCTGTTTCGTTACGTACTTTGCCTAGGCATTCTATAGAATGCCTGAAGTCGTTCAGGCAAAGTGTAGAATACTCGGTTCTATATAGAATGACTGCTTTTTTTCCCCACACCTTGACTGCAACAGCTGCATACCTGTGCTGTCAGTGAGGCTAGTAATGATGATGATAGGTGTGCATGCATGCTGATATTTCACTGTTTGTGGGAAAGTGCTGCTGTGAAGAAGGAGCCTTCAGGTGCTGCCACCAAGGGGGAGCCCATGAGCAGAGGAAAGTGGAGAGTAAAAGCTGGACATGTGAGGGGGGTGGGGGGGAATGGCAGTTAGGTTTTGGCAGTTGAAGGCTAGTAAGGGGGAAGGAGTCTGAAAAGCCCATGATGCAGCAAAAAAATAAAAAATAAGTTTAGGACCTTTCACACTAGAGGCAGCGGTAGAAAAGTCCAAACCGTTGCCTTTGGCTGTCAGCGTTTTGGTGCGATCTGAAGGTGTTTTAACGCCAATGCATTATATCGATAAAATGAGAAACGCCGCAGTCAGCCCTAAAAAAGCGCCGGGGAGCTTCAAAACGCAACGCTCAAAAACGCGGCGTTAAGTGTGAAAGGTAAAATGAAAGTCTATGGACTTTCATTTTACCATGGAAAATGCCAACTATGGCCGTTGTGGTAAAACACCGCAAAAAAGCCTCTAGTGTGAAATAGCCCTTAGAGTCCTGATACAATGCTCTACATGGCAGCAAGAAATAAGCATGATTTTTTTTTGTGAGAAAATAGAGGCAGAGAGACTAAAGAAGAAACCAGCCATTGGTGAGACTGACAAAGCAAAGCAGAGGCACAGACAACAAGAGAGCACTACTGAAAAAAAAAACTAAAGTAAGGAAGAGAAAGAGAGCTGCAGACATAACAGGAGAGGAGAGAGACCACTCACATTTACAGGCGGGTCGGTTGTACATTCACTTTATAGATGTTACAGGAAAAGTACGAAATCCAGGCATTCTGTAGAATGCCTAGGCAAAGTACGTAACAAAAACAGACATTTCGTACTTTGCCGAACCTGTCGTAGGCATTCTGTAGAATGCCTAGGCAAAGTACATAACAAAAACAGACATTTGCCTAAAATGAATTTTGTACTTTGCCTGTAACATATATGTTTCAGCTGCATTGTCATTTACCACTATTTATTATAAAAATTTAATGATAACAATATACTTGTTTCATTATCCACTTGAGGATGCGGCATCTCTGGTTTTTTAAATACCAGACACTTTTGTAAGAAACTATATGTTTCTATCGACAACAACACACCTTTATTCCGGATTATTATTTCTAAAAATTAGCTGTGATTGACTCACAGTGATCACGGGGTCAGGAACCAATGAAATTGGCATAACAGTAAGGCGAGTAAACTGCAGTATTGCAGTATCAAAGCAAACAAAAGGAGCGCATGAACGCATATGTTGAAATCTACACCTTGGCAGGAATAACGAGCCATAAACAGGGCATAGATTTGAACTATAGCCATCCGGAAGAGGTTAAATTACATCTTTATATTTTGCTTTGGACAGTAATAAGACAGATACACCGCAAGCAATGTCACTGGGTCCATTTGCAACAAACTTAATGAAAAAAAGGAAAGGCAAATGCTTAGCTTTGGTTTAGAACAATTGTAAAAACTCAGAGCACTTTTCTTTAACCACTTGCCGACCGCCCACTACCTATTGGTGGCGGCAAGGTGGCACCCCCAGGACCGCGTGGGCGGCCCCTGGGGGACTGATTAGCTGGGGATTGCATGCAGGGATGCGCGCGCATCCGCCGGCATTAGGCTCCGCCTACTCGTGACATCAACCCGCCAGCCAATTAGCAGCGCCGGCGGGTTGTTAACCCTCCGATCTCCAGTGCAAAAGTGTATAATACACTTTATGTATACAAAGTGTATTATACATCCTGCCTCCTCCCCTGGTGGTCCCAGTGGTCAAGCGACCGCCAGGGGAGGAGGCATCCCTAGTTGTTATCACACACGCACACTGATCCTGCCCTCCCCTGCCCCCTGATCGCCCACAGCACCCCTCAGACCCCCCTGATCACCCCCTCAGACCACTGTTTGCACCCAATCACCCCCCTAATCACCCATCAATCACCCCCTGTCACTATCTGTCAATGCTATATTTTAGATTAGGTCCTAATCTGTCCCCTGGGGGCTCCTGATCACCCCCACTCCCTCAGATCCTCCCAAACATCTATTCTTCCCTGTAATCACCCACTGATCACCTGTCAATCGCCCATCAATCACCCCCTGTCACCACCTGTCACTGCCACCCATCGGATCAGACCCTAACCTGCACCTGATCACTCGCCCACACCCTCAGATCGCCCACAGACCCACCCTCAGATCACCTCCCAAGTGCATTGTGTAACGATTGTGGGCTATCTCCGTGGCCAGCGCACAAGATGTGCGCTGACACCGCGGAAGTCCTCCACAAGCGTGTCAAAATAATAGAACCCAGCTTTTGGTGCAAGCACCAGTAGAGGGGAATTCCCACCGGCAGATGCAGCTGTGGAGTGCAGAGGAACAAACCCTCTGCGCTGCCACAAATGCCAGATGGAAATTGTACGAGAGAAGCAACACAAGGCAAGATAGCCCCCAAAGAGAGAGAGCATAGAGACAGAATCAATGTGTGTCCACCAAACTAGTCGCCACCCAGCGACGGTGAACACACAACGGTGGAAACGAAGTGGGAACGCAATCGCAAGAATGGCGATTGCCAAATAGTGACACCAGACTAAGCAGGACAGAGCACGAGAGTAGCAAAGGCACAGCAAACAACAATAAAAGATAAGGAAAATAATAAACGCTAGCTAAACACGAACACCGCACTCATTCGCAACAGCGAACGCGTTTACAGCGCGGTCTCCGCACGAAAAGCACAACAGAGACAAGCACGCCACCCTAACTAGCCACAAGTAACACAAATGAGCACAAACAGACAAGACAGACAAATGAGGTAGCCAGTAGCAACCGCTGCTCCAGCTTACACTCCAGGAACTCAGATCAGAAGGATCCACAGCCGCTACTGCTAGAGGCTAGCGCGATCCAGACAGACAGATGAGGTAGCCAGTAGCAACCGCTGCTCCAGCTTACACTCCAGGAACTCAGATCAGAAGGATCCACAGCTGCTACCACTAGAGGCTAGCGCGATCCACACAAGACAGAGCGATTCGCTATCAACCGCTGCTGGCGACAGCGCAATTGCGACAGACAAGACAGGATAGAATAGGCAGTACAAATTATACACAAACTGACTGCACTAACTAGGAATGCAAGGAGCACTCCCCAAGAATTAACTATACTGAGATAGCAGTGGCTGACACTCCAGGTGAGTCCAGCAGGAACAAACCTCTATGAGCAGCAAAGGACTCTGGGATCACATGGTATTTATACTGCAAGCCTTCAAAGGAGGCAGCTAGGCCGTTTGCATGACAAGTGTATGCAAATTGCTCAGCAGCAGAACAGGTCTGATACTTGCAAAGCACAGGCAGGTCTCTGTTCCAGAGACCTGCAGCCCTCAGACTTAAGGAATGGACAAACAGCTGTCTGCCCATGCAGACCGCTGAGCAGATCGTTACACATTGTTTATATCTGTTCTCCCCTCTAATCACCCACTTATCACCCATCAATCAACCATCAATCACCCACTGTCACCACCTGTCACTGCTACCCATCAGATCAGACCGTAATCTGCCCCTTGCGGGCATCCAATCACAAGCCCACACCTTCAGATCACCCTCAGACCCCCTCTGATCAACTCGCCAGTGCATTGCTTGCATATATTCTCCCCTGTAATCACCTACTGATCACCTATCAATCACCCCGTCACCCCCTGACACTGCTACCCATCAGATCAGACCCTAATCTGCACTTGCGTTCAGCCTGACCCACCGCAGTGACAGAATTTTTTTTCTGATCACTGCAAAAAACACTGTACATTAGCTGTGGCGCTGTAAAGATCAGTTTTGATTTTTTTTATCAAAACTCAGTGACCACAGCTTTCTACTTCACAAGTACTCCCTTTTACTAGGTAGGTGCTCTTTTTCCTGGGTAGTCTCAGAGGAATACCCCCTAAATTTAGCAGTCCACCATGGCAAAAAAGGCGTATTCCGCTGAAGTGGCCGCTGAGATTCTGGCCCCGTGGGGAGAGTACGATTTGAAAGCCTCATCCGACGAATCATCTGGGTCAGAATACGAACCGGTGAACAGCAGTGGCTCTCTGACCGATAGCAATGACGAGGTTGAGGTCCCGGCTAGAGCCAGGCGTACCACACCCCATGTCACTGGACCGCAGGATCAGACTCAAGGGTAGCAGAGTGGTGCTAGCGCTGATACGAGTTTTCTTGGTGAGGCATGCACCAGCAGCATAGCATCTCCTGGACCTAGCAGCAGTACTACCATAGACCCTGGTGAAGTGACGAGCACCAACATGGTGGTAGAAACTGGTTCATTGGCACGTGCATTAAGACCCGAGTTGCAGCCACCAGCAAAACGGGCCCGTACTACCCATAGTCTCACAGAGGTGCTGGCAAATCCCAGTTGGCAATCCCCTGGTTCCGCCACACCCGTACTGCCCCCTTTCACCGCCCAGTCTGGAGTCCAGGTGGAGACATATAATCTAGGATTGGCCCTAGACTTTTTTCATCTGTTCTGCACCGTGGATCTCTACGACTTAATTGTGGCTGAGACCAACCGTTATGCCACACAATACACAACCGCCAATCCGAGAAGCTACCATGCCCAGCCTTTTTGGTGGAAACCACTCCAAGTTTCCAAACTTAACATTTTTTTGGGCCTTCTCCTTAACATGGGTCTAGTCAAAAAGAATGTATTGTGGTCTTATTGGTCTACGCACCCAATACATCACATGCCCATGTTCTCTGCTGCCATGTCCAGGTCACGATTTGAGAACATCCTGCGCTTCCTGCACTTCAGTGCCAATACAGCCTGTCATCTAAGAGGCCACCCTGCTTATGACCGGTTCCACAAAATTCGGCCCCTCATAGACCACCTGTCATCAAAATTTGCAGATGCTTATACCCCTGAACAGTCATTTTGAGGCACTTGGTTTCCAGACTACTCCTTACGGTTTTGGGCCCCTAAAATGCAAGGGAAGTATAGGAACCCCACAAGTGACCCCATTTACAAAGAAGCCACCCCAAGGTATTCCATTAGGTGCATGATGAGTTCATAGAAGATTTCATTTTTTGTCACAAGTTAGTGCAAAATGACACTTGAAAAAAACAATAAAAATCAATTTACGCTAATTTGTGACAAAAAATTAAATCTTCTATGAACTCACCATACTCCTAACGGAATACTTTGGGGGTGTTGTCTTTCTAAAATGGGGTCACTTGTGGAGTTCCTAAACTGCCCTGGCATTTTAGGGGCCCTAAACTGTAAGGAGTAGTCTGGAAACCAAATGCCTCAAAATGACCTGTGAAAACCTAAAGGTACTCATAGGACTTTGGGCCCCTTAGCGCACCTAGGCTGCAAAAAAGTGTCACACATGTGGTATGGCCGTACTCAGGAGAAGTAGTATAATGTCTTTTGGGGCGTATTTTTACACGTACCCATGCTGGGTGAGAGAAATATCTCTGTAAATGACAATTGTGTGTAAAAAAAAATCAAAATATTGGGGTTTTAAGTCTGCAGTAGTGGTTAAAAACCAGCTATGCACAATAATAGTGGTGTGGGTGAGTGGGGCGGCAATTCCATAAAACCTGTAGCAAGACCACTCCCCCTTTGGATTAAATGTAGTTAAATAAGTCTTATAATACTTTTTTTTAAAAAACACAGCCAGGACAGCAACCTTAGAAACCACCCCAGAAAACTGTAAGGATGATTTGTATGGTCCAGTATAGTATAGCATGGACCCATACATAGGGATGCTTATTTGGATTTCGCCAAAATGCAATTTCCGCATTTCCAATGAGAAATTTCATTTCTGCATCGGAATTTGGAAATTGGTAATAGAAGTGCAGTAGGCGGATTTGAGCGGAACTTTTCGTGGAAATTTCTGCCGATTTTAACATTAATTTTCTCAAAAAGTACAAGGTCTTTTTGAAAGATTTTTCCTTGTTTCCACTCTTCTGCTTAACATACTCTGAAAATTTGGTGTTTCTAGTGCCTATGGAGGCTTTGCTATTAACCTCTAAAGTCAGCGGCCATTGACTGTAATGTAAAATGCAGAAAATCTGCATTACCGATATACGGTATGCCGCCAACTTTATAGGTTAATAGCAAAGCCCCCGTAGGTGATGGAAACACAACATGTTCAGGGTATGTTAAGCAGAAGAGTGCAAACAAGAGGAAAAACCTTTCAAAAAGACCTTGTACTTTTTGAGAAAATCAAAGTTAAAGTTGGCGGAAATTTCCATGAAAATCTGCATCGAAATACAGAAATTGGTAGTGGAAAGTGGTAGTGGTAATTGGCAATAGCAGAACGCGGATTTTCCACGTAAGCTGAAATTGGCAATTCCGCCCATCTCTGATACAGCAATGACATGGTGACCACAGTTGAATAAATCTGTACAAATTAGAAATAGCCAGTCTTTCCGTGCCTGGTCTAATATAATGTGTGCAGTATAACAATCAATTTTGTTTGTGTAATGCATGTGTTTATGGCAGTCATAACAAAAATGTATTCAAAAATTCCAGGATAGCCTAAATTAATTATGGAAGCAGAAAAAAATGACTGTGGCATGCACAGAGAATGTTCTAGCCTTTAAAGAAAACCCTTTATGGTCTAGTGACCCAGAAAACAGTTGCAAGCTTACCAATTGCTCAATTTGTATTAAAAATAAATCAAAAACGAATATATTTGGTTTTCTGAGTTACTTATATTATCCAGCTTAATTGCTACTTGACAGTGCTAGAGTTCCAGGTTGTGACTAGGACACTGTCTGCATAGAGTTGCAATGATTTCATGTTTGCATTGATTTTCTCAGAGTACATTTTTTCTCCTACAAACAAATACATATTGCTAGATGAAATGCCTTCCTAAAAGTTTATGCCATTTTTATGCAAATGTTTGTAGCTTGAAAATGGACTTATCAAATGCAGAAGTTGCTTAATTTGATTGGTCCATTTCAAGTTGCATTACATTGCCATAGCATTTGCATCAACTCAGAATTATTCGCATCTCATTAACCATTCTTGTGAGTAGTTACAAAGATAACGAAAAGCTCTCCAAAGGCAACTGAAATCGGATTGTAAAATAGACAGCCTCACAATTCTGTAATGTACAGCATATACATGCTCCAGGATGATACAATATCATATTCAGATCATAGCAATTGCCATTGCTGGGTTAGGTCTCTTTAAATGACCCCACCAATGTGTGTACTGTCTGTATCTTTTTTTTAAGATGACACAAAGCCGTTTGGTTTTGGTGGTAACAAACATTGACGTGCGTAAATGAAGATTACATATTGAGTAGAAAGTCTATCAATCATCAATATGTCCTTTGACCTTTGGGTGAGCTTCTTAGACCAGGGGCGGACTGACAACTCATGGGGCCCTCAGGAAATAGGAGATTATGGGGCCCCGTACACCCGCAAGCCACACCCGCGTGTACGGTGGAGGCATAGCTGCCTCCAATATTGGTAGCCATTACAGTTGCCCGCAGTATAGGTTAGATAGGTAGGTTCCTCCAGTATAGGTTAGATAGGTAGGTGCCCGCAGTATAGGTTAGATAGGTAGGATCCCGCTGTATAGGTTAGATAGGTAGGTGTACGCAGTATGGGTTAGATAGGTCAGTGCCCCCAGTATAGGTTAGATAGGTAGGTGCCCTGAGTATAGGTTAGATAGGAAAGGTGACCCGCATATAGGTTTGAAAGGTAGGTGCCCCATATAGGTTAGATAGGTAGGTGCCTGCAGTATAGGTTAGATAGGCAGGTGCCTGCAGTATAGGTTAGATAGGTAGGGGCCCGTAGTATAGGTTAGATAGGTAGATGCCTCCAGTATAGGTTAAATAGGTTGGTGCCCTCAGTATAGGTTAGATAGGTAGGCTCCCCCAGTAAAGGTTAGATAGGTAGGAGCCCCCAGTATAGGTTAGATAGGTAGGTGCCCGCAGTATAGGTTAGCTAGGTAGGTGACCCGCATATAGGTTTGAAAGGTAGGTGCCCCATATAGGTTAGATAGGTAGGTGTCTGCAGTATAGGTTAGATAGGTAGGTGCCCCCAGTATAGGTTAGATAGGTAAGTGCCCCAGTATAGGTAAGATAGGTAGGTGCCCGCAGTATAGGTTACATAGGTAGGTGCTCCAAATATAGGTTAGAAAGGTAGGTTCCCCCAGTATAGGTTAGATAGGTAGGTGCCTCCAGTATAGGCTAGATAGGTAGGTTCCTGCAGTATAGGTTAGATAAGTATGTGCCCGCAGTATAGGTTAGATAGGTAGGTGCCCCGCAGCGGTGGGGGAGCGGGCATAGTAGTTAAAATCACCTTACGCCGCCGATCCCCCACAGCCTCTATCTCCTTCCTCTCCCGGCATCTATCGCATTGGCAACAGCGCCCAATGTGATGACATGCGGTCACGACATCACAGGAAGGTGCTGTTACCAACGCAATGGACGCCTGGTAGAGAGGAAGGAGATAGAGGCTGCGGGGAGACCAGCGGTCGCCCCCTCTCCCTGCCTCTCAATCTTGCCAGGGGTGGGCACCCTACTGACCACAGGCCCTCGGTCCATGCCCAAGTGCCTTAATGGTCATTCCGCCCCATGTCTGAGATATGTGAATGTTGCAGTAAGATTGTAATTTAAAGAGAAATTCCATCTTTGCTGATAAACAATTACTTTGTCGTTCAGCTCAAGAAATGTCTATGACTAATGCCACAAGTCCTTCTTTCAGACTGGATACCTTTTTGTATATTTAAATTGAAATGCTGCGCAGCTCCATGTTCACCAGAACAGAGTGTATTCAGGACTGTCAGCGTCTTCCTGCCTATCAGTTTGTGCAGGTGTGGAAAAAGGGCAACAATTGTTGCTGGTCAGTGCAATTAATTACTTATGCAGGAAGGAGACTGTAGCTAGGTTGTTTGTGCTAAAAAGTAGCTCAAATACATATTTCAGACTGGAAATGTAATTAAATGTGGGCTGTTGGAAAAAAAACCAGCCAGCTACAAACTGAAATGGAAAGTTAAATTTTAAAAACAATCAACTATAAAATATATACTGTATATACACACACACACCCTGTACATTGCATGTAAAATGCACAATATGCAGTACATTTATTCATGCATTGTGCTATACATGTATATTTGTGAATATATTCCTTGCCACTGAGTTTTAAGATAATTATAAACCTTACCTGGTTTATGCCTTATCAGCCATTCATCAAATACTGCATCAGTGAAGGTATGAAGAAGCACAAAAATTGGATCATTTGGAGACAAATGGGTCTGACCTCCTGTGCCGTTCAGGAATAAGTGAGCTAGATTATGAAGGCTTCGAACTATAGGATTGTATTGGCCGTTAGGTTCACTATAGCCTGAATAAGATAGTAAAAAAAATATATTATTGCTCAGCATGTTAAGGTATCAGTGTTGCGGTTCTAATTATGGCAATTTGTTGTAGAACAAACACACACCTTCAATTGTATTTCGGAAACTGTCAGAAGAGTTTGAAAAGAATGGCGGAGTGTCAAACAAATTTACTTCCAAGCTGAGCAAGACATCTTCCATCTCAGGGAGTCTCTGCACCATGGGTCGGTCAACGTTCCCTGCTGGATTCCTCCTTATTGGGCCACCAGATGTAACTATAGATTTATTAATGTAGTCAAAAAAATATCCAAGTTGCAGGTGGAAGAACAAATGTATACACTGAATAGATAGCCCAACTTTATGAGGAGCAGATAACTGTTTACATTTTCTTAAAATCTCAAAGCAATATTTCCTTGAGTCCAGTACATGTAGCCAGTAGAGGTAGCCATTTAATCTCATTTGACCTCATTCGATCTGCCACCACATTAACCATTAAATAGATCTCTCTCTGATCAAATCTGATTAGAAAGGGATCTATTGCCTCCTCACACAATGCACACCAATTTCCAATAGATTTCAGCATGATCTGATGCAATTATCAAATCAAAAAGTCGATTGGCCTGCTAAATTTAAAGACCTCTTGGAGTTCACAAGAACTACTCAGATTTTGTTTGTGATGCATTTATTTTCTGCTCTCAAACTGAAATGATAAACATTAGGATGTCCAGGTCAGTTTTTATCTGTTTTGCAATGCTAATCATTGTTTAGTTTACATACTGCTGAACATCCTCTGAAGGTTTATTCACAACTGTGATGGCTTTTACTAGCACAGCTGAAGGATTAAAAGATCACCTAATAATGCTGTCACATATATTCTAACATGACAAGTAACTTAGGTAGGGCTTAATAAACTAAAATATGGTATTATTGCTGTACACTCACTCAGGTAACACACATTACGTAATGTAATTAGTGTAATGTGTGTTACAGTAGGAATCCTGACAATACCCATGTGTTAGGGCTGCGTTTATTGCTCAAAGTACTCTGCTGGCATACCTGCCCATAAAATTGCCATGTGCTTTCTGTGCATGGCAATATTACCAGCTTTTAGTGCATTAGGCCCATACTATAATAGCTTCTAAGTAGCTAAAAGACAATCTGTACTCTAAAATTCTTACAATAAAAAGCATACTATTCCATTCATTATGTTCTCCTGGGCCCCTCTGTGCTGTTTTTGCCACTCCCTGCTGCAATCCTGGCTTGTAATTGCCAGTTTTAGGCAGTGTTTACAAACAAAAAACATGGCTGCTAACCAGCATGTGACAGGCTCAGAGAAGCTCAGTGACTCATACAGAGCCTGGAGGGGCGTGGAGAGGGTGTGTATAACTTCTCCCTATCACAAGCAGAGCAGCACATTCCAGCCTGAGCCGACAAAGCTGACAAAGGAAAGATTAGATAACAGAGATATTACAGCGACTGTGCAACTAGGAAAGGCTGCAGTAACGACCACATTAGAGCAGGTATAGGAACTTATAGGATAGCAGAAATAAGGCTGAAAGTTTTGTTACAGAGTCTCTTTAACACCAGTGACCCTCAGAGATTTTCCGATGAGATGTAATATCAAGCCACACAGGGGAAGCTATTTTCCGAACCTCATTACTATTAAAACATTTTACATTTAAAATGTTGCATTTTGTAACTTACTGTTACAGATGGTTCCCAGGCTCTCATAGTCTTCTACAGATTCACATATAACTCGCCATCGGGAGAATA
Source organism: Hyperolius riggenbachi (assembly GCF_040937935.1). NCBI lineage: Eukaryota > Metazoa > Chordata > Amphibia > Anura > Hyperoliidae > Hyperolius > Hyperolius riggenbachi. The sequence continues at coordinate 400,796,537 of NC_090646.1, forward strand.
CAGAGTTTGGACTTAAGAAGTTTGGGTCAAAATTACTCCTAGCACCCATAAGGTCATCAGTGCAAATGTCACACTCATTTCCACCAATACCAAAATTCCAATAAGGAAGAGCAAACGAAGGATCCCTCAGAAGGTTCTGGAAGTAGGAAAAATAATAAAAAACAATAGAGTTAGGAACAAATAGAGTTAAAATAAATATAATAAGTAATTAGTTCTGCATGCATGTAATTTAATCTTTGGAGTTATCATGTTAACCTCCAATGTAGCCCTGTGCAGTAGAAGTGTGTGTGTAGATAAATTAGCACAGATGTAATCAGTGGACAGAGAATACTAGCTCTCAGACAGAGGTCATCAGGAGGCTCTGTGTGGCTGATATTGTGCTGAAACCCCTCCTACAGTGTGATGTCAGTACCTAGGTCCTGACATCACACTGTGGGAGCCTTGTTGCATTGTGGGAAATAACAGCTGTTTCCAACTGCCAAAAAAGCAGCATCTCCTTCCACAGAAATCACCTGCCAGCAGAAAAAAATGTCGCCATGTGATATAAAAATGTAAATCATTAAGAGGAAAAATTTTACAATGGGCAAACACTGACCAAATAATTTATAAATAATTATTGTAAAATTTAAGCACCTTTTTTATTATATTATTTTAACTGCCGTTCCTCTTTAACTTCTAAGCTAAAAAAGTTAACATAACCTCTGCAGGGAACACTGAAATATGCAGAGTGCATTGGAAGTAGCATTAGTATAATACATAAACAAGGTTCTGCTTTAGTGATACCTATAACTAGGAGTGGATGCCCCCTCCTGCCACCCTTACCCCCAAAAATAATGCTTTTGGTTCCCATTTGTCCCAGCCCATCTGCAGTGCATATGTATGATTGCTGTAATGGCTATACAAGGCAAACATTATTTTTTATTTGTACACAAACATAGTCCTCCCTATTGCTAATGCCTCAACTTTAGCATGCGGGGTAACTCCTCCATTTTTAGCAAAGCACTGAATGGATAAGCATCATGAGGAGAAAAACCTGTCAAAGGAATGCAATATTATCCATTTAAGCCTCCTGGACATAGAAGCTACGTCCAGGAAGCCATGTGCGCTCCCGCACCCGATCGCGCGCGTGCACGCACTCCCAGCCGCAGATCGATAGCCCAGGAATCAATCAATGGGGACATGGTGCCCGATGAGTGATTCCTCTCCCCTGCAGAAAAAGCGTCCGCTTCTCTCGGAAGCCTCGCTTTTTCTGCCTCTTGCGTCCCCCTACGTCCCTCTAAGCGTACACGTTACACTTAGAGTGACGTCATGTAAACGAACTCATGGCTGCCATCTTGTGGACAAAAAGTAAAACTACATCTAAATGTAAAAATAAATAAAAATACACATATTTACATTAAAAAAAATACTATTTACATCCCACCCTCCCAAAAATACCCACATAAAATGTTTGATAAAAAAAAAAAAAAAAAAGCATTACAATAAAAAAAAAACAACACGTAAATATTTACCTAAGGGTCTAAACTTTTTAAATATTAATGTAAAGATTAAATATTTCTATTTTTTTTTTAAATTATAAGCTTGTAAATAGTGATGGATGCAAAACGGAAAAAATGCACTTTTATTTCCAAATAAAATATTGTCGCCATACATTGTGATAGGGACATAATTTAAATGGTGTAATAACCGGGACAAATGGGCAAATACAATACGTGGGTTTTAATTATGGAGGCATGTATTATTTTAAAACTATAATGGCCGAAAACTGAGAAATAATGAATTTTTTTTCAATTTTTTTCTTATTCTTACTGTTAAAATGCATTTACAGTAAAGTGGCTCTTAGCAAAATGTACCCCCCCAAAGAAAGCCTAATTGGTGGTGGAAAAAACAAGATATAGATCAGATCATTGTGATAAATAGTGATAAAGTTATAGGCTAATGAATGAGAGGTGAACATTGCTCGGATGCATAAAGTGAAAACGACTGAGGGCTGAGGTGGTTAAGCATGGTCCTCTAATACCAATTCAATGGGCCATGATGAGGCAGTTAAAAAGGTCTGAATGTGCCTGTTTTTGAAAGTTGAAACTTCAACATTTTTTCCCCTTCAGAACCTATTTTAACAAATGTTAATTAAGAATAAACCATGAATATTCTGCAAGTTTATTGGCAGCAATGTTGAAAGGATTACCCATCATTTCACTTAAGGTGCGTACACACGCATTACTAAAGAGAACGACGGGTCTGTCAGACCCTCCCCCTGGGCAGTCGTTCTTCCGACAGTAGTGCATGTGTACAGTCTGTCTGCAGACTGATAAGGCTGTTTCTGAATGATCCGCTCAGCTTTATCAGTCTGCAGACAGACTGTACACATGCGCTACTGTCGGGAGAACGACCGCCCAGCGGAAGGGGTCTGGTGGACCCGCCATTCTCTGTAGTAGTGCGTGTGTACGCTCCTTTAGTATGCTCAAAAGTACTGCTTTTCTGCATGTTCCGACCTACTGATAAAGTAATAGACTTTGAGCATACAGTCAACCATCCCTCTTAAAGGACCCCTGATGTGAGAGGAATATGCAGGCTGCCATATTTATTTCCTAATAAACAATACCAGTTGCCTAGCTGTCCTGCTGCCCCAGTAGTGTCTGAATCACACACAAGCATGCAGCAAATTCAGTCAAACTACAGTTAAACAATAAACGTCTGATCTGCATGCTTGTTCAGGGTCCTTGGCTAAAAGTTTTATGCTAGGAATACACAATGAGATTTTTCAGTCGATTTACTGTCCGATCTTATTTTCGATCGATTTTCTTATCTTTTCTTATCAATTTCCATTCACTTCTGTGAGAAATTGACCAGAAAAACTATCTAAAATAAGATCAAACATTTCGAAAATAATATATCGAACCATCTATCTAACACAAAATCTAATGATGTATTCCCAGCATTATGCTGGGAATACACGCAGGGCCGGCCCTAGACTTTTTGCCGCCTGAGGCAAATTTTTTAAAAATTGTCACCGCCGCCCCTCCCCCCCCTCGGGGGGGGGGGGGGCCTCTGGGGGGCCGCCGAGCTGGAGGGGTAGCTGGCAGGACGGGGGTATTGGGCCAGTGGCGGGGAGGGGGGTCGGACCCCCCCCTCCCTCGCCTGGGTCCCCCGTCCTCTGCTCCCCTCCAGCCTAAATAGAAGCAGCCGTATGTGTAAGAGGCACGGGCGGGGAGGACACTCACCTCTTCCCAGTGTGCGTTCCACTGATGTCACTTCCTGCAGCGTTGCAGGAAGTGATGTCAGTGGAGCGCACGCTGGAGCGAGGAGGAGGTGAGTGTCTCCCCGCCCGTGCCTCTTACACATACGGCTGCTTCTATTTAGGCTGGAGGGGAGCGGAGGACGGGGGACCCAGGCGAGGGAGGGGGGGGTCTGACCCCCCTCCCCGCCGCTGGCCCAATACCCCCGTCCTGCCAGCTACCCCTCCAGCTCGGCGGGCCGGCTCCCCGCACCCACGGATGGGCGGGTGCCGCCCCTGGAAATTTGCCGCCTGAGGCAAAAGTTTCACCCCGCCTCATGAGCGGGCCGGCCCTGAATACACGGGTCGATTCTGGTGCTCGATTCTGCACCCGATCGTTTTGCCCTCTCGAGTCTCTTATCTTCCGCTCGTTTTTTTTATCTTTATTCAATCCAATGAGAAATCAAGCGGAAAAATGATCAAATGGTGATCGGACATGTCAGAAATTATCTGACCATCTTATCAGCTCAGAATTGAGGTTCGGCAAGACTGCCAGGCAATCTGCATTGTTGAAAAGGAAATAAATATGGCATCCTTCATATCCCTCTCAATTCTTTAACCCTAATCAAACATAACTGTGATGAAAAAAAAAATCATGCTTAGCCACAAAATACTATTTTTGTTGTGTTAAAGCATTGGCCTTATTTACTTGCATTGCTTTTTAAAAAGCCGTGCTCAGGTCATTCTGCCTCTAAGCTATGCAGTGCTTCAGTGAATGATCAAGCAAGCACATTTTACAAGGCAAATCTTTTAAACATGTAAGTGGCACTATATAGTAAATTATCTTAAAAAGTTCTATCCATATATTAGTTACAGATTTGAGAAAAGTATTTATTTAAATCACTATACTACTATGGATAAAGCTGTATAAAAATAAACTCCAAGGGACCGGGAAAAATGGTTTACTATATCAGAAATAGTCCTAGAAATGGCCCATTATGCCCTGGCAAAAGAGCAACTCTGTCCTCCCATTGGAGGTACAGTACAAGTATTTGCACATTTGGTGGACTACCAGGTTAAGTATACCTTAGGGCTACATAGCCAGGATGGACAAATTAGAACAGTATCCAGGGCTCCTTAAAAATTGCAGCTGTGACGCAATAGAGGCAGCCCCTCACTTCCTGTGAGTGGCTCCGATATATCTGCTGGTGGGACTTAAAGCATGTGCCTTGCAGCATAAGCCTGAGGAGAGCAGCTGACCATTGGTTTTACACTGACATATGACGCATGCACCGCCCACTTTTTACTATATCCAGAGGCAGCGTCATGAAGGGGCTAAAAACATGTTTACTGTAACAGAAGTTTTATTATATCCAGGTTTACTATACCAGGCGTTGCTCCCATAGACTTATAATGGAGATTGGCCAGGACCTGGAGAGATAGTTTACTATACCCGAATATTTACTATACCTAAGTTTATTATAACAAGCTTATACTGTGTTAGTCATGCTATGAGGTTCTAGGTTTTAGTACTTATACTAAGGATACCTTACCTGCATGTCCCTTTCTAGTTGAATCAAGTGGAATCTGTGCCATGATAGAAACCCAGGGCCTTCATGAGAAAAGTCTATATCACCAATACTACCCAGGCCTGGTCCCAGGAAGGTTTTGCTGACACTGTAGTAGTGAGTCCAGACAAAGAAGTCATAGATTGAAATATTTTCAAAGTTAGTAGTGTTTCTTTCTTGATCTATTAACTCGTTGTAGTGCCTTGTAGCAATGACAAAGTCCGGATGCACAGTGTTTTTTGCAAGATCCAGTGCATTAATAAAATGTTGTCGCTCCTCAGGACGCAAATCCAAGATATTTTTTCTTACTGTAATAAGGACATTGAGGTATTAGAACAAGTATAATGAGAATCTGAATTTATAGCCTTTCAATTTAATGCACTGAACCATTATAAAGCAGCAATGACAATCTTTTGAGATTCAGATCAGACAAGATGGTATCCTTTGTTTGCTTAAAGAAAACCTGTACTGAAAATAAAATTCAAAATAGGCATACACAAGTCATACTTACCTTCCATGTAGTCTACGCCTCAGTGTCTTTCTCGTGTCCTGCGTCCTATTTGTTCACTATGATCAAGGGAATTTTCCGTCCTCCATTTTGAAAATAGCCATTACCCATAACAGCTTTCTGGTCAGCACACAGTTAAACTGTAACATCGCCCACTTGAGCCATAGGGGAACATGGACATTGCCTGGTACATCCGTTTTCCTCTCAGCTATAACTGACAGCAACTGATATTTTACTGACAGCAACTGATATATTTCAGATCTGACAAAATATTGTCAGAACTGGATGGGATTATTGTCAGAAGAAAATGGTGAGCTTCTGGGAGGAACTGATGTCAAGGTAACTCTGTAATTTTCATTTGAAGTTACCTCATGTGTTTATTTTAAATATTTTTACTCAGTACAGGTTCTCTTTAAACTTAAAGTGGGTTAAAAGTGCAATTACAAAGCTCTTGTACCTATTGTGGCGTACATCAAAAAAGGGCGTCAGGAAAAAAGGGCGCGTGGTGTAAACGATAAGCAGTATTATCGTTTATAAAAATATTGTGTAGAATTTCGTTTACAAATAGTGTTTTAAGAATTTATAAATCATTAAATAATGTGTATGAAATTGGCAATTCTTAAAACGTTAATCTTCCCTGTCTGTAAACTGAAACTTATAATTACGTTTGTTAAAAAAACAGTACAACAAACAATATTTGTTTAAACATTGTAATTATATATTGTTATGAATAATCTTGATTTATCGTTTATTATTATAATAAAATGTGAAAATACTGTTTATAACAATGATATTAATATAAATACATTCATAATAACTGTTGATAAGTATTATTAAAATTGTACTAAAACTATACCTAACCCTACTCTCACACAGAACCCTCCCTGTACCTATCCCTAACCCCTAGACCCCCTGGTGGTGCCTAAACCTAAGACCCCCCCTGGTGGTGCCTAAACCTAAGACCCCCCTGGTGGTGCCTAAACCTAAGACCCCCTGGTGGTACCTAAACCTAAGACCCCCTATGGATAATAATGTTTTACAAACATTAATAAATAAAACATTTAAATAAAAAAAATTAAATCATTTTTTTGGGTGGAAAATAATGTTTTAGAAATGTTTTACAAATAGTAATTGTAAAAAATATATTTCAATTTACGTTACATACTGATCGCTTTATTTTGTGAATAATAATGTTTTACAAACAGTAAGGGTTAAAATGTTAAATAATGTTTTAATTAAACAGGATAAATATGTTTAGTATTTTTATAAACGTTATTCGTCACGGATGCATTCTCTAAACATAAATCATCACAAGCACAGTTATAAAACATTAAAAATCTCCGTTTGTAAAACGTTAATCTCCGGCGCCCTTTTTTCCCTGTTCGGCACCCATTACACGATATTTATAATGGGAGTGAATGGGGCGCCCTTTTTGTCCACTTGTGTCATGCGCCCAAATCTCCTGCTTCCCCTATTGTGAGGTACAAGAGCAGCTAGTGTAAGATGCAAGAGTGCAAGTTTTGCAATTTTTGTATTAAACCGCTAAATTCATACTTTACATCTCACCCTACAGTGCTTGTAATATGGAGTCTGTGCCGAACTATTCAAATGCCTGATTCCACTAAAAGGTCACTCCCCCAAACCCTCCTTGCCATGGGAACGGCTGACGGATCATTTAAAATGGCTTTGCACTGGCCTGATACCACTATCGGTCTGTGTTTCAACCCAGTTGAAAGAGAATCTGTGCTCTAAAATTCTTGCAATAAAAACCATACCATTCTATTCATTATATTCTCCTGGGCCCCTCTGTGCTGTTTCTGCCAATCCTGGCTTGAAATTGCCATTTTTATGCAGTGTTTACAAACAAAAGACAGGCTGAGAGTAGGTCAGTATGTGACTCAAACAGAGCTTTCAGGGGGCCTGGAGAGGGTGTGTATAGCTTATATCCAATCACAAGCAGCACAGCACATTCCAGCCTGACTGCCTCGGCCCGACAGAGCCGACAGAGGAGAGAAGATTAGATCATATAACAGAGATAACACAGCCGCTGTGCAACAAGAAAAGGCTGCAGTTAGACATTGCACATTAGAACAGGTATAGGAACTTATAGGATAGAAGAAATAAGAATGGAAATTTTGTTAAAGAGTCTCTTGAAGGTGGTCATTCATAATATGAGCTTATAAATTGAAAGTGAACCTGGAGACTGCCATCTTCACTCCCTTATAAACAAGTCCAGTTACCTGGATGTCACATTGAGGTTTAGGCCAGTAATGTCACAAGGACGGTGTGGAGGGTTGCAGGCCACACCGTTTGTCTCTGCAGAAGGATTTCACCTGGGTAGAGGGCAGGTAGGGTGGTTTTTCATGGCCTGGGGCAGAGCAATGCATGAAGGGGCGAGGCAATGGGCAAAGATTCAGAGCATCTGGCAGATGGGGGCGGAGCAATGGGCGGGTGGGCCAATGTGGAGAGTCCACACCAGAGAAGTGCAGGTCATCTGAGCGCCGGGCAGGCCGAATGACGGCTCTCCCTACTGCCGCTAAACTCTGGGGTGGCATTAAATATTTTTCCCCCTTGTCACAACTAAGAGAGAGGTGTAATTCAGGGTCTGGCAACCACCAGAGCCCAGAATTACTGCTGCTGGGTGCGTGCAGCATAGCATTGCTGCTATGACGGCGCAAAATGACCTGCTTCGCACCAGAGAGTTAACTCATTTCTCCAAGATCCGTCTTCATTCTACTATGATGAAAAAAGTAATCATCCAGGCACATCACCTCAAGTTAGGACATTTAAATAAGTAATAAGGAGCTAAAGGGTGTGTGGCCAACAAAAAAGTTGTGTTGGCCACACGTCCTTTAGCACCTCCCTTATAACTTATTTAAATGTCCTAACTTGAGGAGATGTGCCTGGATTTTTGTGCTTTTTCTTGTACCTTACCCTTGGAGTCAGGGTTTAATCCAGTGCACTCCCTGTTTGCAGGGCAGCCATCAGAAATTTTGAGGCCCCTCACACATCATCAGGCCCGGGCCTCCCCCCCCCCTCCCTGGGCCCACCCACTGGTTGCTGTGCTCGCCCACTAAAAAAAAAAAAATGACCATAACCATGGCATGTTGTGGGTTGAGCCAAATACTAGCAAAATTCTCCTTTCTTCCTGTGCCTCTTTCGTCTCCACCTGTCTCACCTCAGTTTGTGCCTCTTTTGTGTCCCTCTGTGTGACCTCTTGTTCCCGTCTCATCTCTTTTCTCCCTGTGGCTCTTTTGTCCGCCTCTGTTCCCCCTGTGCCTTTTTTATCCCCGTGTTACCTCTTTTCCCCCTCTGTCTCAGCTCATCCCCTTGCCCTAGCCAGGTATAGGCATCCAGGCAAAGGTGTCCCCAGTATAGGCAGTCAGGTATAGGTACCCCCAGTATAAGTTTCCAGCTGTAGGTGGTGCCCCAGTATAGGTAGCCTGGTATAGATGCCCCCAGTATAGGTAGTCTGGTATAGCTGGTGCCCCAGTATAGGCCAGCAAGATACAGGTGCCCCAGTATATGTATTCAATTATAGGTGGTGCCATGGTATAGGTAGCCTGGTATAGTTGCCCCCAGTATAGGTAGCCTGGTATGGGTGGTGCACCAGTATAGGTTAGCCAGGTACAGGTGCCCCCATAATAGATAGCAAGCTATAGGCACCCCAGTATAAGAAGCCAAGTATAGGTGGTGCCCCAGTATAGGTAGCCAGGTGTAGGTGGTGCCCCAGTATAGGTAGCCAGGTGTAGGTGGTGCCCCAGTACAGGTGGCCAGGTAAGGGTGGTGACCCAGTATAGGTAGCCTGTAGCCAGATATAGGTAGTGCCCCAGTATAGAAAGTCTGCTGTAGCAGGATCACTCATCTGCTCCCCACATTCAAGGGCTGATGTCACTCTTCTCTCAGTGCTGGAACGTGGTGTGCTGGTTAGTGAGCCACAGACCCACAGCCAGCACATGCGGTTCTTCCAGTGCTTTGGGGGGGGCCCAGGGCCCCTAGAAGCCCTGGGCCCCTCACTGCAGTGTCAGTTGCCCCCCCCCCTGATGGCTGCCCTGCCTGTTTGTGATCATTCTCAGCATGCACACAGCTTATGCTGGTGTGTGCATGGTGCACATGAATCTATTTTGTTAGCTCCTTTGTGGGATTAGTCTCTGTTCCAAGAGAGAACCTTACGATATGTGCTCCTAATCCTTAGATACTTTTGATGCACTGAATGCTTTCATGTTTGCACTAAGCATTTTGCAAGGCCAGAGCTGGAACACATACTAACACTGGGGGACCTCTGCACTGTGTATGTGGCTACGCAAGAGAATGTAGTCATTTGTAACAAAGACCCTGGCTTTTAACCTAGCTGAAGGGATAGCTGAAGGGCTTTTAACCTAGCTGAAGGGATAGCAGTGATTTTAATGAAAGAATTTGCTGAACCATTTGCATGCGAGTGTGCAAAGGGTTAATTGACTTTCCTTCTTTATGATACACATCACATGATAACAGGTGGCACTTGCACCAAAGCGAAAGTGCAACTAATTTGCATGAAGACAGATACTGCACACTCTGTATAAAGATGAGGTCACCCTCTTTAGCCTCCTATACTGGGGGGATCATGTGGCTCCCTATACTGGGGGGTTATCTGGCTACCTATACTTGGTGGGTCATGTGGCTACCTATATTAGGAGGGAGGGGGTTTCTTGTGGCTACAATACTGGGGGGGAGGTGTTATAAGGCTATTGATACTGGGGGCTCATCTGGCTACCTAAACTCAGGGAAGGTGTTGTCTACATATATTAGGGGGAGGGGTGTGTCATCTGTCTAACTATAATGGGGAAGGGTTATGGGACTACCTATACTGGGGAGTCATCTTTCTATCTATACTGGGGGGTCATCTGGCTACCTATACTCAAGACACATCTGGCTGCCTATACTGGGGGGACATCTGACTATCTATACTGTGGCAGACATCTCTGCAGAGCCTAGCGCAGCCTTACCGTCTCCTGCGCTGTGTGTCCTATGTTCTGACTGTCTTCCACTGCGACTATCCATTCTTTACCGTCTGCTTCTAGTTTACTGTATATTGTGTCACACGACGTTCAGTAGAAGCAGAAGGTAGCCAAAAAGTGAAGGATGGACTGGACTCAGGAGACAGGGCACTGGAGATGGTGAAAATCTAGCACATTTGCTGCACTAGTCTCTGTTTTGTAGAGCAAAGTAGAGGGCCCAAAAGAGGGATGGAGGAATGAAGTCAGTCCCCCCTCCTCGCCACCAGAGATTAAGCTTAAGTTGGTGGAGAGGAGTTGGGGATGTGGCCGGTAACAAGATTTAAGAGGGAGTTGATGCTTGGGGAGGGGGTGACACCATGAGTTTTCACACTAGGTGACACCAACCCTAGTGATACCTCTGCTTTACGCTTTAGTTGTTTTTAATACACTAAAAATGGTAGTCGCTCATTCAGGTTAATAACCACCATATGAGGAGCTCACAAGGCTGGCCAAATACACAGAGCAAAATTTAAAGAGGCCTGGGCTCAAAATTTACAGCAGGCATGTAGGTTAAGCCCCTCTGCTGGTGTCAATGACAATCTCCTAGAGGGGTCCCAATGCTAACGGTGCCACTAAAGTATAGTTATACAGTATTAAACAGATACCATAACACTATATTTTTGTGATTTTTCTCTGTACCTCAGCATTGAGTTTTAATGAAAAGGCTTTGGCTTAACAATCCAATCAAGAATTCCTAAGGATTCATACACACATCAAACTTTGACTGGCCAATTGTACCTTATCCATGTATTTTGAGGGCTACCTAACCTACACAATCTGCTTGTAGTATTTAAAATCTCTTGGCCTTCATATTACATCAAATTAAAATTTGTCAATTAAAATTGCAAACACAAGCTACATTACAGTATCAGATGAAATTTGCTTTTCCACGCCATTAAATTGCCATAAAGATTATAGACCCATTTCATTAGGTCTGGATCTATGATACTTCACACTTTAAGGGCATATTCACAGTGGGACGTTGCGTTGTAATGCGACGTTAAAGTCGCAACGCAGCACTACAACGCAACGCAAAAAAAGGTGGTAACGCACATTAACACTACGTTACCATGGCATACAGTAGATTCAGTGGAGCATACAGTCAATGAAAAGTATGCCTCTCTGTATCTGGTAACGTCTGCGTTTAGAGGTAATGCACTACAAGCAGTGAGTTACCATAATGCAACATTTACAACGCGACTTTAATGTCGCACTGTGAATGTCGTATAGGATTAATGTTACAGTGTGTTAGTTATCTTGCGCTATAATTACTTTATTACAAGGCAGGACAATAATGTCCCACTGTGAATGCGACCTTACACTATCATTCAATAGAAGCTAATGTCAACCACATTGCAAGCATTTCTATTATATTGTGCCTCAGTCTCAACCTATAGGCTGTCAAGTATTAACACTTTATAGATGGTCAATGAGATGCTTATACATTTAAAGAAAGCTTCAAGCGTTCTGGATTTGGGCCAAATGCACTTCTTGTCAGTTTTGGCTCAATACCAAGTTGCATTCAAGATGGAATTATTGGAATCTAGTTGACCATCTCTATAGTTGAGCTTCTGCCTACAGTATATATTAAATTTTAGTGTTGAAGCCCTTTTGTATTGATTATAAGTTAATTAAATTACTCAGCAGCTTCTGCAGAGTCCGTCCGCTTTTGGAGAGTGCATAAGTCTTCCAGACAACAACATTTCCCAGCTTAGTTACCAGATATTAAACAAGAGCAAAGCTACTGAAATATTTACAAGCATGCCATTTTAATTTCATAAATAAACAGTCAGGTTCTGAAACATTTGAAAGGCAATGTTTTAGAGTTAGCTTTAAGTTAATCAGAAAGATAAATGTTGCAGTTCAGCCCTAACATATTTCAAGTCCCTTAGTAAATGCAGATGTGACTAAAAACAGACTTTTGTAAAATTAACCTGAGGTGAGAGAGACATGGCTGCCATATTTATTTCCTTTTAAGCAATATCAGTTGCCTGGCAGTCCTGATTCTGTGTCTCTGAGGGTAGGAACATACTAGGCAGAATCGCATACGCGTTTTCTATAGCATATAGTGGAAAATGCATATGTGATTCTGCCTAGTGTGTTCCTACCCTAATACTTTTAGCCATAGACCCTGGAACAACAGCAGATCAGGTACTCTGACTCAGGTTTTACCGTATTAGCAATGTTCCAAGGTATTGATAAATATGGCAGCCTCCTTATCTCTTTCAGCCTGGGTTACTTTAATGGTCAGGGCTTGTGAAATTTCATAAATCATAGTTGCTAAAGGGTAATTGTCAGGATTGAATTTTGAAATCACTTACCAACTACAAGTGGTTGATCACAGTCATCACCAGTCCATCCAGGTCTGCAGCTGCCACAGTTGTAACCATAGAACCTTCCATTACACAAACACGTCCTGTTAAAGAAGCGAATGGGCCACTGTTCACGGTCATCCACACCATCATGTTGATACTGGGGTCCATGAGGTCTGGTGTCTACAGTGACTGGTACACACAGACCACGGCCTACAGTGAAGCCACATTGGTCATTAGGATCTGGAGACAGCTGGGGGAAGACACCTGGACAACACTCTCCACTAGCTAAGACTTCTGGAGTGGCACACTGACGAGGAAACTGGGCAGATACTAGGTCATCATAAAGAAGTGTAAAAACCAGTGCCACCGAAAATGTACGACAAAACCTGTCGCACATCATAATTGTTTTGTGTACAGTCAGCTGTAGAAAAACATAAATAAGGTTAGACATCTGGTGTGTCAGTGTTATAATAACTAAGTAGGTCATACACTTCTGAAATACAAAACAGTAATGCACAAATATTATGAATGCTTTGATGAGGAGTCCCTTCTTTATGACTCTTAGTAACAGACTAATGGCTATTTGACATTCTATGCTGCTTGGACAGTCCATAATTTTAACTAGTCCGACCTCCCTCTTATTAAATGAAAAAAATAAAAATAAATTACACACATTTTTTTTCTCCCCCCCACACAGGTAAAACATGTCTGAGAACACAGAAGGCATTTAAGAGAAATGCTTTCAACTTACCGTCACAGAAGAGAGAGGCGAGACTTCTGACTTAGTTGTAGTTAGACTAGCTTTATGAATTATGTGCAATTAAACATCCAGACAGACTCCCACACCTCATTTCCTTTAGGCTTATAAAATATACCATGCATGCATACAATCCCCTCTAGTAAACTTGCATGGGCGTGACCCAGGTCTTCTGTTTGCCACTCTGATACAAGGGTATCTATCTATCTATCTATCTATCTATCTAACTATCTATCTATATCAGATACTGAAATTATTACTCCCTCACAGAAGCCTTTCATCTAACAGTGTAGTAGTGTATTTTCCCAAATCACAGAAAAGTTTTAGTACATTCTTTAGACAACAGCTGACCTTTTTCTCAAAACAAGTTTACAAATGTCTTATTCACTTTCCCAGTATAATGGACAAGCGTATGTAACACATTATTATGTGAAAGCAAAGCACAAAAACAAAACGCTTATAGACTGTTCCAACTTACAGTTATCAGCAATAAGATGTAAAAACATAACAGAAGAAAATACATACAAGTCCGCATAGCTACTTTAAAGTTATATCGACATGAATTATTCACTTTCCTAACATAATGGAAAAGGCTATGTAACAAATTATTATGAGAAAGCTAAGCAAAAAAACAAAACAAAACAAAAAAAAACACTTATGGATTGTTCAAACCTACAGTTATCAGCAAAAAGTTGTAAAAACATAACAGACAAAAATACATACAAGTCTGGATAGCTACTTTAAAGTTATATCGACATAGATAAAATAAATTAGTCACCTTGATATAGTGATACATGTTCTCTTATGATTGTCCGTGTCAATTTTTAATTAATTATTATTGGTAACAACACTACATCCCCTCCTTCCACATACCTGCAAGTAGCAGACCAATGTATTGTTTCACCACTTGAAGGTCTGATGCACTAAGATGGGTTTTAGTTTGTTTTAAGGTCCATTTGTTGTTAATCCCTTTGATGCTGTCAGGAGAGTTTCCCTGCCCAGTCTAATCCTTTTATATCACAGAAGTTTACCCAGCACATGACCACTTTCATGCTGATTGCCTTGTGACCACACGGCACTCTGAGCACGGGTCAGAGACAAGCATTTTGAGACACTCAGACAGACATTCCTTAAACCTAATGTTTTCATTTAGATGATTGCCCATGAAGGATTTCTTTCCACTGCAATTATTGAGCCACTCTGCCTTTTTCACAGCACATCTTAAGAGCAGGGAATTATCTCTCAAGTGAATACAGCATCACACGCTTTTTAAAGAGCTGTCTATAAAGCTACCAGTTAAAAATTATACCAGCTATTTAAGATCTCAGTATTCACATACTCCTAGAGCTAGAGACACTCACCTACATAGGCTGCAAATCCACCTGCATCAGTACCTGCACAGGCTCCTATTTATCACACCCAGGCATTACTGAGCATAATCACACTGTCTATTTGCTTATTAACTATTACTATGCTTATCATCACATCAAGAAAGCCTTTCTTTACACTAGAGAAGTTCAGAGCAACCAGGAAGCTCATGGAGACCCAGAACAACTAGGAAAGTATAAGTATACCTCTTACTAAGCAAAGCTTTACTAAACATAAATTTGCCTTGGTAAAATGATAATAATTCAGCTTTATGCTGGGAACACATGATGCAATTTCCTGTCAGATCGATGGGTGATTGGACAGTGATTGGACAGGAAGATGTACATGTCCAAACTGCTTCCGATCGATAAAAGGATCGATTTTCCAAGGATAACTTCTCAAAATCGATCCCTTTCTCGATCGAAAATGGATCAGACATGTTGGAAATAATCACTCGATTCCCACCGATTGTGCAGAAAATTGCATCACGTGTTTCCAGCATTAAGAGGACAAGAAAGATCTTGCATGATACATTGCTGCTGAATATGCAAATCATTTCTTTATGCCCCTAAAAGTCAGACACATATCCAGAACCGTTATTGCACAGTGTGTCTATACTCTATACATTACATAGTCATACTAATTTAACACGCATACGGATATTTTGAAGCTGTTGCTTCTCATTGGTGTACGTTTTGGATTCATTAATAAGGCTGTATGAGACACGGGTTGGACCAAATGGTACCCAGATAGCTCATGGTGACGTAGAACCTTTAAAAAAGTATAAGTGGCTTATAGACACCAACATGCCCTCTTATATTTTCCTAGTGATCTGGGAGCTATCTGGGTTCTCTGTACTATTAAATCCAAATGCTATCTCGTAGAGCCATTCTACTAGATTGCCATGCATTGATGAGGAGAAAAAACTATGAAGCAGCTGTGTGCATGTTGGATTAGTATGGCTCTGTAACATTTATCGGCTATAGACACACTATACACCAGCCATTCTGGATGTGTGCCTTTTAGGGAGATAAAGAGAAGATCTGCATATTTGAAAGTGATGCATCATCGTCCTCACTTAGGGATGAACTTTTGCAATTTTTTTTATGGCAAGGAGCTGCTTCCTCAGAGGCACACACAAAATCGAAAATCAACCGTGGACCATAGAGTGTAAAACCAGTTCTGTAATACCATAGAAATGTACACTCCCCGCCAAGTGCGTGCTCCAGCAATGGAGAAAAGACATGGGTTTGCCTCAGAGGAAGTGGCTTCTCACCATGAAACGTGTTAAGCTGTTTTGCTGTTACTGAATATTCTGCATGTCAAACCTGAATGTTGTTTCACATCTTGTCCTGAAATGAAATAAAGATGTAACGATTGGGTGCTGCAACTCAGACGTCTGATTATTTGTGATCTGCAGAATAGAGATGTCGCGAACCTCCGATTTTCGGTTCGCGAACTTCCGCAGAAGGTTCGGTTCGCGGAAAAATTCGCGAACCGCAATAGACTTCAATGGGGAGGCGAACTTTGAAAAATAGAAAAAATTATGCTGGCCACAAAAGTGATGGAAAAGATGTTTCAAGGGGTCTAACACCTGGAGGGGGGCATGGCGGAGTGGGATACATGACAAAAGTCCTGGTGAAAAATCTGGATGTGACGCAAAGCAGCGTTTTAAGGGCAGAAATCACATTGAATGCTAAATTGGAGGCATAAAGTGCTTTACAACATCTTGCATGTGTATACATCAAACAGGGAGTGTAATTAGAGTACTGCTTCACACTGACACACCAAACTCACTGTGTAACGCACCGCAAACAGCTGTTTGTGTAGTGACGGCCATGCTGGACTACTGCGCAACATGGCGTGATTGCTCTTCCTCACTCAGTGATGTCAGGTAATGTGTGACTGCCTTCTCAACTTTCCATGGCATTGTTAAAAAGCTTACGTTTTGTTTTTAATTTACATTTTCTACTTGCTGTGTACTTGTTCAGTACCGCTACAATGAGAATCCTGTGGAGGCGGGCAAGTCTGCCATTGTGACCCCGGGTAATGGCCGGGGAATGAAAGGTTTGAATCAGGTGTGGAGCCTGAGCAACGGCTACCACTACACATCCAAGGAGGGCAGCGGGCAGGCATGCACGCCCGCCCGCCCCGAGGTAGTGACCAAAAATAACAATACAGGAGGAGGACTTTCGAGGCCCTGCTGTGTATTTGAAATGAATGTACTTTAAATCCTTTAACGAGAACCAGTTATGGCGGGCAAAGATGACACCACATTCCTTTCACGAGAATCATATGGAGGCGGGCAAGTCTGTCATTTGTGACCCCGGGTAATGGCCGGGGAATGAGGGATGGAATCCGGTGTGGAGCCTGAGAAACGGCTACCACCACACATCCAAGGAGGGCAGCAGGTAGGCATGCACGCCCGCTCCGAGGTAGTGACCAAAAATAACAATACAGGAGGCGGACTTTCGAGGCCCTGCTGTGTATTTGAAATGAATGTACTTTAAATCCTTTAACGAGAACCAGTTATGGCGGGCAAAGATGACACCACATTCCTTTCACGAGAATCATATGGAGGCGGGCAAGTCTGTCATTTGTGACCCCGGGTAATAGCCGGGAAATGAGAGATGGAATCCGGTGTGGAGCCTGAGAAACGGCTACCACTACACATCCAAGGAGGGCAGCAGGTAGGCATGCACGCCCGCCCCGAGGTAGTGATCAAAAATAACAATACAGGAGGCGGACTTTTGAGGCCCTGCTGTGTATTTGAAATGAATTAACTTTAAATCCTTTAATGGGAATCCGTTATGGAGGGCAAGTCTGCCATTGTCACCGCGGGGAATGAAGGTTGGATTGCGGCCCGAAGTGGGAGCCTGCTGAGACCCATGCTGTAGCTGCCCTGACCGTGCTTTGCAGACCAGGCATCTGTGGTAAGATGGACCCTTGAGCCAGCGGTAGACAAACCAAGTCGAAAGCATTTGCCAAGAATGTTTTACGGAGGGCAAGTTTTTTTGCCCTTTTTTTAAATTTTTTGAAAATGATAGATGGTTGTATTTTTAAATTGTTTGAAAGTTTAGATGGTTGTATTTTTAAATTGTTTGAAAGTTTAGATGGTTGTATTTTTAAATTGTTTAAAAGTGTATCCATTCTTCCTCCCCCCCAGCCACGAACAATACCATGGGAACGTGGAGCAGCAGAAGCCCCCTGTGACGGCTGCCACGGTTGTTCTCCGCTGCTTGTCTTTTGAGGGGTGCTTCTTTTCCTCAGGTGTTCTTGCCATAGCTGTTTGTGCCTTCTCTCCAGGTGCCTTCGTAAAGCACTTGTCCCTACGTGACAGTTGGCCTTTCCACGGCTCAATTTTTGCTGGCAGAGACAACAGATGGCTTTGCTCCGATCTGAGACACACACGTGAAAAAATTTCCAAACCGCTGAGCCCCCCTGGGCTGATGGCGCTACGGTGGCATCAGCAGCTGACGTTGAAGGGCATGTTGGCTGTCTGGCCATAGCTGGCGATACATGGCGCCGGACACTGCCCCCAGCTGATTCTGAGGCCGAGCTCCCTCTTGTATTGCGTTCCGGAGTTGGAGCCTGATCAACGTCTACCACCACACATCCAGGCAAGGAGGGAAGCAGGCAGGCATGCACGCCCGCCCCGAGGTAGTGACCAAAAATAACAATACAGGACTCAGGAGGACCTTTTGCGGCCCTAATTGAAATGAACTAACTTTAAATCCTTTAACGGGAATCCGTTATGGAGGGCAAGTCTGCCATTGTCACTGCGGGGAATGAAGGTTGGATTCCGGCCAGAAGTGGGAGCCTGCTGAGACCCATGCTGTAGCTGCCCTGACCGTGCTTTGCCGACCAGGCATCTGTGGTCAGATGGACCCTTGAGCCAGCGGAAGACAAACCAAGTCGAAAGCATTTGCCAGGAATGTTTTACGGAGGGCAAGTTTTTTTGCCCTTTTTTTAAATTTTTTGAAAATGATAGATGGTTGTATTTTTAAATTGTTTGAAAGTTTAGATGGTTGTATTTTTAAATTGTTTGAAAGTTTAGATGGTTGTATTTTTAAATTGTTTGAAAGTGTATCCATTCAAGTGCAAGTTATGCACTGACTGCCAGGTATAATGTGCAGTCACAGATGCAGTGAAAGGTATGCAGTGACTGCAAACAGCCGTTTGTGTAGTGACGGCCGTGCTGGACTGGTGCGCACCGTGACGAGAGTGCAGGTGATGGTGGCTTTTCAGCCCATATGCTTGCCCGGCTGATGTAGCTGAATGACAGAACAGTGACTTTCCAGCTGATCAAATTTGGTCTGACCACAATGAAGCAACGACCTTAATATCTTTTGTGTGCCACCCCCACCCGAGACACTCAAATAGCCGGCGGTCATTGCTTCATTGTGATGCGCAAGCCCCTTCACCGCGGCAAGGTAATGATCACGAAGGGGGATGGGCACATGTACACGCACCAGAAAAATTAGTGTAGCGGCCGCTGCTAGCAGCGGCCTTAAAAATTCAGGAATCCGCCTAGAGTCCTGGACCCTGTTGGTAGTGGCGGAGAAGGCAGTCAAGCGGCCTGCAGGCAGAGATGCTGTGTGTGGGGAGTGGACTGACTTAGTCTTCGGTCGTGCAGTAGCCCTCCGTGATCCATTCCTCATTCATTTTGATAAAGGTCAGGTACTGAACACTGTCGTGACTTAGGCGACTTCTCTTCTCAGTAACTATGCCTCCAGCTGCACTGAAGGTCCTTTCTGACAGGACGCTTGCGGCAGGGCAAGAGAGGAGTTGTATGGCAAATTGGGACAGCTCTGGCCACAGGTCAAGCCTGCGCAACCAGTAGTCCAAGGGTTCATCGTCGCTTTTCGCAGAGTCTACATCCACACTCAAGGCCAGGTAGTCGGCTACCTGCCGGTCCAGGCGTTGGTGGAGGGTGGATCCGGAAGGACTATGGCGAGGAGTTGGACTAAAGAACGTCCGCATGTCCGACATCACCCTGAGATCGCTGGAGCGTCCTGTTCTTGCCTGCGTGGACTTGGGAGGAGGAGGGTTACTGCCAGTGGTACCTTGATTGCGTTGTGCAGCCACATCACCCTTAAACGCATTGTAAAGCATCATCGACAGCTTGTTCTGCAAGTGCTGCATCCTTTCCGCCTTTTGTTGAGTTGGTAAGAGGTCCGCCACTTTGTGCCTGTACCGAGGGTCTAGTAGCGTGGCCACCCAGTACAGGTCATTCGTCTTGAGTTTTTTGATACGGGGGTCCCTCAACAGGCTGGACAACATGAAAGAGGACATCTGCACAAAGCTGGATGCAGAGGTACTCTCCATCTCCTCATGCTCTTCCTCAGTGACGGGACGCAACTCCTCTTCCTCCCCCCAGCCACGAACAATACCACGGAAACGTGGAGCAGCAGAAGCCCCCTGTGATGGCTGCGCGGTTGTTCTCCTTCCGCCGCCTCTTCCTCCTCCACAGAAACACCTTCCTCATCATCACCATCATTAGAGTCTGACTCCTCTCCTTCCCCACACGACTCCTCTTCTTCCTCCTCCTCCCCCCTCTGTGCTGCCGCCGGTGTTGTGGAAACATCGGGTTCGTGTGTAAATGGCTCCAATGAATCCTGCTGCCCTAACTCTTCTTGTTCACGCTCCTCCACAGCTGTATCCACCACTCTACGCACGGCACGCTCCAGGAAGTAGGCGTAGGGGATCAAGTCGCTGATGGTGCCCTCATCGCGACTCACCAGTTTGGTCACCTCCTCAAAGGGCTCCATGACCCTGCATGCATTTCGCATCAGTGTCCAGTTGTTGGGCCACAACATCCCCATCCTCCCAGATTGTGTCCTTGTACTGTAATGATACAGGTAGTGGGTGACGGCTTTCTCCTGGTCTAGCAGGCGAGAGAACATCAGCAGGGTGGAATTCCAGCGAGTCGGGCTATCGCAAATCAGGCGTCTCACCGGCAAGTTGTTTCTACGCTGAATCTCTGCAAAGCGTGCCATGGCCTTGTAAGAGCGCCTGAAATGCCCACACAACTTCCTGGCCTGCTTCAGGACGTCCTCTAAGCCTGGGTACTTGGACACAAATCTTTGCACGACCAGATTAAGCACATGTGCCATGCAGGGTATGTGTGTCAGCTTTCCCAAATTCAATGCAGCAATGAGATTGCTGCCGTTGTCACACACCACGTTGCCGATCTCAAGCTTGTGCGGGGTCAGCCATTGCTCCACCTGTTTGTTAAGAGCAGCCAGGAGAGCTGCTCCAGTGTGACTCTCCGCTTTCAGGCAAGACATGTCTAACACTGCATGACACCGTCGCACCTGGCATGCAGCATAGGCCCTGGGGTGCTGGGGCTGTGTAGCTGGGGAGGAGATGGCGGCACCAGCCAAGGAGGAGGAGGATGACGACAGCGAAGCGGTGATAGCAGGTGGAGAGGAGGTGGCTGGAGGCCTGCCTGCAAGCCGTGGAGGTGTGACAAGTCGGTCCTCTGCGCAGCCACGTACTCCCTGCTTGCTGCCATCGGTCACCAGGTTGACCCAATGGGCTGTGTATGTAATGTAGTGGCCCTGCCCGTGCTTGGCAGACCAGGCATCCGTGGTCAGGTGGACCCTTGACCCAACGCTGTGTGCCAGAGATGACACCACTTGCCTCTCAACTGCACGGTACAGTTTGGGTATGGCCTTTTGAGAAAAATAATTGCGGCCTGGTATCTTCCACTGCGGTGTACCAATGGCCACAAACTTACGGAAAGCCTCCGACTCCACCAGCTTGTATGGTAATAGCTGGCGAGCTAATAGTTCCGCCACGCCAGCTGTCAGACGCCGGGCAAGAGGGTGACTGGCAGACATTTGCTTCTTCTGCTCAAATACTTCCTTCACGGACAGCTGGGTACTGCTGTGGGCAGAGGAGAAGGAACCGCTCAAGGGAAGAGGCGGTGTGGAGGAGGGTGGCTGTGAAGGTGCAAGGGAGAAAGTGGATGAAGACGATGCACCTGAAGGAGGAAGAGGAGAAGGAGTTTGGCTTGTCTTTTGAGGAGTGCTGCTTTTACTCAGGTGTTCTTGCCATAGCTGTTTGTGCCTTCTCTCCAGGTGCCTTCGTAAGGCACTTGTCCCTACGTGAGAGTTGGCCTTTCCACGGCTCAATTTTTGCTGGCAGAGACAACAGATGGCTTTGCTCCGATCTGAGACACACACGTGAAAAAAATTCCAAACCGCTGAGGCCCCCTGGGGTGATGGCGCTACGGTGGCATCAGCAGCAGCTAACGTTGAAGGGCATGTGTGCTCCCTGGCCATAGCTGGCGATACATGGCACCGGACACTGCCCCCAGCTGTTTCTGAGGACGAGCTCCCTCTGCTTCTATCATGGAGTCGTCTCCTCCTACTCCTCTCTGACTCCTCCTCTGAACTGTCCCCCTGGTCATCTCCTCTACCGGGAACATATGTGCTATCCGTATAATCGTCATCATAATCCTCCTGGCCAGCTGCGCTTTCCTCAGACACCTCCTCAAGTGCACCAACTTCAGGTGGTCCACCATCATCCCCATCCACACACGTTACGTCCATACAATCGCCACCTAACTCAGACGTATGAGGTGGTGTACCTGCGCCTTCTTGTTGTTGTTGCAGTAGTGGCTGGGAATCAGTGATTTCACCACCACCACCAAATAACTCCTGCGAAGTGTCAAATGCAGCGGATGTGGTGCTTGTTGTAGCGCTGGTGGCTGCGGGAGATGAGGTGTTCTGTGTTAAATACTCAATCACCTCCTCACGATTTTGGGAAGTGATGGCACGTGCCTTCTTCTGAGCACTGTATTTTGGGGCAGGTCCGCATGAAATCACAGCAACACCACCTCGCACAGCCACAGACCTGCCGGTGCCTGGTGGCCTTCCTCTGGGTCTGCCTCTACCTCTTCCTCTACCTGGTTTGTCCATTTTGTCCATCTCGGGGGTATGCTAGCTATATGCAGTGAGGTGGGTTCTCACTCAACACAACAGGTAGTTAGATGCAGTGAGCTGGGTTCACTCAACAGTAAAGGTACTTAAGATGCAGTGAGGTGGGTTCTCACTCAACACAACAGGTAGTTAGATGCAGTGAGGTGGCCAGGTGGGTTCACACTCAACACAACAGGTAGTTAGATGCAGTGAGCTGGGTTCACTCAACAGTAAAGGTACTTAAGATGCAGTGAGGTGGGTTCTCACTCAACACAACAGGTAGTTAGATGCAGTGAGGTGGCCAGGTGGGTTCACACTCAACACAACAGGTAATTAGATGCAGTGAGCTGGGTTCACTCAACACAAGGCTAGGTATATGCAGTGATGAGGTGGGTTAAGTAAACACAACAGGTACTGGGTAGTTAGATGCAGTGAGCTGGGTTCACTCAACAGCAAAGGTACTTAAGATGCAGTGAGGTGGGTTCTCACTCAACACAACAGGTAGTTAGATGCAGTGAGGTGGCCAGGTGGGTTCTCACTCAACACAACAGGTAGTTAGATGCAGTGAGCTGGGTTCACTCAACAGTAAAGGTACTTAAGATGCAGTGAGGTGGGTTCTCACTCAACACAACAGGTAGTTAGATGCAGTGAGGTGGCCAGGTGGGTTCTCACTCAACACAACAGGTAGTTAGATGCAGTGAGCTGGGTTCACTCAACAGTAAAGGTACTTAAGATGCAGTGAGGTGGGTTCTCACTCAACACAACAGGTAGTTAGATGCAGTGAGGTGGCCAGGTGGGTTCACACTCAACACAACAGGTAATTAGATGCAGTGAGCTGGGTTCACTCAACACAAGGCTAGGTATATGCAGTGATGAGGTGGGTTAAGTAAACACAACAGGTACTGGGTAGTTAGATGCAGTGAGCTGGGTTCACTCAACAGTAAAGGTACTTAAGATGCAGTGAGGTGGGTTCTCACTCAACACAACAGGTAGTTAGATGCAGTGAGGTGGCCAGGTGGGTTCACACTCAACACAACAGGTAGTTAGATGCAGTGAGCTGGGTTCACTTAACAGTAAAGGTACTTAAGATGCAGTGAGGTGGGTTCTCATTCAACACAACAGGTAGTTAGATGCAGTGAGGTGGCCAGGTGGGTTCTCACTCAACACAACAGGTAGTTAGATGCAGTGAGCTGGGTTCACTCAACAGTAAAGGTACTTAAGATGCAGTGAGGTGGGTTCTTACTCAACACAACAGGTAGTTAGATGCAGTGAGGTGGCCAGGTGGGTTCACACTCAACACAACAGGTAATTAGATGCAGTGAGCTGGGTTCACTCAACACAAGGCTAGGTATATGCAGTGATGAGGTGGGTTAAGTAAACACAACAGGTACTGGGTAGTTAGATGCAGTGAGCTGGGTTCACTCAACAGTAAAGGTACTTAAGATGCAGTGAGGTGGGTTCTCACTCAACACAACAGGTAGTTAGATGCAGTGAGGTGGCCAGGTGGGTTCACACTCAACACAACAGGTAGTTAGATGCAGTGAGCTGGGTTCACTCAACAGTAAAGGTACTTAAGATGCAGTGAGGTGGGTTCTCACTCAACACAACAGGTAGTTAGATGCAGTGAGGTGGCCAGGTGGGTTCACACTCAACACAACAGGTAATTAGATGCAGTGAGCTGGGTTCACTCAACACAAGGCTAGGTATATGCAGTGATGAGGTGGGTTAAGTAAACACAACAGGTACTGGGTAGTTAGATGCAGTGAGCTGGGTTCACTCAACAGTAAAGGTACTTAAGATGCAGTGAGGTGGGTTCTCACTCAACACAACAGGTAGTTAGATGCAGTGAGGTGGCCAGGTGGGTTCTCACTCAACACAACAGGTAGTTAGATGCAGTGAGCTGGGTTCACTCAACAGTAAAGGTACTTAAGATGCAGTGAGGTGGGTTCTCACTCAACACAACAGGTAGTTAGATGCAGTGAGGTGGCCAGGTGGGTTCACACTCAACACAACAGGTAATTAGATGCAGTGAGCTGGGTTCACTCAACACAAGGCTAGGTATATGCAGTGATGAGGTGGGTTAAGTAAACACAACAGGTACTGGGTAGTTAGATGCAGTGAGCTGGGTTCACTCAACAGTAAAGGTACTTAAGATGCAGTGAGGTGGGTTCTCACTCAACACAACAGGTAGTTAGATGCAGTGAGGTGGCCAGGTGGGTTCACACTCAACACAACAGGTAGTTAGATGCAGTGAGCTGGGTTCACTCAAGAGTAAAGGTACTTAAGATGCAGTGAGGTGGGTTCTCACTCAACACAACAGGTAGTTAGATGCAGTGAGGTGGCCAGGTGGGTTCACACTCAACACAACAGGTAATTAGATGCAGTGAGCTGGGTTCACTCAACACAAGGCTAGGTATATGCAGTGATGAGGTGGGTTAAGTAAACACAACAGGTACTGGGTAGTTAGATGCAGTGAGCTGGGTTCACTCAACAGTAAAGGTACTTAAGATGCAGTGAGGTGGGTTCTCACTCAACACAACAGGTAGTTAGATGCAGTGAGGTGGCCAGGTGGGTTCACACTCAACACAACAGGTAGTTAGATGCAGTGAGCTGGGTTCACTCAACAGTAAAGGTACCTAAGATGCAGTGAGGTGGGTTCTCACTCAACACAACAGGTAGTTAGATGCAGTGAGGTGGCCAGGTGGGTTCACACTCAACACAACAGGTAGTTAGATGCAGTGAGCTGGGTTCACTCAACACCACGCTAGGTATATGCAGTGATGATGTGGGTTAAGTAAACACAACAGGTACTGGGTAGTTAGATGCAGTGAGCTGGGTTCACTCAACAGTAAAGGTACTTAAGATGCAGTGAGGTGGGTTCTCACTCAACACAACAGGTAGTTAGATGCAGTGAGGTGGCCAGGTGGGTTCACACTCAACACAACAGGTAGTTAGATGCAGTGAGCTGGGTTCACTCAACAGTAAAGGTACCTAAGATGCAGTGAGGTGGGTTCTCACTCAACACAACAGGTAGTTAGATGCAGTGAGGTGGCCAGGTGGGTTCACACTCAACACAACAGGTAATTAGATGCAGTGAGCTGGGTTCACTCAACACAAGGCTAGGTATATGCAGTGATGAGGTGGGTTAAGTAAACACAACAGGTACTGGGTAGTTAGATGCAGTGAGCTGGGTTCACTCAACAGTAAAGGTACTTAAGATGCAGTGAGGTGGGTTCTCACTCAACACAACAGGTAGTTAGATGCAGTGAGGTGGCCAGGTGGGTTCACACTCAACACAACAGGTAGTTAGATGCAGTGAGCTGGGTTCACTCAAGAGTAAAGGTACTTAAGATGCAGTGAGGTGGGTTCTCACTCAACACAACAGGTAGTTAGATGCAGTGAGGTGGCCAGGTGGGTTCACACTCAACACAACAGGTAATTAGATGCAGTGAGCTGGGTTCACTCAACACAAGGCTAGGTATATGCAGTGATGAGGTGGGTTAAGTAAACACAACAGGTACTGGGTAGTTAGATGCAGTGAGCTGGGTTCACTCAACAGTAAAGGTACTTAAGATGCAGTGAGGTGGGTTCTCACTCAACACAACAGGTAGTTAGATGCAGTGAGGTGGCCAGGTGGGTTCACACTCAACACAACAGGTAGTTAGATGCAGTGAGCTGGGTTCACTCAACAGTAAAGGTACCTAAGATGCAGTGAGGTGGGTTCTCACTCAACACAACAGGTAGTTAGATGCAGTGAGGTGGCCAGGTGGGTTCACACTCAACACAACAGGTAGTTAGATGCAGTGAGCTGGGTTCACTCAACACCACGCTAGGTATATGCAGTGATGATGTGGGTTAAGTAAACACAACAGGTACTGGGTAGTTAGATGCAGTGAGCTGGGTTCACTGAACAGTATACAGTAAAGGTACTTAAGATGCAGTGAGGTGGGTTCTCACTCAACACAACAGGTAGTTAGACTTAGATGCAGTGAGCTGGGTTCACTCAACACAACGCTAGGTATATGCAGTGATGAGGTGGGTTAAGTAAACACAACAGGTACTGGGTAGTTAGATGCAGTGAGCTGGGTTCACTCAACAGTAAAGGTACTTAAGATGCAGTGAGGTGGGTTCACTCAACACAAGGCTAGGTATATGCAGTGATGAGGTGGGTTAAGTAAACACAACAGGTACTGGGTAGTTAGATGCAGTGAGCTGGGTTCACTCAACAGTAAAGGTACTTAAGATGCAGTGAGGTGGGTTCTCACTCAACACAACAGGTAGTTAGATGCAGTGAGGTGGCCAGGTGGGTTCACACTCAACACAACAGGTAGTTAGATGCAGTGAGCTGGGTTCACTCAACAGTAAAGGTACTTAAGATGCAGTGAGGTGGGTTCTCACTCAACACAACAGGTAGTTAGATGCAGTGAGGTGGCCAGGTGGGTTCACACTCAACACAACAGGTAGTTAGATGCAGTGAGCTGGGTTCACTCAACACCACGCTAGGTATATGCAGTGATGATGTGGGTTAAGTAAACACAACAGGTACTGGGTAGTTAGATGCAGTGAGCTGGGTTCACTGAACAGTATACAGTAAAGGTACTTAAGATGCAGTGAGGTGGGTTCTCACTCAACACAACAGGTAGTTAGACTTAGATGCAGTGAGCTGGGTTCACTCAACACAACGCTAGGTATATGCAGTGATGAGGTGGGTTAAGTAAACACAACAGGTACTGGGTAGTTAGATGCAGTGAGCTGGGTTCACTCAACACAAAGCTAGGTATATGCAGTGATGAGGTGGGTTAAGTAAACACAACAGGTACTGGGGTATATGCAGTACTGGGTAGTACAATGTGCAGCTCCCTGTCACACACACAGGCAGTCAGTCACTGAATGTGCTGGGCTGCTGGCAGTGGCACACACACTATCAATTAGCAAGGCTGTGCATGCAACAAAAGTGTCAGAAAAAAAAAATGTACAGGTTGAGCTCTGAAAAGAGCTGTTGCTGGGTGCTTTAAAAGCAATATTAATCAGTCAGGAACAAGCAAAGCAGCCTAGAACCTAACTAATCTGTCCCTAAGAGAAAAAGTCTGCAGCAGCTGTCCCTTTCCTCTCTCTAGCAGGCACACGAGTGACTGTAATGGCCGCCGGAGGCTGCCTTATATAAGGGGGGGTGGGGCTCCAGGGCTTACTGTAGCCTAAATGGCTACAATGTGCCTGCTGACTGTGATGCAGAGGGTCAAAGTTGACCCTCATAGTGCATTATGGGGCGAATCGAACTTCCGGAAAAGTTCGCCTGGCGCAGGCGAACGCGAACCCCCAATGTTCGCCTGGAACCGTTCGCCGGCGAACCGTTCGGTACACCTCTACTGCAGAATCACCTATAATACAGACGCCATACCTTATTATGTGGTGATCTGCAGTATCACCAATAATACTAGTATATCTAGCTGAGAGTAAGGTGTGGTGTTTGGTGCAACAGTATAGACTTCTCCAGAGGAGCTGGAGGGTCTACCAACACAAATAACAATACCTTTACCAGAGGAGCTGGCAAAGTACTTATAATGAAAGAATTAACGAAGTTTGGCTAAACCTTACCAGAGGAGCTGGTAAGGTACTAACAGCACAAATAAGTGAATAGTTTAACTAGACCTTGCCAGAGGAGCTGGTAAGGTACTAATAGCACAAATGACTGAATAGTTTAACTAGACCTTGCCAGAGGAGCTGGTAAGGTACTAGCAGCACAAATGACGGAATAGTTTAACTAGACCTTGCCAGAGGAGCTGGTAAGGTACTAGCAGCACAAATGACTGAATAGTTTAACTAGACCTTGCCAGAGGAGCTGGCAAGGTACTAACAGCACAAATGACTGAATAGTTTAACTAGACCTAGAGTAGCCAGAATCATACACAAACACTGCATATACATCTATCATCAACAGGAACCTCACTAGGTCTGAGTGCTAACACGAGTGTATTAGCAACAGCAGACAAGTTGCCAATGATCTGTGAAGGCTTAAGAAGCCGAGGAGAGCCCAGTGCCACGCCCCCGAGCAATCAGCCAATCCGAGCGGCGCGAGTCACTCCTGACGTGAGCCGACCAGCAGGTCAGCTGACGCGCCTTCTTCCAGCATAAAGGTCCTGTCTCTGAGCGCTCCCGCGCGATACAGAGACCCTATGAGCAAGAGACAATGCCGTTCCCGGCGTGCTGGATGCCGCCGGGATGGATAAGGCCTGCGAACAGGGAACAAAGGTGGCTGCGAGCGGGCATAGCCTGCGTATCCGCCACCGCCATAGTTTCAGACGTTACAAAAGACTATGCAAGAATAAAGTGATACCTATTGTAAGGACTCTGTATTGTGTTAGCTCATATGAACTCATTTTCAAATATGCTTGTGCTATATTTACTATTCCAGGGGGTGGAGTAGATTGTTCATTTTATTTGGGTTTATGTATTAAAATATTCACTATGAGTCCAAATAAGATCCAAGTCTGAGTGTTCAAGATTTTTGTGAGGAATTAAGATCAATTCCCCTTGATTAAGCTTTAACCAACAAAAAAAATCTAATTAAAAAATTAAATGGTGTGGTTAAACTCCTTCTTCCATTCTAGCCTACGAAGAAGAGATAAATCCTGATATTAGCTGCTATGAGTTTAGAATGCGGTATTGTGCAATCAAGGGAGAGCATTTATTCAATCCATGACAACAAATGTCTTGTGTAGCAGCAGCCCTCAATAAAAAATATAATACGTACAACTAAATTGATCTTTTTAGTTTCGTAGTTGAGAGGCTTAAAGGGGCACTACAGCGAAAAACTGTAAAATGTAAAATATGTGCAGACATATACAAATAAGAAGTACATTTTTTCCAGAGTAAAATGAGCCATAAATGACTTTTGTGCTATAATGCTATCACTTACAGTAGGCAGTAGAAATCTAAGAGAAGTGACAGGCTTTGGACTAGTCCATCTCCATAGGCTCTCTGTCTCTCCATAGGCTCTCTGTCTCTCTCTCTCTCTCCATCTTTCCATAGTTACATTGTATTATACAGGGCAACTTTTTCCTAAAGTCAGCAGCTCCATTCTGCTTAATGGAGCTGCTGACTTTGAGAAAAAGTTGCCCTATGTAATACAATGTAACTATAGAAAGATGGATATCATTTTAAAGCTCTCTTTCCCCTCTTTCTGGTGACACCTAAATCGTCACCCTACGCCTTTTACTTTTCTCTATTTTTGCAATCGAAATCACGGTCGCGGCAATTTCAATCGCGAAAATAGCGAAAACTAAAAGGAGTAGGGCGGTGCATTATATATCATTGGAAAGAGGAGAAAGAGAGCTTTAAAATGATATGCATCTTTCCATAGTTTTTGCACTGCTCGGAGTCCCTTTAAACAATAATGCTGGCCAGCTTCCCTGCTTGCTACACAGTTTTTTTGGCAGTTGGACAGAGCAACTGCCATTCATTAAGTGCTTTTGAAAATAAATATATCAATGAAAATCGCCTATAAAGATGTGGACTAGTCCAAAACCTGTCACTTCTGTCAGATTTCTACTACCTACTGTAAGTGACAGAAACATAGGAGAAAAGTAATTTATGGCTCATTTTACTCTGGAAAAAAAATGTACTTTTTATTTGTATACGTTTGCACATATTTTAAATTTTACAGTTTTTCGCTGTAGCGCCCCTTTAAATTGTGCATATTGTACTTGCCTTGGAGGAAATCCAATTTATTATGTCAAAAACTCTAACCTCAGTCCTTACCTGAGAGCTGCTGATTGCTTGGTGCACACCGTCGTGTCTCATAATAATGTAAAAACAATTTGGACCATGGCTTTGGAATTATAAGGTATTAGACTTTCTGTCTGATTTTGGATCATATACTCCAAGCTTTTGGGGAAAGTGATACAAAGCTTGCACAAACTACTAGAAAAGAGACAAACGTATGAAGACACTGAGAAGCTTGAACACATGGCAAGTTCTGCAATAGTCCCAGTCCAGCTGTTTGGCCTTGTGAGGAGGCAATGTGGAGTATTAACCAAATGGAATAGAGGTTTTTGTGCAGTGGGCAGGATAAAAGGAAGGAAGTAAGCTTGAATTGTTCTTTAAATGGAAATAACTGACATAGCTTGATAATTTGCCAGTATGTAGTTTACAGACGCTTTTTTTGTTAGTTGGACACTTTTGTGTGCACAGCTTTCTCTAGGGCCACTTCTCTTGCACACAAATGGATACTAGAGACCTCAGTGCCATGTCTGGTCAAGTGACCACTTGTCACCAAAATTACAGTGATTGGCTAACTATGATGATGTGATCAAAGTAAAAATCAGTTGTAATAAACAAAGTTTCCCTTGCGACGTAGATTTTCAGCATGCATGGCAGGAAGGGGGTGGAGAACAACTATACTTATGAAGTATATCATAAAGTGAAGAAATTCTAGGTGCACAAATTTCTTCCCCAAGACCACTCCATTCAAATGAATGGAATCCCAATCCTGGACCAAAAAGTGACAGACACTGAAAAGATCAGAAGAAGACCATATGTACTTCCCAGTGCCCTTTAACAAGTGTGCATATTTGACTGTGTAATTTAGTTTTTTATCCTCATAAAGTAGATCGGTTCAGTATGATGCTTCTGTCCTTCTGTGCATTATTGGTCTTCTGGATGAGAGTATTGTGGGAGGTTATAATGTGGTTTCTAAAGCTAGAGTTAATGTTAGGCTAGGCACTAATTTGGACTGGGAAAGGCATGTGACATTGAAAAATGGGAAGGGGGGGAAAGGCCGTTAAGTTTGGCAGGAGAAAGTAGTAATTAGCACCAGAAATATTATGCTAGATTGGAAGTGGAGTAACATTTACAACAAGGGTGAGCTATGCTTGGTTTTGAGTGCAATTATGGTTTTTGCACTATGGACATATTATCAGATTTGTGGGGGAAAGAAAATGAATACCATTGTCATGGCTCAGTTGTACAAGCATCCCATAGAGAACAGTGGATTCAGGTTCTATCACTTCCAATTACATGGGACATAATTATTTGGATTTGCCTGAGTGGTAGGACTCAGAAAACCAGCATTTTTTCCTGGATTGCACTGTTCCATGTTCCTATGTAAACAAAAGCATAAATATGACCCTGGGCATGACATACTGATTTGTAGGCTGCTATTCAAGCTTATGTAAACATGGATACTTTATTTAGTTCTCTTCTTACAGTGTGTTATTATTTAGTGTTGGCATAGCTTACTAGTCCTGGAGCTAATAGGCCTGTTAGAGCCTAAATTCTCATTCTTTGTATACCCTAGTGTGATGGGTGAACTGAGGTCATGAACTGAAAAAAATGCTTTTCTAGAAAATCCATGCTTTTAGATATCATATACTGTAGTTATTTATTTACATTAAAAGCTTGCAAGGGCAGGTATCTCTTACCTTTTTGTGTATTGGAATTCAGTGCTTCTCAGGGCTTCTCAGTGTGTAGGTTCTGCACACTCACTATAGCAGCAATGCTATAGTCCGTGGCCTGCGCATGGGTAATTCTGGGATCTGGTGAATGACGGACCTCCAATTACTTCTCCCTCTGAGTTGCTACAACTCAGAAGTGGAATAGTAATTAACGCCACCCAGAATTTCACCGGCAAGAGGGTGAGTCATCATCCTGCGTTAAAGTGCCACGCAAGCCTGTTTGTTTCTTACTTTGTACAATAGAGATGTTGCGAACATAGAGTTTTCTATTCGCGAACAGCTTCGCAGAGTTTCCCCAAAAATTTGCAAACCGACTGTTCATGGTGAGCTCCATAGACTTACATGCCAGAAGCACAAAATTAGGAGGGGATGTGGACAGGGACAATGGGTACAAGACAACATTTTTTTTTTCAAAAAGACCTTATAGTTTTTGAGAAAATCAATTTTAAAAGTTTCAAAGAAAAAAAAAAGTGTACATTTAAATGCGGTAAATGACAGATAATGTAGCAAACCTAACGGTAGTGTAAATTTAGTTATTTAAAAAAAAAAGAACTATGAATTTCCTGATGGGGTTTCCCTCCGAAGCCGCAATGCTTTGGCCAGGGATCGCTTTACAGCCACAATATGGCTGTATAAAGATCCCTGGCATATTTTCCTATATTTTTTAACTTTTTTTATGTTCAGAGGGTGGGAAATAGCCTTTCCCTCCCCCCAGGAGCCCTTGTCCAATCCATGGACAAGGGGCTCTTCCCCACCTCCGGTGCCGCAGGAGGAGGTGGAGGCGACGACTCCCGGGGGGGGGGGGGAGTCGGGTTCATGGTGGCGTCCGGGAGTATACTTTAAGAAGGGGACTTCCAGATGCCTGCCCCACTCCCAGTAGAAAAGAGTATAGGTTTACAAAATAACCCTTGCCCATTTCCACAAAGGGTTAAAAGAAATAAAGACACAACAAATAAAGTCCTTTATTAACGCATTGCCGCCACACAAGCTGCTTCCCTACGCCACTCCCCCACACGCTACTCTCAGCTATAGTATAGCTGAGAGCAAAAGCATCTTTAAATTTTCCTCCAAGGCTCCCCATTGGTTCCTTATTAACAGACCAATGGGTATCAGGCGTTTTTAGCATGTAAGGGGGCTTTGCTATTAACCATTAAAGTCAGCGGGTGCACACCTTCCATTAAAGTCTATGGGAAAAATGCGAACGTGAATTTGTTTTTTTCTTAAATTGCGTTCTATGTGAACAGCGAGCAGGCCTTTGTTCACAGAATACTGCTCGCCGGCAATTGTTCAGGCCGTCTCTACTGTACAACACCATGGAATATGTTGGTGCTTTGTAAATCAATAAAGATAATAATATTCCCAGGACTAGAACACGGAGGCAGATTCACTAAGATAATATTTACATGCACAGTCAGCACATACATTTTACTGCCATTTACACAAAGTACGTAATGGTCATTGACAACATAGCACATTCCGATATGAAAACAATGTGCGTATTGCTTGTATAATTTATGGTAAGCTACTTGCATAAAATGTGTTATACGGGCAACACATGCATTACATAGATAAGGGAGCTTCACTATTTTCACAATGCCTATTATGCACATTCTTGTGCCTTATACAATCAGCATGCACATTATGTACACAATGCAAGTTGTGCTATTTGCGCGACACATATTATATACTTTACGTAAACATACACATACTTTTCTCACGCAGTTAGTGGATCTGCCCCAATGAATGTTAGTGGTTAGAGGTCAGCAAGTGTTCCCTAGATTTTCACAATAAAAGAGAGTGGATGCTTGAAGTGAGATTGTAGATGGGATAGGAACCTGCATGTGTTGGCTCTATTATAAGAGCATTGAGGGATCTCTAGATCATGTGACTGACTTTCAAAAATCATTTCTTTCCAAAAGCTTTTTTTTTCCAGGTAGAAATGATGTTAGTAATGGCATAGATCCACATTCATTTTTACTACAATAAAGTGTCTGCAAAGCGAAACTTGCATACAAGTTATGCTACTAACATACTAAATAATGACTGTGTGTGGAGAAGGAGAAGTTTTACAGCATGAGAAATTTGTGTTATATATTTGTGTGTGTGTGTGTGTGTGTGTGTGTGTGTAGGAGGAGGAGGAGGAGGAGGAGAAGTTTTACAGCATTATATATATATATATATATATATATATATATATATATATATATTATTTTTTTTTTTTTTTAAATAAGATCTTTGGGTTAGCCATTGAGATTGCTACTAAAGAGTCATAAAAGGCTCTCACACACTCTCTATTCTAGAAAAACACAACAACTAGATTTCTATGTGGATTAACAAGTGTACAGTTTGACACAGATGGAAGAGCTGTCAGTTTTCCTTGATTGCTGGAGAGTGAAATTTTGTTTCTGAAATCCTACTCAGCACAACTTTTCATTCACTTGCTTTAACTGTGTAGAGGAAGCTCCCCTGATGACGCAAGATTGCGAAACCGGTTGGGAAGGCGACCATTTTATTTGAGGTCTTCTATTGACCATTTTATGCGCGCTACTTTTTCGGGGTTCCCAGTGCACGGGCCCGTATGTGAGTTTCTTTTATCCTTATTTTTAAATTTTTACTTGTTATGTAATAAAGACGGTTTACACTTAGATGTGCCGTACATCTCTTTCATGTCACTATCCTACTGGACTCCCCTTTGGTGAGTCTCTGTGACCTCAGGATATCTACTATATTCCAGAGGCATTTGTGGTGTGCAACATCGCTGGTGAAACGACACCATTTGAAAGTTCTGCGGACCATCTATCAAACTCGTTTACAACCTTATAATGTGGGTTGTTGGAATCTGGCAAGCCTTGCTTCTTTACCTTTTTGTTTAAAGATCCTGTATACCAGAAAATGACGAAAGCTGTATTACTATAGACCTGCGCTGACTTTATATATTCATTGCTTGTGTGGACTTTTGGACATTGTCCTTCTCGGCTGCGGTCGCCTTCTGCCTTGGCGCAGACACTTGGTGTGCCCTAAATACACTGTAAAGAACATATTTATATTGCCTTTGATCTTTTCAAGCTAAATAAGCCCAGTTAATCTTTCTTTGTAAACAAGATCTTCAGTCCCCAAAGGCCTGTACCCACCTCGCGATTCTTCCGACAAGATCGGTCGTTAACGTGATCTTGCAACGTGGGTACAGACGCACGTTAACGCGACTATCGCATAGCTTCGTGCCTTCATGTAAAATCCCGATGACCCGCGGGCCGGAAGATGAAAGAAGATGGATCGCTGGAGCACTCGTCATCAGGGATATGTTGCTGGATCCATCTCCCTGCATCACAAGGTGAGTACTTAGCTTTAGATTAACTCAGTTGTCCATTTCCTTTCTAAAGCTCCAATATCTTTCCTGTAGTGTGGTATCTAAAACTGAAGTCCATATTCCAAATGTAGCCTTGCAAGGGATTTATACAGGGGTAATAATGATATACAATAGTAGCATCACATGTTTTTATTCGATCCTCAGATGTGTTACGTTTTTGCTGCTACTGCTTGATGATGAATAAGATCCCCGAAGCAATATATTGCTTAGTATAAAGCATGTTATGATACTTGCATTCTTTTCCCCCAAAACAAAACTATTTGTGCAATGCACATTATTACATATACACCCGTAAAATTGTTTTGCTAGCCTTTTGTGACCCAGGACCATGGTGTCTGAATTTGCTGTCAGCCATTTTGGACCAAGTCTGTTGTCCCAACCGGAATCTTATTTAGTTTATATGATGCAATGCCATTAGCACACCTCGGATCCATTGTTTTACATTTAGGCAGGAGTCACACTTGTCTCACAGTTTTCTGCACGTGTTTTTTCTGCACATGTGTTCTGCTCACCAGGTTTCTTTATATGCAGAAACCGCACACCTTTTTTCACAACAGATAATACAATGATAGAGAAAACTGTCAAAATGTGCAGTATTGTGCTGTAGGATGTCAGTTTTCATTTTTTTTTTTCTGTGAATAAAAAAGGCATTCAAGTGTGAAAAGCAAAAGCGCACACGAAGCCCTACAAGTGTGTCCCTGCCTTGTTGAACATACCTTTCAGCTGCCATCTATCTACTCACATCATAGTCAATTCTTCTATTGTATATTACTCTCTGTGGATGTCTCTACATGATTGTGTGTGGTCTAAACAAAAACAAAATGTCAACATTCAATTGTATTTCATCTGCTAGATGAGTTATAAATAAACTGAACAGAGCAGTATTGACTGTTGTAGGTCCTCACTGCTAACAGGTTCTTCTGTCCTTTAGGCAAGGAAAAATGGGCCTTTTTGCTTTGCAGTGTGCACCAAGCCTTAGTCTCTGCATCCTAAACTTCTGTACAAAGTTGTAGTGGAGAATACTATAAAAAGCATTTGCAAAGTCCAAATGCCTGTAGCATTCCCAATATTTCATTGTGTATTGACCACTTGATAAAAGCTGAGCATGTTTATCTTTTGTAAATCAAAGCTGATTAAATTATTCCCTGCTGTATAACTTTCTGTGTCACAATCTCACCTTAGCCTTATTTCTTGGTCTCCCCGGGAGCCGACACAGACAGGTGCTTGGCTCTTGGTGTGCAGATTGGGTTAGATGCCCGGCATATGCTATCCGGCGTCATCAATGAACCAGGAAGTGATTCACTAGCGCAGAGTCCAACACTAGAGACAGGCTTTGTGCCCCATTGGCTGGCTGACTGAGTGTTGCTTCCTGATTGGCTGATGTCAGTATGTAAACCAGGATGGCCCATTCGTTAGTTGCAGGTGATAGCTTTAAGTCTTGTTTAAGACTAGCTGTTGGGTGTATTTTTGTATCTAATGCTTCTTACCTTGCCTAAAACCCTGCAAGCTGACTATCCTTTGGATTTCAGCCTGGAGCAACCTTCTTCTAGTATTGACCTCTCTTTGTCTCTTCCCTTGTACCTGATACTGTCTCATGTGTATGACCTCAGCTTGCTGACTATGAGATTACCTAATCCTCTGTCTGACTGTCATCAGAAAACTATGTATGATCTTGGACTGTTTTTGAGTACGGTATTGCCTGTTTCACAGCTCAGTGAGTTCTGTTGGTAATCGAGTCTTCCCACCCTCACTTCTTATACTTTGCATGTTAAAGTCCTGTGGGTAACTTTAGTCAGGTAGGTGTAATTTGTCTTCTGTTCATGTGGGGCTTGGCTTTAGGTGAAGAGTGTGGTGTTACATTGGCGCATAGGGACTGAAGACGGGAGATCTGCCGATCCTTGCACCATGCTTTGGAAAACCATCAGATAGTTTACACAGAGCTGGTGTTATGCTAACAGATATATGGTTTCCCACCCAGCTCTTAATTCTTCCTACCTTAAATAATGGGGAACTATATGGGGTATATGACTGTATCCCAGTCATATGACAATGGGTGTCACAAAAAAAGATAAATGATCTATCATCAACTTACCTCAACTCCTTTAATACCAAAGGATGAATTCCATCTGGAACAGTGGCCTGAGTTTAATTTAGTTATACCTGGCCTGCACTTCTTTCTGCATTAAGCAACTAATGATAAAGGCAGAAGACTGACAACAGCTTTGGTAATGAGATGACAATAATTACCTTGTAAATCCATGCACTTATCATGAGCTTTAGTTCAGTCTTCTATAAATAAAGGTGAAACTCGAAAAATTTGGATATTGTGCAAGAGTCCATCAATTTCAGTAATTCAACATAAAGGGTGAAACTAATATATGAAATAGGAACTCTTTGCAGGTGTTTTGGGTTAATTAGCTGATTAGAGTCTGACACTTTGAACTTAGAATATTGAACAGTTTCACAATATTCTAATGGTCTGAGATTTTGATTTTGGGGTTCTCATAAGCTGTAAGCCATGATCATCAAAATTATAACAAAAAAAAAAAGGCTCAAAATATCTCGCTTTGCATGTAATGAGTCTATTTCATATAGTTTCACTTTTTAAGTTGAATTACTGAAATAAATAGGCTTTACTGAAATAAATAGGCTTTTGCACGATATTCTAATTTTTCAAGTTTTACCTTTATTTCTATAACACATTTGGAATTGACTTGAAGAGAACCTGTAACAAAAAAAAAAGTTCCCCTGGGGGGTACTCACCTCGGGAGGGGGAAGTCTTAGGGTCCCAATGAGGCTTCCCCCTTTCCTGTACCTGCGGTGAGTCCAGCGCTGGCTCCCTCGAAGTGTCCTGGAATCCTCCCTCGACAAGCCTGACAGTGCTGATTTATTTACCATTCCTGGCTCCAGCGGGGATGCTGTTGCGGCTTTTCGCACGGAGATAGGCAAAAATAGCCGATCTTCGTTGGGTCCACTCTACTGCACAGGCGCAGGAGACTTGTGCCTGCGCAGTAATGTGGCCAACAGCAATTGGCTATTTCCGCCTATCACCGAGTGGAGAGCTGATACTGCGACTGCGCTGGAGCCGGGCACTGCCGTTTCTTGGGCCGTGCAGTGCGTGCAACTGCCCTGAGCGCAGTGTGGGAGGTTGGAGCCAGGGGGCGCTGAGGAGAGGAGAAACACTTTCAGACCTAGCAGAGCAGGAGACTCGAGGAGGAGGAAGTGAGAGGAAGATGGGCGATCATGTGACCCAGCTCCTCTGCTTCCACACGGCACTGAGAGGAAGGGAGGTACCGCCCCAGTGCTTGAGAGGGGGGAAAGTGTGCATGGATGGGACAGGTATTTATGAAGCAGCTGCTGAGACTTCTGCCCAAGAAAGAGGGAGGATGTAAGCAGGGAACAAAACAGAGCTGCAGCAGAAAGATATCACAAAGCTAGTTTGCTTCTTCCCTGACCCTGAACATTCCTCCCTCAAATTTCATAGCAGTGCCAGTAAAGAAATCCAGAACGATGAGAGTAACTTGTATGTACTCTCACTCCCACCAGGTGAACTTTAGTTGGGGAAACTTTGCAGGGGGAAATGGATTGACTAATGAGAAATGTTTTTTTATATATGCATTGCTTCAGCCAGGGGTGCTTTTTATGATGTCACTCAGTCAGCACACAGAAGACATGGTTGAACTGAGGTTGTGGTTTGGTATAGGAGGTTCCCCCACAGCTATAGTGATGGATGGGCATTCCTGTTTCTTGTAATTCAGCGAGGAGGGGCTTCTGTGTGCACATCGCTTACAGTCTGCGGTACTGAGGAGGACTGTGGGAGCGCACAGGCAGTGAGCTGGGAAGATTTACTTTCACTTTGACCAGAAAGTGCAGCTGCACAATTTGACATCCTTTAACACAGTGGCAGCTTCTCCTATTGGCTGTTTTTAAGAAAGTGTTAACCCCTTCTGTACTTTTTAACCATTTACCTCCAAACATCAATACCAAACTGCTACTTCATGACTCACCCCATTGGCTGCAGACTGCTGCTGCCCATAAACCCAAGTCTCTGCTGCACGCTAGTGTTGGGCGAACAGTGTTCGCCACTGTTCGGGTTCTGCAGAACATCACCCTGTTCGAGTGATGTTCGAGTTCGGCCGAACATCTGATGGTGTTCGGCCAAACTGTTCGGCCGTATGGCCGAACTAAGAGCACATGGCCGAACGTTCCCCGAACGTTCGGCTAGCGCTGTGATTGGCCGAACAGGTCACGTGTAGTGTTGGGCGAACATCTAGATGTTCGGGTTCGGGCCGAACATGGCCGCGATGTTCGGGTGTTCGAGCCGAACTCCGAACATAATGGAAGTCAATGGGGACCCGAACTTTCGTGCTTTGTAAAGCTTTCTTACATGCTACATACCCCAAATTTACAGGGTATGTGCACCTTGGTAGTGGGTACAAGAGGAAAAAAAAATTAGCAAAAAGAGCTTATAGTTTTTGAGAAAATCGATTTTAAAGTTTCAAAGGGAAAACTGTCTTTTAAATGCGGGAAATGTCTGTTTTCTTTGCACAGGTAACAGGGCTCCAAATTTGGTAAAATCCCCCATAGGCTTTCATTGGGCCTCCTATTTACAGTTCCAAAATCTCACATCTTTTCAAAGGGCAATTGCTCAGCAGTGGCAAATTTTCTAACATTGTAGGGACCCTTAGGGGGAACATGACTGGTGAGTTTCGGGCCCCTAGGCCAAAGAGGTCATAGCCTAGGGTCACAAAAACCTGTTTATTTGGGCAATTTCAATGGTAGTTATGCTGACGTACATAAATCTCAGCCATGGCCGTTAGCAACGTCTGAATTTCACGAAATGTCTCATGCAGGTAGAAGACATATTGTTAGACTTGGATTCCAAAGATGGGGTCCCTACATCTCTGCAAACCAGAGTTACAGGGGTCCAAAATTGGTAAAATCCCCCATAGGCTTTCATTGCCTCCCTATTTCACTTTCCAAAATCTCACATCTTTTCAAAGGGCAATTGCTCAGCAGTGGCAAATTTTCTAGCATTGTAGGGACCCTTAGGGGGAACATGACTGGTGAGTTTCGGGCCCCTAGGCCAAAGAGGTCATAGCCTAGGGTCACAAAAACCTGTTTATTTGGGCAATTTCAATGGTAGTTATGCTGACGTACATAAATCTCAGCCATGGCCGTTAGCAACGTCTGAATTTCACGAAATGTCTCATGCAGGTAGAAGACATATTGTTAGACTTGGATTCCAAAGATGGGGTCCCTACATCTCTGCAAACCAGAGTTACAGGGGTGCAAAATTGGTAAAATCCCCCATAGGCTTTCATTGCCTCCCTATTTCACTTTCCAAAATCTCACATCTTTTCAAAGGGCAATGGCTCAGCAGTACCAAATTTTCTAGCATTGCAGGGACTCTTAGGGGGATCATGACTGGTGAGTTTTGCCACTGCTGAGCCATTGCCCTTTGAAATGGTGTGAGATTTTGGAACGGTAAATAGTAGGCCCAATGAAAGCCTATGGGGGATATTACCAATTTTGGAGCCCTGTAACTCTGGTTTGCAGAGATGTAGAGACCCCATCTTTGGAATCCAAGTCTAACAATATGTCTTCTACCTGCATGAGATATTTCGTGAGATTCAGACATTGCTAACGGCCATTGCTGCGATTTATGTATGTCAGACTCGCCACCATTGAAATAGCCCAAATAAACAGGTTTTTGTGACCCTAGGCTATGACCTCTTTGGCCTAGGGGCCCGAAACTCACCAGTCATGTTCCCCCTAAGGGTCCCTACAATGCTAGAAAATTTGCCACTGCTGAGCAATTGCCCTTTGAAAAGATGTGAGATTTTGGAAAGTGAAATAGGGAGGCAATGAAAGCCTATGGGGGATTTTTACCAATTTTGGACCCCTGTAACTCTGGTTTGCAGAGATGTAGGGACCTCATCTTTGGAATCCAAGTCTAACAATATGTCTTCTACCTGCATGAGACATTTCGTGAAATTCAGACGTTGCTAACGGCCATGGCTGAGATTTATGTACGTCAGCATAACTACCATTGAAATTGCCCAAATAAACAGGTTTTTGTGACCCTAGGCTATGACCTCTTTGGCCTAGGGGCCCGAAACTCACTAGTCATGTTCCCCCTAAGGGTCCCTACAATGCTAGAAAATTTGCCACTGCTGAGCAATTGCCCTTTGAAAAGATGTGAGATTTTGGAAAGTGAAATAGGGAGGCAATGAAAGCCTATGGGGGATTTTACCAATTTTGGACCCCTGTAACTCTGATTTGCAGAGATGTAGGGACCCCATCTTTGGAATCCAAGTCTAACAATATGTCTTCTACGTGCATGAGACATTTCGTGAAATTCAGACGTTGCTAACGGCCATGGCTGAGATTTATGTACGTCGGCATAACTACCATTGAAAATGTCCAAATAAACAGGTTTTTGTGACCCTAGGCTATGACCTCTTTGGCCTAGGGGCCCGAAACTCACCAGTCATGTTCCCCCTAAGGGTCCCTACAATGCTAGAAAATTTGCCACTGCTGAGCAATTGCCCTTTGAAAAGATGTGAGATTTTGGAAAGTGAAATAGGGAGGCAATGAAAGCCTATGGGGGATTTTACCAATTTTGGACCCCTGTAACTCTGGTTTGCAGAGATGTAGGGACCCCATCTTTGGAATCCAAGTCTAACAATATGTCTTCTACTTGCATGAGACATTTCGTGAAATTCAGACGTTGCTAACGGCCATGGCTCAGATTTATGTACGTCAGCATAACTACCATTGAAATTGCCCAAATAAACAGGTTTTTGTGACCCTAGGCTATGACCTCTTTGGCCTAGGGGCCCGAAACTCACCAGTCATGTTCCCCCTAAGGGTCCCTACAATGCTAGAAAATTTGCCACTACTGAGCAATTGCCCTTTGAAAAGATGTGAGATTTTGGAACTGTAAATAGGAGGCCCAATGAAAGCCTATGGGGGATTTTACCAAATTTGGAGCCCTGTAACTCTGGTTTGCAGAGATGTAGGGACCCCATCTTTGGAATCCAAGTCTAACAATATGTCTTCTACCTGCATGAGACATTTCGTGAAATTCAGACGTTGCTAACGGCCATGGCTCAGATTTATGTACGTCAGCATAACTACCATTGAAATTGCCCAAATAAACAGGTTTTTGTGACCCTAGGCTATGACCTCTTTGGCCTAGGGGCCCGAAACTCACCAGTCATGTTCCCCCTAAGGGTCCCTACAATGCTAGAAAATTTGCCACTACTGAGCAATTGCCCTTTGAAAAGATGTGAGATTTTGGAACTGTAAATAGGAGGCCCAATGAAAGCCTATGGGGGATTTTACCAAATTTGGAGCCCTGTAACTCTGGTTTGCAGAGATGTAGGGAACCCATCTTTGGAGCCCAAGTCTAACAATATGTCTTCTACCTGCATGAGACATTTCGTGAGATTCAGACGTTGCTAACGGCCATTGCTGCGATTTATGTACGTCAGACTCGCCACCATTGAAATTGCCCAAATAAACAGGTTTTTGTGACCCTAGGCTATGACCTCTTCGGCCTAGGACTGCATTAAACGCGACCCACGCATTGTGCGTATTCTGGACAACACCAATTACTGTTTATTGTTTATTGAACCTCTCATCTGTATTACATTTATGACTGCATGGCGACAAAATGCAAATTGCTATCCGCACGCTTCTTGTCCTCATGCAAGGCCTGGGTTGTTGTGTCTCAAAGCGTGGCCTTCTCCTCCTGCGCCGCCCTCCTCCTGTTCCATCACGTGTGCTGCTGCTGGGTTAGCGTTACCGGTCCCTTTTCCTGGAACCTCTTATCTGTATTACATTTATGACTGCATGCCGACAAAAAGCATGTTACCTGTGAAAAGAAAACAGACATTTCCCGCATTTAAAAGACAGTTTTCCCTTTGAAACTTTAAAATCGATTTTCTCAAAAACTATAAGCTCTTTTTGCTAATTTTTTTTCCTCTTGTACCCACTCCCAAGGTGCACATACCCTGTAAATTTGGGGTATGTAGCATGTAAGGAGGCTTTACAAAGCACGAAAGTTCGGGTCCACATTGACTTCCATTATGTTCGGAGTTCGGCTCGAACACCCGAACATCGCGGCCATGTTCTGCCTGTTCGGCCCGAACCCGAACATCTAGATGTTCGCCCAACACTACTGCACGCCATTATTATTATTATTACATAATATTTCTATAGCAGCAACATCTTCCGCAGCTCTGTACAGAGCATAGGCTTGTCACTAACTGTCCCTGAGAGGGGCTCACAATATAATCCCTCCTATAGTCATATATCTATGTATGTATTGTGTAGTCTGTAGTGCTACATGCTATCTCCTCTCTGTAACAGACCACATTCCTTTTGCTCATCTCTGCTTATTTACACCTGATTTCCAGCTTGTTTTCCTGGCAGATCAATTCTTCCAGGCTGTGCC
Source organism: Hyperolius riggenbachi (assembly GCF_040937935.1). Classification (NCBI taxonomy): domain Eukaryota; kingdom Metazoa; phylum Chordata; class Amphibia; order Anura; family Hyperoliidae; genus Hyperolius; species Hyperolius riggenbachi. Next base: position 400,840,517 of record NC_090646.1, read on the forward strand.
CCTATTTTGATATAATATTTCTCAAAGCTAACCAATTCAATCAGTGTCAGATCCTGTTTTCCTCTACCATCTATGGCTCCCGCCCATTCCTGCAACAGATTGTTATCTCGGCACATAGGTGTGACACACTGCTGCATTCCATGCATTCCTGCTCCAGTCTCCCTTGTCCCCCAGCGTATTCCTGTAACACATTACTGCCTTTCACATATGCCTCCCCTCCCATAGCATGCTAGAGGAAGCAATTTAGTTGAGAACTTGCCATGTGTATAGTTTCCCCACAACGTTGGTAAATCGTTAAATGGAGACACTATGTGCCAGCCAATTGTACCTCCCACCTGCTCCTTTCTTCATTTCATTGAGTAGAAAGTATAGCTCAGCAGTGTGCCTTCGTGGGCCCTGCACCCAGGGTCGGACTGGGACACTAAGGGCCCACCAAGGAAGTTTCAGCCTGGCCCCCCCCCCCCCCGATCCTCTCTTCCTCCCCCCCCCCCCATTTTTGGCTCACATGCACATGTACTCTAGAAATTTTGCATGAGTTTATGGTAGGGAAAAGATTGTGAGCACTTCTGAGGACAGCCTCCAATAGGAATATGTCCACATGCAGCGAAAGTAAATGGGTGTCACCACGCACTGGAACATCGGCGTGGTCACGATGAGTCATGGGCAGACTTTAAAAAAAAACAAACACAACATAAGTAGCGGTGTTATTCACAGAGATTAGGTCCGACCAGATACATTTTAGATAAAATATTCAAGTAGTTACATGCCTCATGATAATTCATCAAGTAGTCAAATCGCAGCAGATTTTCCGACAAAATGCAATCAGGTTGGCGGCAGATACCCCCACAACATGCAATCAGGTTGGCGGCAGATACCCCCACAAAATGCAATCAGGTTGGCGGCAGATACCCCCCCAAAATGCAATCAGGTTGGTGGCAGATACCCCCCCCCCAAAAGTGGGCAGCAGTGACCAGAAAATCGTAATGTGGGCAGCAGACACCTGAAAATCTCAATGTGGGCAGCAGTGACCAGAAAATCGTAATGTGGGCAGCAGACACCAGAAAATCGTAATGTGGGCAGCAGACACCTGAAAATCGTAATGTAGGCAGCAGACACCAGAAAATCGTAATGTGGGCAGCAGACACCAGAAAATCGTAATGTGGGCAGCAGACACCTGAAAATCACAATGTGGGCAGCAGTCACCAGAAAATCGTAATGTGGGCAGCAGACACCTGAAAATCGTAATGTGGGCAGCAGACACCTGAAAATCGTAATGTGGGCAGCAGACACCTGAAAATCGTAATGTGGGCAGCAGACACCTGAAAATCGTAATGTGGGCAGAAGACACCTGAAAATCGTAATGTGTGCAGCAGACACCTGAAAATCACAATGTGTGCAGCAGACACCTGAAAATCACAATGTGTGCAGCAGACACCAGAAAATCGCAATGTGTGCAGCAGACACCAGAAAATCGCAATGTGGGCAGCAGACACCTGAAAATCGCAATGTGGGCAGCAGACACCTGAAAATCGTAACGTGGGCAGCAGTTACCAAAAAATCACAATGTGGGCAGCAGACACCTGAAAATCGCAATGTGGGCAGCAGGCACCAGAAAATCGCAATGTGGGCAGCAGGCACCAGAAAATCGCAATGTGGGCAGCAGGCACCAGAAAATCGCAATGTGGGCAGCAGTGACCAGAAAATCGTAATGTGGGCAGCAGACACCTGAAAATCGTAATGTGGGCAGCAGACACCTGAAAATCGTAATGTGGGCAGCAGTCACCAGAAAATCGTAATGTGGGCAGCAGACACCTGAAAATCGCAATGTGGGCAGCAGACACCTGAAAGTCGTAATGTGGGCAGCAGACACCTGAAAATCGTAATGTGGGCAGCAGTGACCAGAAAATCGTAATGTGGGCAGCAGACACCTGAAAATCGTAATGTGGGCAGCAGTCACCAGAAAATCGTAATGTGGGCAGCAGACACCTGAAAATCGCAATGTGGGCAGCAGACACCTGAAAATCGTAATGTGGGCAGCAGACACCTGAAAATCGTAATGTGGGTAGCAGTGACCAGAAAATCGTAATGTGGGCAGCAGACACCTGAAAATCGCAATGTGGGCAGCAGACACCTGAAAGTCGTAATGTGGGCAGCAGACACCTGAAAATCGTAATGTGGGCAGCAGTGACCAGAAAATCGTAATGTGGGCAGCAGACACCTGAAAATCGCAATGTGGGCAGCAGACACCTGAAAATCGTAATGTGGGCAGCAGACACCTGAAAATCGTAATGTGGGCAGCAGACACCTGAAAATCGTAATGTGGGTAGCAGTGACCAGAAAATCGTAATGTGGGCAGCAGACACCTGAAAATCGCAATGTGGGCAGCAGACACCTGAAAGTCGTAATGTGGGCAGCAGACACCTGAAAATCGTAATGTGGGCAGCAGTGACCAGAAAATCGTAATGTGGGCAGGTTGGTGGCAGATACCCCCCCCCCTCAAAATGCAATCAGGTTGGCAGCGGGCAAAGATCGGCGGGGTGGGGCAGAAGCCACCCCCCTCCCTCACCTAGGGCCCCCCCCCCTCCAGAATTGCAGCCAGCGGCAGCACCGGGGAAGAATCACTTACCAGCATGACGGAGATCCGTAGCTCTGCGTGCCGCTGGCTGGTCTCTCTGTCTCCTGAACTGACTGTCCAATCACGCTCTCGCAGTACTTCCTGCGAGAGCGTGATTGGACAGTCAGTTCAGGAGACAGAGAGACCAGCCAGCGGCACGCAGAGCTACGGATCTCTCCGTCATGCCGTTAAGTGATTCTTCCCCGGTGCTGCCGCTGGCTGCAATTCTGGAGGGGGGGGAGCGCGGAAGGGGGGCCCCTAGGTGAGGGAGGGGGGGGGGGGGAGGCTTCCGCCCCTCCCTGCCGATCTGTGCACAATGTCCCCCCTTCCTGCGCTTAGCCCCCCTCCTTCTTAGCACTGGGGCCCCCAGGAGGCGGGACGGCCGGGGCCCACCGATGGGACCATCGGTGGTTCGGTGGGCCTGTCCGAGGCTGCCTGCACCCCAAAACTGTCAATCTAGTGATCATACATGAAGGGTGATAGTGGTCTACCATGTACTTGGACCTTAGGTCTTAGGAGGGGCGGTCGGTGAGGCCTTGGGTAGTGAAAAATAAAAATCCGGCCTTGGCAAAGGGAGTCTGGGAGCCAGCAAGAGGCAAGTGACATCACCACCTGTACTAAAGGGCGGTGGGGGGGGGGGGGGGGGGGTCGTATTTTCCGGTACTCGCCCTGGGAGCAATTTTACCTAGAAACTGCACTGGAGCCGGGAAGGTAAATATTTACATCCCTGCTGTTCGGGGAGCTTTATCTCCGCTGCCGTGAGACCGAGGAGCACGGGGGAAGCCTCAATAGGATCCGAAGGCTACCCCCACCTCAGGTGAGTACCCCCCAGAGGAGGTTTTTCTCAGTACAGGTTTTCTTTAAAGTGTACAGAGATGACATGTAACATGATAAAATAGACATGTGCATATACAGTGGCTAGCATACAGACACTTATGTTGTGTTCCTTTTCTTTTTTCCCCGGCCTGAAAGTGTTTATAAGTAGCTATGGAACTGACAGTTTTTCTCCAGTCAGGACTAGAGATGGCCCGAAGCTCCAATTTTAGGTTCGCGAACCCACCGCGAAAGTTCGGTTTGCGTGAACTTTCGCGAACCGCAATAGACTTCAATGGGGAGGCGAACTTAAAAATTTAGAAAAAAATTTGCTGGCTAAAAAATGATGGAAAAGATGTTTCAAGTGGTCTAATACCTGGAGGAAGACATGGTTGAGTGGAATACACATCAAAAGTACCAGAAAAAAATCTGGATTTGACACAAAGCAGTGTTTTAGGGTCAGAAATCTCATTGAATGTTCAATTGCATGCCTACACTTCTTTACAACATCAGGAAGTATACTCCCTCCTTCCTCCTCCCGGGTGGAGTAGGGTCTTGTCTTCCAGGGAATTGTAGAATTTCAAAAGCCAGCTTACATACCTTGACCGGGAATTGAACCCAGGTCTGAGTGCTTGGTAGGTAGCTCTCTTCACCACTATACCACCACCAACACTACATGCTGAAGCTAGCCTAGCATGTACCATGTGCTCTGTACACAACGCTTCCCTGCAGTCACACCATGCTGAAGCTAGCCTAGCATGTACCATGTGCTTTGTACACAACGCTTCCCTGCAGTCACACTCGGAGGGGGGAGCACGGAGGGCGGCCCACGGAGAGGAAGGGAGGGAGAGGTCAGGCTGCCCTCCCCGCGGCTGACTCTCCCATCCATACTGGGGGGCAGCTACCTATCTAACCTATACTGGGGGCACCTACCTAATCTAACCACACTGGGGGGCACCTACCTAATCTAACCACACTGGGGGGGGGGGGCACCTACCTAATCTAACCTATACTGGGAGGCACCTACCTAATCTAACCACACTGGGGGGCACCTACCTAATCTAACCACACTGGGGGGCACCTACCTAATCTAACCACACTGGGGGACACCTACCTAATCTAACCACACTGGGGGGCACCTACCTAATCTAACCACACTGGGGGGCACCTACCTAATCTAACCACACTGGGGGGCACCTACCTAATCTAACCACACTGGGGGAACCTACCTAATCTAACCCCAATGGGGGGCACCTACCTAATCTAACCTATACTGGAGGGCCCCTACCTATCTAACCTGTATTGGGGCACCTACCTACCTAGCCTATACTGGTGGCAACTATACTGGCTACCTATATTGGAGGCACCTACCTAACTAACCTATACTGGGGGCACCTACCTATCTAACCTATGCTGGGAGCAACTATTCTGACTCCCTACATTAGAGGCACCCACCTAGCAAATCCTGTACTGGGGGCACCTACCTATCTAACCTATACCGGGGGCACCTGCCTATCTAACCTATACTGGGGGCAACTATACCGGCTACCTATACTGTAGGCACCTACCTGGCTAACCTATACTGGGGCAACTATACTGGGGTACCTATGCCTGGCTACCTATACTGGGGGGGGGGGACCTACAGCTGGCTACATATACTGAATGCAACTAGACCTGGCTAACCTATACTGCGGGCATGTATACCTGGCTCCGTGATGAGGGGGGGGGGCGCAATTTTAACACCCTCGCCCTGGGTGCATTTTAGCCTAGAAACTGCCCTGCATGTACATGCCTTTTGTTTTGTTGTTGCAGCTGCAGTGCAGCCAGAAAAATTAGGCAGGCATGTACACGCACCAGAAAAATTCACGAATCCGCCTGGCATCCTGGACCGTGTTGGTGGTGGCAGAGAAGTCAGTCAAGTGGCCTGCAGGCAGAGATGCTGTGTGAGGAGCGACTTAGTCTTAGGGCAGGCAGTCACACGGCGTGCAGGCAGAGATGCTGTGTGTGAGGACTAACTTAGTCTTTGGGCAGGCCTAACCGTGCTTTGCAGAGACCACGTGGTCAGATGGACCCTTGACCCAACGCTGTGTGCCAGAGATGACACCACTTGCCTTTCAACATCACGGTACAGTTTGGGTATAACCTTTTTTGAGAAATAATTGCGGCCTGGTATCTTCCACTGCGGTGTGTTGCTTTGCTTTTGTGTGCTGCTTTTCCTCAGGTGGTCATCCCATTGAAGTTTGTGCTTTGTCATCATGTGCCTTCGTAAGGAAGTTGTCCCTACACGGGTCTTGGTCTTTCCACGGCTCAATTTTTGGTGGCAGAGAGTACAGATGGCGTTGCTCTCATCTGAGCCAGACACACACAAAAAATTTCCCCACCGCTGAGCCTTGGGGTGATAGCACTTTGGTGGTGGCGGCCGACTGAGTGTTAAGTGGGGTGCCAGAATCAGAGCAGGAGGAGGAAGATATGTCACGCTTCCATGCGGAAGCTGAAAAAGATGAGGTGTTCTGTGTTAAATAAATAGTCAACTACGTCCTGACAATCTTGGGGGTTGATGGCACGCGCCGTCTGAACACTGTACTTTGGTCCAGGGCCGCATGAAATCACGACAGCACGACCTCGAACAGGTGGGTATGCAGTGATTGGTATTACAAATGTGCAGCTGTCACACACACAGGTACCGTGAACAGGTGCAGCAACTGACTGGTATATAACAGTGCGTGCACTCACGTAGGTAGGTAGGTGCACAAACAGGTGGGTATGCAGTGATTGGTATTACAAATGTACAGCTGTCACACTCACAGGTACCGTGAACAGGTGCAGTGACTGACTGGTATATAAAACTGCGTGCGCTCACGTAGGTAGCTAGGTGCACTGAACAGGTGGGTATTCAGTGACTGGTATTACAAATGTGCAGCTGTCACACACACAGGTACCGTGAACAGGTGCAGTGACAGTGCGTGCGCTCACATAGGTAGGTAGGTGCACTGAACAGGTGGGTATGCAGTGATTGGTATTACAAATGTGCAGCTGTCACACACATAGGTACCATGAACAGGCGCAGCGACTGACTGGTATATAACAGTGCGTGCGCTCACATAGGTAGGTAGGTGCACTGAACAGGTGGGTATGCAGTGATTGGTATTACAAATGTGCAGCTGTCACACACACAGGTAGTCACTGAATGTGCTGGGCCTGGCAGTGGCACAGTAGGATTTACCAAGCAGCCAAGGTCCAGCAGCTGCAACTGACTGACAGGGCTGTATATGCAACACAAGTGTCCATGAGATACACACAAAGAAAAAAATAGATCACAAGAACAACATTAGCTCTCAAAAGAGCTGTTGAGGATGAGGAGTGCTTTTTAGCAATAAGTATCAGCAAGAAGGAGCAACCTAACAAGCCTAACACAAGAGCCTAACTAAGCTTTCCCTAAGTCAGCTGGTTCTCTACCTTCGCTAATTACTGCAGCCACATGAGTGAGTGAAAAGGCTGACGCTGCCTGCCTTTTATAAGGGGGGGGGGGGGCTCCAGGAGGGAGTGTAGCCTGATTGGCTACCGTGTGTCTGCTGACTGTGATGTATAGGGTCAAAGTTGACCCTAATGATGTAGTAGGTCGAACTCGCATATAGTTCGTGGTTCAACGCGAACGCAAACTAACGAAGTTCGAGCGAATAAGTTCGCAGTCAAACCATTCGGGCTATCTCTAATCAGGTATTGGTTTTACTCCATGTGAATTTTCAAAATCCGAATTGATCAGATATCCGAATACGAACTTTCAGATATCCGCGTTCATGCGGATATCTGAACACATTATCTGGGCTATCCGGGCGGATTCGGATATCCGAATAGAAAAACCGGAAGTGGGCTTTAAATTGCTTCTAAAACGTTTTTTAGGGTAAATGAGGCATGTAGCATCATGTTTTTTTTTTTTTAAAGGGAAACACTAATTGATTATGTGGGGACTTAAAATCCCCCCCCCTACCCCCCCCCCCCCCCCAAAAAAAAAAAAATTGGCTGTCAATTAACATCAGGACTAGGTTCCAGACAGTGGTCATGCAGCCCACATTGTGTCCAAATTCCAACCGCAAAACTGGGACATGACAGTTTTCAGCCAAGACACCCTACCAAAAAATTACGCAGCAATTGTGTGTTGGGTTAAATATAGGTGGTATCAGTGGCCTGTGGCACCCTGGCGGTGGGAGCTGCACAGGCAGCAGGAGCAGGGCAATGCAACAGCAGCAGGTGTAATGTGTGCCAGGAGCATGCCGGACGTGGCACGTGGCACGTGGCACTTGGCACGTGTCACGTGTCACTTGGCACATGTTATGCATGTTACGTGTCACTTGGCACATGTCATGTGACACATGCCAAGTGCCATGTGACACTTGCCACATGACACGTGCCAAGTGGCACGTGACACGTGACGCGTGACATATGCCAAGTGACACGTGCCAAGTGCTACGTGCCAATTGCCACGTGCCAAGTGCCGAGTGACAGTCAGATAGCAGAGGAGAAGACACTAGTGCACACTAACTGTCACACTGCCACTGCTCACATCACAGCAGTTCTGTAGAAAGCTAACACAGTAGTACTACTACTCTAACAACTACTAGCACTGACTGCAGTATTCCTATTCCCTAATCACCTAACCTAACTATACTGTAGCTAGCTAAGGCTAATAGCTGACCAGCAGGCAGCAGCTAGCCTGGTCTGTGCACAGCACACACACAGACACATTGCAGCTGCAGCAGCCCTGCAGCACAGCACACACTCTGACTGTCACACAATAAAATCAAGTTAATTAACATTACAACAATAGTGTAGTGATAGCGAAGGGGTTAATCACTGAACAGCTTTAGGTTTATCACTGTGTACAGCCCTTGCTAGGCCAGCAGCACTGGAGCATGTCTCTCAGTGAGCATTCAGCAAGCTAGGACGATATGTCTCATCATGGCAGCCCTCCTTATTATACAGGGGCGCTGGCCAGGGTTCCTTTCTGTGATTGGGTGCCAGGGCTTAGGCTGGGAGCCCTCTGGTTGGCTCAATGATGTCATCTCCTTAGTTACAGTATTCGGATCCAGATATCCCGCCGGATATCCGCAGATATCTGGGTATGCGACCAATTATACGCAGATAGCTATCTGGATTTCCACAGAAATCCGGAATCTTGAAACAGAATCGGATAGCTGAGAAAAGTTTGGATACCTGGGTTACCCGGATATCCGGAATCCGGATGAGCATCCCTGATTTTTACCTTATACACAGATAATGAATACAACATTGAGTCAGAAGGGTGAAAGTCATGCTGCGTGATCCCACACTATTTCCTTATTACACAGGGTCAATTCAGAGATATCTGCGTAGCATGCATGTGATGGTCAGTCTTTTTTGCCCTTAGGGAAATACACAAATACCACACATCAGGACATTTCGTAAAAATGTTTAAACAAACGTTAAGAGCCTTGTGTTGATCAGAAGATTTTTTAAAATAAGAACTCATAGTAATTAATACTTAAAACGTACATTGTAAAATGCACAAATATTTGCAGATTTTCTGTTCTCCTCAATCTAACTTCTAATTGTTGCTGCTTTTGTACTTTGTAGCAGCTTTTGAGCTTATTACTTTACCAAAACAAAAGAAAGCAGACCAACTGATAGGACTGCTATAATTACATTTTTTGTAAAGCATTATTTAGGATTTATAATTATGTATAATATGTATTTTAGGATTTATAAAATGTTAACTGTAAAGCTCTATCTCATAGCTTCAAGGATTGGTGGGTGTCAGATGCAGTAACTTACCTGCTGTCCTGGCACCTGTAAATAATTAGAGGTTTGAAACCCTGAAACCCCACCACCACCACCATCACCCCATCAGCAAAAGTGGTGTGGCGTTTTTTTTTCTTAAGTGTTCTGAAGCTCTGTTGCCCAAAGACTTTCGGAACACTTCAGATAAATATGGCCATGGTGGTCTTATTGATGGTGGTGGTGGCGGAGTTTTAGACATCAAATGGTTTACGGCCATGCGGGAGAGTTACTGCAGCTGATACTCATCAATCCTTGCAGCTCAGAGATAGAGCCTTACGTTAGACATTTTATAAATTATAAAATAGACCAAATAGGTACTCTTTAAGTCTTACCTATAGAGACCCTGGAAGACAAAGATGTGGAGGAATAAACATTCACTAATAAGTTTAATAGAAATAACGGTAACTTTGCGTATTCATGCAAATATCTATTATTATTATTATTTATTAGATTTATATAGTGCCAACATATTACGCAGCGCTGCACAATAAATAAGGTTACAGACAATGATAACAGGGGTGACAGAACAATACAGGTAATAGACAACAGATACAACTAAATACAGGTAATAGCAAAAAGATACACAACACAATGCAGACAGTAGTACAATGCCAGATCATAAACTGGAGTGGTAGTGGTAACAAGTTCCAAATTCTGGGTAAAGTGCACACAGTTATGTATGATACACAAGGGGAGAGGGCCCTGCCAAAGGCTTACAATCTAGAGGGAGGGGTTGGTGACACAAAAGGAGGGGGTGCAGCAAGAAGTTATTGGCAGAAAGGATTAGGGCAGTGTTGAGTTGATGTAGGCCTCCTTGAAGAAGTGAGTTTTGAGTGCTTTTTTGAAGGTGTTGAAGGTGGGAGCGAGCCTGATGGGCAGTGGGAGAGAGTTCCACAGGATGGGGGCAGCTCTAGTGAAGTCCTGCAGTCGTGCATGGGAGTGCGAGATGCGTGGGGTGGTTAAGAGGAGGTTGTTGGAGGAGCAAAGTGGGTGGCCAGGTGTATATCTGCTGACCAGGTCAGAGATGTAGCTTGGGCAGGACTTGTGTATGGATTTGTAGGCCAAACATAGGACCTTGAAGCTAATTCTGAAGTGAATTGGAAGCCAATGAAGGGATTTGCGTAGGGGAGTCGTGGAGACAGAGCGGTGGGAGGAGTAGATGAGTCTGGCTGCTGCGTTCATGATGGATTGTAGGGGGGTTATTCGGTTTCGAGGGAGGCCTGACAGGAGGGAGTTGCAGTAGTCCAGGCGGGAGATGATGAGGGCATGGACAAGGAGTTTGGCAGTGTCTGGGGTCAGGAAAGGCCGGATCTTGGAGATGTTGCGTAGGTGGAAATAGCAGGCCTTAGCTACGGTTTGGATGTGGGAGGTGAAGAAGAGGGCAGAGTCCAGGGTGACACCCAGGCAGTGGGCTTGTGTGGTTGGTTGGATGAATGATTGTGCCATTGACAGTGACGTAGAGGTCAGTGGGGGGTGAGGCAGCACGGGGTGGGAAGATTAGGAGTTCAGTCTTATCCAGGTTTAATTTTAGGAACCTGGCAGACATCCAGGATGAAATAGCCGAGAGGCCAGAGGATACCTTCTCCATGGTGGTGGTGGAGAGGTCAGTGGTATGGAGGTAAATCTGGTTGTCATCTGCATATAGGTGATAGTTGAAACCCAGAGAGGAGAGGAGTTTTCCGATGGAGGTGGTGTAAATGGGGAACAGCAGGGGACCAAGAACAGAGCCTTGGGGGACCCCAACTGAAAGTGGGATGGAGGTTGAGGAGGAACCATTGAAGGAGGTCTTGAATGAGCGATTTGAGAGGTAGGAGGAGAACCATGCTAGGGCAAGGTCTTGGATACCCACAGATTGCAGGGACTGGAGTAGCAGGGCGTGATCAGGATAGTGTATTTTCCTTCAGCCTTGGCAAGCGTGAGGTCATTGACGACCTTGGAGTGGGCTGGCCGAAATCCTGATTGTAGGGGGTCAAACAGGGAGTTGGAGTCAAGGTAATGGGTCATGTGTTGGTGGACTAGACGCTCCAGGAGTTTAGATGCAAAAGGGAGTAGGGAGATAGGGCGGTAGCTGGATGGAAGTGAAGGGTCTAGGGAGGGCTTTTTAAGTAGGGGAAGTACAGTGGCCTGGTTGAAGTCAGAGGGGAAGGTGGCCGTGGAGAGGGAGAGGTTAAACAGAGAGGTGAGGACAGGAGCCAGAACAGGGAAGTGAGGACGGAGGCAGTTGGATGGCACAGGGTCTAGGGGGCTGGAGATGGCAGGAGAAGTGGCTAGGAGATGGCTGACTTCATCCTCTGTGATAGGAGTAAAGGCAGTGAGTGGTGGGTGGGGTGGGGGAGAGGTATAGGTGGGAGAGGAAGAAGTGGTGGAGTGGAGGCATGAGATTTCCCATCGGATGCTGACTATTTTGTCAGTAAAGTGGGTGGACAGATCAGTAGCTGAGAGGGCGGAGGTGGGGGGAGGAGAGGTGGGGGGAGGAGTGGTGGGGTTAAGGAGGGAGTTGAAGGTGGCGAAGAGGCGCCGAGGGTTGGAGGCTTGGGATCCGATCAGGGCAGCAAAGTATTTTTGCTTAGCATCAGTTAATGCTGAATAGAACAGCTGCAGGTTGACCTTGTACTCTAAAAAGTCGGAGTTGAGGCGGGATTTCCTCCATTTGCGTTCATAGGCGCGTGTCTGTTTTTGGAGGTTGCGAGTGTGTGCATTGTGCCAGGACTGGGGGTTGATGGGACGGCTGGGGCGGAATGTGGGGGGTGCAGCAATGTCTAGGGCTGCTGAAAGGGCCTGGTTGTATTTGGCCACAGCTTGGTTTGGGAAGGTAAAGTTTGGGAGGGTGGATGTGAGGGAGTGGAGGGGGTTGGCTAGTGCAGTTGGGTCTAGGTTACGCAGATCTCTCTGCCAACGACCTGCGGGTGGTGGAGGGTGGGGGGAGCATGATGGGGAGATAGAGAAAGTGAAAAGGTGATGGTCGGAGAGGGGGAAGGGTGTGATGTCCAGGTTAGGGAGTATGGCGGATTTTGAGAAAACCAGGTCGAGAGTGTGGCCAGCACGGTGGGTGGAGGAATTGGTGTGTTGGGAGAGGCCAAGGGAAGTAGTGAGGGAGAGCAGTTGAGAGGCTTCAGGGGAGTAAGGACTGTCCATGGGGATGTTGAAGTCCCCAAGTAAGATGGTGGGGAGGTCAGAGGAGAGGGTGTGTGGGAGCCAAGAGGCCAGGTTGTCCAGGAATTGTTTAATGGAGGTGGATGGGGGGCGGTAAAGGACTGCGATGACTGCCGGAATGGGATGGTAGAGGCGGATAACATGTGTCTCAAAGGAGGTAAAGTTTAGAGAAGGGGGTGGCGTGAGGACATGGAAAGTGCAGGACGGGGAGAGGAGCAGACCCACCCCTCCCCCAGACCTGTTTTCTGGTCTGGGGGTGTGACTGATGTGAAGCCCCCCATAGGAGAGGGCCGCTGCTGCAGCAGAGTCCGAGGGGGTGAGCCATGTCTCTGTGAGGGCAAAGAGGGTGAGGGAGTTGGAGAGGAAAAGGTCATGGATTTCAGTGAGTTTATTACGGACTGATCTAGCATTCCAGAGGCCGCAGGAGAGAGGGGTGGTGGTGTGCTTGTGAGAGGTCTGTATGGGAATGAGGGAGGAGAGGGAGTGAGTGTGGGTGCGGGAAGGGACTGTGAGGGGGGTGGAGACCTGTTTGGAATGGGGTGTGCAGGGAGTCAATGCTGAAGTGGTATGGGAGATGCGTGGGGGTGGAGGGCAAAATGGGAGGCTAGAGTTAGATAAGGTGACCTTAGTAAGGACCAGGTGGTGAAGGAGCAGGTGGAGGAAGAGCATATTGTAATATGTAGGTAGTGGAGGAAGATGTGTGCAGAAAGGTGGAGGAGTCATGGAGTTTGAGAGTAGGGAGGGATTGTCTGTGTAGGCCGAGATGTTTTAGCAGTGTTTAAAGTTATAAATAATGCAAATACCTTAGTGACTGCTTAATGCTGCTGTATTGCTGGTGAATTCTGGTAAATTCGATAAAGTATACCCTTAAAGCGATCCTTAAAACACGAGCCGACAATCGTCAAAGCCGACTACACAGCATCCTTATGTACATCCACACAGCCCTAGTGTTTGAATAAGATTGATCTAGAGACCATTAGCCTCCACTACAATCAGCTGTGAGCTGGACAGGAAGTTGACCAGCATGGGGGTGGACTATGCAAATACTTAGAGCTGGGTGGATGAGAAGGTGTGAATTGAGCAGACAGTAGGATAACAATAGGGGGGAGGGTACAGGTAAATGCAAGCAATTTAGATATAGATACTATAGTAAGAGCAGATCAGAAGAATTAATCAAATCACATACACAGGCAGAGGCAATTTGACAATCGTGTGTAGATGGAGACAGTCACATACACAGGCAGAGGCAATTTGACAATCGTGTGTAGATGGAGAAAGTCACATACACAGGCAGAGGCAATTCGACAATCGTGTGTAGATGGAGAAACTCACATACACAGGCAGAGGCAATTCGACAATCGTGTGTAGATGGAGAAAGTCACATACACAGGCAGAGGCAATTCGACAATTGTGTGTAGATGGAGAAAGTCACATACACAGGCAGAGGCAATTCGACAATCTAACCAGCTAATCACGTGGCAGCAGTGTAATCCAAAGAAATCATGGAGATTAGATCAGGAACGCTGAAGAGGAGCTGTCAGCCATACTATCTCAGGAAAAACTCCCCACATAAGTAGATTAATACTTGCTCTACTTACATAACATATGTATTGCACTGTCCACGTTTTGATTGTAGTGATTTTTCTACAGTAAAAAAAGAGAACAGCCTTCTCAGAATTTCCCATTTTAACTGTGGCTATTTTTAAGCCAATCCTGATGTCATTTCCTCCATTACTCTCCTGTGCTTCATTTGCCCACCCTTCACTATAGAAAGAGCATTGTCTCAGCATGAGAAATATTGGCCAATCAGAGAGGAACAGAGGTGTGTGGGAGGGGAAAACAGGAGGGAAAGAGGCGTCAGCCAATCAGGCTGCATTACTTAAAGCGGAATATAACCCTGCATTTCAACTTTGCTCTAAAACATTATTTACAGTATATTATATGCAACCAGCATTTTTTTTTTTACTAGACCAGCATTGGAAGGGTTACACAGGGCTTTAAAGTCCCTGGAGATTTTTGCAGACGCATCCGAACTTGAGTTAGATACTTTTTGTTTACACAAATGTATCTAAGTGTTTATTGTGACTCATCTCTCTCACTGAGAAGGAGTTGGAGGACATCCAAAGAGTGTGTAACATTCCTAAATATATACATATAACTAAATAGAATGTAACTATCTGAACGTCTGTACGGAACTTAAAACCTCTGTGTTTAACCCTTCCAATGCTGGTCTAGTAAAAAAAATGCTTTTTGCATATAATATGCTGTAAATAATGTTTTAGAGCAAAGTTGAAATGCAGGGTTATATTCCGCTTTAAGTCTGAGTGGAAGTAGAGAAGAGAAAAAGGACAACCCAGCATGCCCTGCAACTTCCTTTGTGTGTACTAAATTTTGTGTGTACCAAATAAGAGTCAGGTAAACTGAGGAATGATCATTTATCAACAAGAAACGTAATAGTGGCAAACTGGGAGTCAGAAGAGGATGGCGTGGGAGTCATTAGGCCGGAGGGCGCTGTAGGATGCCCCAGATATATATATTTTTTGGCCAGAAAACACATTAATCTTCAGAGGGAAACATTCCATTTCTAACATTGGCCGCAGCGCAGCGGCCAGTTCGCACATTGACCGGCCAGAACCCGAAGTGGCCGGCCAGAACGCGAAGTGGCCACACTTCGGGTTCAGGCCGTAACATATGCAATAAATGTGTTGGAATTTACTCTTATGACCTTACTCTTTTCACATTTAAGCTTTTATTGAAGTCATCTAGGAAAGTACAAACAGTTGAATCATGATATCAGACAAAAGGAACATTGAGAAGCATCCACTTCCTGATGACCGTGTAGAATAGCACACAATGCAAATTTTATATATACAGGTCCTTCTCAAAAAATTAGCATATTGTGATAAAGTTCATTATTTTCTGTAATGTACTGATAAACATTAGACTTTCATATATTTTAGATTCATTACACACAACTGAAGTAGTTCAAGCCTTTATATAGATTTAATATTGATAATTTTAGCATACAGTTCATGAAAACCCAAAATTCCTATCTCAAAAAATTAGCATATTTCATCCGACCAATAAAAGAAAAGTGTTTTTAAAACAAAAAAAGTCAACCTTCAAATAATTATGTTCAGTTATGCACTCAATACTTGGTCGGGAATCCTTTTGCAGAAATGACTGCTTCAATGCGACGTGGCATGGAGGCAATCAGCCTGTTCAGCACTGCTCAGGTGTTATGGAGGTCCAGGATGCTTCGATAGCGGCCTTAAGCTCATCCAGAGTGTTGGGTCTTGCGTCTCTCAACTTTCTCTTCACAATATCCCACAGATTCTCTATGGGGTTCAGGTCAGGAGAGTTGGCAGGCCAATTGAGCACAGTAATACCATGGTCAGTAAACCATTTACCAGTGGTTTTGGCACTGTGAGCAGGTGCCAGGTCGTGCTGAAAAATGAAATCTTCATCTCCATAAAGCTTTTCAGCAGATGGAAGCATGAAGTGCTCCAAAATCTGCATTGACCCTGCCCTTGATTAAACACAGTGGACCAACACCAGCAGCTGACATGGCACCCCAGACCATCACTGACTGTGGGTACTTGACACTGGACTTCAGGCATTTTGGCATTTCCCTCTCCCCAGTCTTCCTCCAGACTCTGGCACCTTGATTTCTGAATGACATGCAAAAGTTGCTTCCATCCGAAAAAAGTACTTTGGACCACTGAGCAACAGTCCAGTGCTGCTTCTCTGTAGCCCAGGTCAGGCGCTTCTGCCGCTGTTTCTGATTCAAAAGTGGCTTGACCTGGGGAATGCGGCACCTGTAGCCCATTTCCTGCACACGCCTGTACACGGTGGCTCTGGATGTTTCTACTCCAGACTCAGTCCACTGCTTCCGCAGGTTCTCCAAGGTCTGGAATCGGTCCTTCTCCACAATCTTCCTCAGGGTCCCATCACCTCTTCTCGTTGTGCAGCGTTTTCTGCCACACTTTTTCTTTCCCACAGACTTCTCACTGAGGTGAATTGATACACTCTGGAAACAGCCTATTCGTTCAGAAATGTCTGTGTCTTACCCTCTTGCTTGAGGGTGTCAATGATGGCCTTCTGGACAGCAGTCAGGTCGGCAGTCTTTCCCAGGATTGCGGTTTTGAGTAATGAACCAGGCTGGGAGTTTTTAAAAACCTCAGGAATCTTTTACAGGTGTTTAGAGATAATTAGTTGATTCAGGTGATTAGGTTAATAGCTCGTTTAGAGAACCTTTTCATGATATACTAATTTTTTGAGATAGGAATTTGGGGTTTTCATGAGCTGTATGCCAAAATCATCAATATTAAAACAATAAAAGGCTTGAACTACTTCAGTTCTGTGTAATGAATCTAAAATATATGAAAGTCTTATGTTTATCAGTACATTACAGAAAATAATGAACTTTATCACAATATGCTAATTTTTTTGAGAATTTTTTTCATGGTGTCTGAAGAATGAAGAATGAGAAGGGAGGGTGGTGGTGGGTGGTATGCATGAACTGGCCACTCTTTTTTTTTTTTAGTATACCTTGTTAAAACTAATTATGACTAATTAAACAATACAATTTTTGTTTTTGACAAATTGAAAATTGAAAATTAATTATAAAATTGGTTTGCCTGCGATTCGTGGTGGTGGTGGCACCAGTTCCACTGCAGAGCCACGCAGTGGAGGCTTGCCAGTTGCCATTGGTGTGTTCAGTGGGTGGCAGGCTGGCAGTAGGCCAACAAGGCAATAAATGCAGAGTACCTGAACCAGGACCATGGTGCCTGCCACTTTTACAAGAATGAGAAGGGAGGGTGGTAGTGGGTGGTATGCGTGAACTGGCACCCTCCTTTTTTTTTTTTAGTTTATATTGTTCGACAAAGTTAGTTATGTCTAATTAAAAAAATACAATTTTGTTTTTGACAAATTCAAAATGTAAAAGTTATTTATAAAATTCTACAATGCTTTTTTTATGAAATGTTAAGTCAGCTGGTGTCAGGCTGGCAGCAGGTCTGCCTGCCATTCGTGATGGTGATGCCACCACCTACTCCAATGCAGAGCCATGCAGTGGAGACTTGCAAGCAATGAAATGCAAGCAACCTGAAACTCCATCATGGTGTCTGAAGAATAAAGAATGGCAATGGAGGGTGGTGGTGGGTGGTATTACTAAGCTAGCACCATCCTTTTTTGTTAGTTTACCTTGTTTGACAAAGTTAATTATGACAAATTAAAAAATACAATTTTTGTTTTTGACAAAATGAAAATTGAAAAGTTATTTATAAAATTCCACAATGTTTCCCCTTAAACGTTAAGTCAGCAGGTGTCAGGCTGGCAGCAGGTCTGCCTGCCATACATGGTGGTGGCACCAACTCCACTGCAGAGCCACACAGTGGAGGCTTGTTCAGTGGGTGGCAGGCTGGCAGCAAAAGGACCAAGTCACTAGTAGAAGGGGAGGCAATGGTGCAGCTGCTCCTAATCAAAATATCAGGAACCAGAGATGACCTGTTGTGTACAAACACCTATGCCTTCTCAAGTTGGGATTGTAAAAACAATCTCTGATTCAACAAAACTGAGAAGCATCGCATAGAAAATTTTGCTGCAGATAAATTGCAAGCTTGGAGGAGACCTGTGGGGAGTGGACATTCCTCTGAAATATCTGATGGTGATCGGAATGGATCTACCATGATGTCGGCCAGATTTCCCGCTTAGTGACAGGCTTTGTCGTCAGCATAAATTCTTGCCCAACCTGCTGATACTCTCGTGTAGTTCTTCAGCTTCCACATCAGGAGATTATGGATGGCTTGAAGCTGTGCGTTGTGGCCGCTCTCCAGAAATACTACGAGGTAAATCATGCGCTGCCAGAAAAGATTGTGGTGTACCGAGATGGAGTGTCAGATGGACAGCTCAGCACAGTGCAGAATTATGAGATCCCACAGTTACAGACTTTCTTTTGTACTTTTGAAAGTGATTCCCCTTGCATGATTGTCATCGTAGTGCAAAAAAGGATCAGCACCAATCTGTACTGCTCTGTGTCCAGAGAATTTTCACTCCTGCTTTTTTTCACCGTAGTGGACCACACTGTCACCAACCACTACTGGGTGAATTTCTTCCTGACCTCCCACCATGTCAGACAAGGGTGTGGCATTCCCACTCACTATATATGTAATGATAAACACTGCAAACCTGCCTTGACCATCTACAAAGGTTGACTTTCAAATTGTGCCACATGTACTGGAACTGGCCTGAGACCATCCGAGTGCCAGCACCTTGCAAATATGCTCACAAGCTGGCTTCCCTGTCCGAACACTTCCTTTACCATGAGCTTTACATTCAGCTGTGTGATAAGCTCTTCTTTCTTTAACTGTTGGGAACAACTGGCATCATTTTTTGCTCACCGCCCACACAATTACCTTGCATTGTATAGCCTTCCCTTTTGTTCTTATTGTTCTGCTCAGGGATCATGCTCTAGATCTGTTCCAAAACTGACTTAGCTTGAAATAATCTTTCATTTTAGATTTTTTTTTTGGGGGGGGGGGGGGGGGGGCTTAGTTATAACAATACAAAATACGTTTTCTTACTAAGAGGGGCATACAAACATCAAGAGGGTTTAAAATTGGGGGGTTGGTTATAACAATACAAAATACGTTTTCTTACTAAGAGGGGCATAGAAACATCAAGAGGGTTTAAAATTGGTGAGACCTCCGTAACAGTTTTGCCACTTTGTGTTTATTGCGAGGATCCAGTAGCGTTGCCACCCAGTACAGGTCGTTCTCCTTGAGCATTTTTATACAGAGGTCCCTTAACCACCCTGGCGTTCTGATTAAATCGCCAGGGTGGCTGCGGGAGGGTTTTTTTTAAATAAAAAAAAAACTATTTCATGCAGCCAACTGAAAGTTGGCTGCATGAAAGCCCACTAGAGGGCGCTCCGGAGGCGTTCTTCCGATCGCCTCCGGCGCCCAGAATAAACAAGGAAGGCCGCAATGAGCGGCCTTCCTTGTTTTGCTTAGATTGTCGCCATAGCGACGAGCGGAGTGACGTCATCGACGTCAGCCGACGTCCTGACGTCAGCCGCCTCCGATCCAGCCCTTAGCGCTGGCCAGAACTTTTTGTTCCGGCTACGCTGGGCTCAGGCGGCTGGGGGGACCCTCTTTCGCCGCTGCTCGCGGCGGATCGCCGCAGAGCGGCGGCGCTCAGGCAGCACACGCGGCTGGCAAAGTGCCGGCTGCGTGTGCTGCTTTTTATTTGACGAAAATCGGCCCAGCAGGGCCTGAGCGGCAGCCTCTGGCGGTGTTGGACGAGCTGAGCTCGTCCAGACCGCTCAGCAGGTTAACAGGCGGGACAGCATGAAAGACCCCATTTGAACAAGGATGGAAGCTGGGCTAGCCAGCTTCTATTCTTCACTGAGGTCACAAAAGGTCTCCTCCCTCCAGCCCCTCAGTGACAGTATTCTTTCTGTGGAGTATCACACAGATGTAGAGTTATGCAATAGTAAAAACACAACACAGTGATAACAGAGGCCCTGCTGCAGTGGTAGTAGACTGCTGCTTGTTTATTGTGAGCTGTGGCACACAATTATATCACACTAGAAGGGGCCACACCTGTGCGTCAGTGACAGTGTTCTGTCTGTGGAGTATCACACAGACACATAGCTGTGCGATAGTGCAAACACTATAAAGTAATAACAGAGGCCCTGGAGCTCCACTATGCTAACTAGTTATGCGATCATCCATCACGTGAGATTGGGGGGTAACAGGTCTGTAAGGCTCTGAGGTGTGACTGTGCTGCATGCGCCCTCAACTGAACAGACCAGCTTGGTGTTGTTATTTATAAAAAAAAGGTTTTGTATTTTTCTTAAAATGTCAATGTCATTTACAACAAAATGTTATGAAGATAGTGTGTTATGCTCAAGTAAACGGACCAGCATGGCGCACCATCATGTCACATGTACAAGTGGTTGGATGGGAGTTAATTATAGAACTTTGTGGTGGTAGCAAGCAGACTGGTTCACTGTACAACCTATTTTTTTTTCTTTTCGTTTTCTTAAAAAATGTTTGTAAAATTTATAAAAAATTATTTCTAAAGTTATTATACTGCATTTGTGTGCTGTTTTTATTAATGTGTGCATACCATTGGTGTTTGTGTTTTGTTTTGTGCAATCAGGTACCTTCGCAAAACAGTTATCCTGAGTTGGGTGTTGGGCTTCCCACGAGTTTGTTTTGGCAGAGGTTGCAGATGGCATTGCTGTTATCAGAGGCAAACAAACAAACAAAAAATGCCACACTGGTGAGCTTTGGAATGTCGGCATTCGTGTGGTGGCAACAGCAGGTGTTCAGGAATCAGGAATCGTTTAATTCGCCAAGCGTGACTCGGGTCGTGCCCGGAATTGGGTTTGGCACAGTACATATAGCTCAAGAGAAAGACAACGATAGTAACATAAAACAGCAGGAACAGAAGGATACACTTGTACACAACAGGAGCAACACTTATATTTTACATTGCCCATAACAGTTCCAAAAGTCAAATAGATTGCCGATCAACAATTAGATTTGTGCATTGATGGAAGTATGTGGAGGGAGTTTAGAGGGAAAGAAGGAGTTGCCGTGTCTGGCAGTCCTTGTGGCGATGGCCCGAAGCCTCCGTCCCAGTGGGAGCCGACAGAAGTAGTGGTGCCTCGGGTGAGAGGGATCATTAGCAATCCTCAGTGCCCTCGATCTCAGTCTTTTGTTGTGTAGGAGGGCAAGTGTGGGGGGGAGAGGTCTCCCAATGACCCTTTCTGTCAACCTGATGACCCTCCGAAGTGTGAGCCTATTGCTGGCGCCAGCATACCAGACCAGGATGGATAAGCAGAGGATCGACTCAATGGTGGCAGAGTAGAAACTGGTCATAATCTTTTGGGTCATGCCGAACTTCCTCAGCTGGCGGAAGAAGTAAAGTCTCTGCTGGGCTTATCTTTGGATTGCAGTGATGTTGGGCCTCCAGCTGAGGTCACTGAAGGGCGTGTTGGCTGGCTGACCCCAAGTGTATCACTGAAAATGCATCATGTGTGAATAACTCCTCTGACATATCAAGTGGAGCAGCTGTGGTGCTAGTGGTGGTGGTGGTAAGTTGTTGGAGAGTACCAAAACAGAGCAGAAGGAGGATGGTGCATCAAGCAGGTTCCGTGCGGAAGCTGTAAAAGATGTGGTGTGCTGTATAAGCCATTCAACCACACTCAGAATTTTGGGGGTTGAGGGTACGTGCCCTCTGTACACTGTGCATTCTTCCAGGGCCGTAGGAAATCACAGCAGCATGACCTTGAGGACACTTGCGGGGTGGCCTGCCCCTGCCTGTCATTTTGTTTTTCAATTGTAGTACTGTGCCTACAACAAGTGAAAAGTAATACAGTGGAGGTGCCTGCAGCTGAATATTGCAACAACAATAGCAGTAGTGTACACAACTCTGGTTGTCAGTGGGTTGTGCAGTGTCACACACCAAGATACGCAACAGTTCAAACACAATACAGTGATAATAGAGGTCCTGAAGCACTAGTGGTAAAACTGTGCTTGTGCTTTTATGTGCACACAATTAGATATCACTGTATGTGGGCATAGATGTGGCTTAGTGCCAGTGTGCTCTGTCTGTCCACTATCAGACAGACACGGAGAAATGCTGCAGCACTTCATACACAACTTATAATAACAGAGGCCCTGGAGCAATATTGTGCTTGTAGGGGGCAATGGGCACAATGGTGGGTGCCTGTGGGCTGTGGAGTGCCACACACACGCACACACACACACACACACACACACACACACACACACACACACACACACACACACACACACACACACACACACACACACACACGTATGAAATAGCCCTCAGAAGGGCTCTCTGGGGTGATTAAACAGCAATCAGCCAGCAAGGATCAAAATAAATAAGCCTAGCTAACGCTTTCCCTATCTCCAGAAAGCTCTGTCTCTTCCTCTCACTACAGCAGCCGAGCAATGTGATCAACATGGCCAGTGCTGCTGCTTTTTATAGAGGGTGAGGGGTACATGAGGGAGTGCAGGCTGATTGGCTGCCATGTGCCTGCTGACTGTGATGTAAGGGGTCAAAGTGTAGCCCAATGATGATGTATGGTAGCAGGTCGAATATCGCCATGCCGCCAACTGTACTTTACTGAATGCTTGTACAGGGTCTATAGCTAAAGGTGGCAATACTGCTCTCGACTTGGTGGCCGATCAACAACTACAGTGGTTTGCAAAAGTATTTGGCCCCCTTGAAGTTTTCCACATTGTCACATTACTGCCACAAACATGAATCAATTTAATTGGAATTCCATGTGGAAGACCAATACAAAGTGGTGTACACGGGAGAAGTGGAACGAAAATCATACATTATTCCAAACATTTTTTTACAAATAAATAAATGCAAAGTGGGGTGTGCATAATTATTCAGCCCCCTGAATCAATACTTTGTAGAACCACCTTTTGCTGCAATTACAGCTGCCAGTCTTTTAGGGTATGTCTCTACCAGCTTTGTACATCTAGAGACTGAAATCCTTGCCCATTCTTCTTTGCAAAACAGCTCCAGCTCAGTCAGATTAGATGGACAGCGTTTGTAAACAGCAGTTTTCAGATCTTGCCACAGATTCTCGATTGGATTTATATCTGGACTTTGATTGGGCCATTCTAACACATGGATATGTTTTGTTTTAAACCATTCCATTGTTGCCCTGGCTTTATCTTTAGGGTCAATGTCCTGCTGGAAGGTGAACCTCCGCCCCAGTCTCAAGTCTTTTGCAGACTCCAAGAGGTTTTCTTCCAAGATTGCCCTGAATTTGGCTCCATCCATCTTCCCATCAACTTTGACCAGCTTCCCTGTCCCTGCTGAAGAGAAGAAACCCCAGAGCATGCTGCTGCCACCACCATATTTGACAGTGGGGATGGTGTGTTGAGAGTGATGTGCAGTGTTAGTTTTCTGTCACACATAGCATTTTGCATTTTGGCCAAAAAGTTCCATTTTGGTCTCATCCGACCAGAGCACCTTCTTCCACATGTTTGCTGTGTCCCCCACATGGCTTGTGGCAAACTGCAAATGGAACTTCTTATGCTTTTCTGTTAGCAATGGCTTTCTTCTTGTCACTCTTCCATAAGAGCCAGCTTTGTGCAGTGCACAACTAATAGTTGTCCTATGGACAGATTCCCCCACCTGAGCTGTAGATCTCTGCAGCTCGTCCAGAGTCACCATGGGCCTCTTGATTGCATTTCTGATCAGCGCTCTCCTTGTTCGGCCTGTGAGTTTAAGTACACAGCCTTGTCTTGGTAGGTTTACAGTTGTGCCATACTCCTATTTCTGTATGATCGCTTGAACAGTGCTCCGTGGGATGTTCAAGGCTTTGGAAATCATTTTGTAGCCTAAGCCTGCTTTAAATTTCTCAATAACTTTATCCCTGACCTGTCTGGTGTGTTCTTTGGAATTCATGGTGTTGTTGCTCCCAATATTCTCTTAGACAACCTCTGAGGCTGTCACAGAGCAGCTGTATTTGTACTGACATTAGATTACACACAGGTGCACTCTATTTAGTCATTAGCACTTATCAGGCAATGTCTATGGGAAACTGGGCACATCACTCTGAACACACCATCCCCACTGTCAAATATGGTGGTGGCAGCATCATGCTCAGGGGGTGCATCTCTTCAGCAGGGACAGGGAAGCTGGTCAGAGTTGATGGGAAGATGGATGGAGCCAAATACAGGGCAAACTTGGAAGAAAACCTCTTGGAGACTGCAAAAGACTTGAGACTGGGGCGGAGGTTCACCTTCCAGCAGGGCAACGACCCTAAACATAAAGCCAGGGCAACAATGGAATGGTTTAAAACAAAACATATCCATGTGTGAGAATGGCCCATTCAAAGTCCAGATCTAAATCCAATCGAGAATCTGTGGCAAGATCTGAAAACTGCTGTTCACAAACGCTGTCCATCTAATCTGACTGAGCTGGAGCTGTTTTGCAAAGAAGAATGGGCAAGGATTTCAGTCTCTAGATGTGCAAAGCTGGTAGAGACATACCCTAAAAGACTGGCAGCTGTAAATGCAGCAAAAGGTGGTTCTACAAAGTATTGACTCAGGGGGCTGAATAATTACGCACACCCCACTTTGCAGTTATTTATTTGTAAAAAATGTTTGGAATCATGTATGATTTTCATTACACTTCTCCCGTGTACACCACTTTGTATTGGTCTTTCACGTGGAATTCCAATAAAATTGAAGCAAGTTTGTGGCAGTAATGTGACAAAATGTGGAAAACTTCAAGGGGGCCGAATACTTTTGCAGCCCACTGTAATTTTAAAGCATCTACCCTGAAGGATGCATCATAAAGGGAAAAAAATAATACACAGTACTTATGAAACATTTCAGTTTCTTAATGCAATACTTTTACAGTAACGAAACAGTCTTTTTTTCCACCCAATACCACTTTAGTTAGGTGTTAAAAGTACTACTTTATTTTACTCTTTTGATTGTTTAAATGGCAAAATGCTTTGATGCAACAAAGGCACAAATTCTGCATCATAATAACTGTAGTTACAAAGCAAAATTATAGTCTTGTGAAGATTAATTTTCAAGTCTGCAGGTGTTAGGAGCATGACATTAGTTGTATGATGGTATAGTACAATTTGCCTTGGTGAAAGCAACATGCATTTCACTGTATAGTACAAATAGGATGCATCTGTTTTTGTTTATTTTGTATTTATATAGCATTGATTTCTTCTGTAATGCTTTACAGCAGTGGTTCTTAAAGTGGATCCGAGATAAACTTTTACTCATTGCATAATTGTGTATCTTTCATTTAGTTTATAGGGCATTCCTTAAGCCAAATACTTTTTTTTTAAATACTCTAATTCCCTATAAACTAAACAAGCCTTGCCCACGGCTTCTCCAGAGTGCCTTAGCACTCTTGCTCTGTAGCAAGGGCTTATGGGAGCTCAGTCTGGGCTGGAGGAGGAGGGAAGTGAAGTTTTCACAGGCTGAGGGCTGGAGATACAGATCAGCTTGCCTGTGTGTAATGTGACCAACAAAACATGGCCGCTCTCATTGTATCACAGGAATAAATAATCATAAACTGTTCAAGATGTTTGCAGCTAGATTTGCTGTGTAAACTATCTAAACTTAAGATAAGATATATAGACAATTTCTTGTTATAGTTAGTTTTTAATCTCGGATCCGCCTTAACCTTTTCAGCGCATGTACTTCTTTGGGGGTCATCCTCGAGCCTATGTAACCCTTATGTTTATCATAAACTGAAACATAATTAGACAGAGGTTGACCCAGAAATAAACATAATTGACAGCATTTCCCCCAAAGTTCATTTAATTTGGCAGAGTTCCCCTTAAAATACACAAAACGAGACAGCATTTTCCCCACAAAATACACATAATGTGGCAGCATTTTTCCCTGAAAAAGCATAATTCTGCAGCTTCCTCCAAAAATGCACAAAATGAGGAAGCATTTTCCCCAAAATACACATGAGTAGGCAGGGTTTTTCCACAAAATACACATACTGTGGCAGCATTTTTCCCCGAAAAAAGCATAATTTTGCAGCTTCCTCCAAAAATGCACAAAATGAGGAAGCATTTTCCCCAAAATACACATGAGTAGGCAGGGTTTTTCCACAAAATACACATAACGGGGCAGCGTTTCCCCACAGAATAGACATAATGAGGCCCCGGTTTCCCCCAAGATGCACAAAATAAGGCAGCATTTCCCTTAAATACACATGATTAGGCATTGTTTCCTGACAAAATACACAGGCAGCATTTTCTTAGAATACATATAACTAGGGAGCGCTTCCCCCAAAATACACATACAGTAATTAGGCAGCAATTCCCCCCAAAGTACATGTAATGTGGCAGCATTTCGTCACAACCCCCCCCCCCCCCACACACACACACACACACACACATAACACCCACAGCGGTTTCTCCAAAATGCATAAAATGTGGCAGTGTTTTCCGCAAAATACACATAATATGTAGCATTTCCCTTACAAAAAGAACACATAATAGTGTGAGAAGGAGCATCTTGCTACCTACATGGGGGGGGGGGGGGGGGGGGGCAGGGAGTAATTCAGCAGCCTATACTGGGGGTAAATCTGGCTACAAATACTGGGGAGGGGGCATCTGACTACTAATACTGGGGGGTTCATCTGGTTACCTATACTGGGGGGGGAATAAAGCTGGCTACTTATACTGGGGGAACATCTAGTTGCCTATACTGGGGGTGGCTACCTTTACTTATAGCTGAATTGCCAAGCATATGCCAATCCTTAACCCTCCTGGAGGTCTATTAAAAACTGCCAGGGGGCAGCGCAGCCGTTTTTTTTGTAATTATTATTTTTTAAAATCATGTAGCGAGCCTAGGGCTCGCTACATGATAGCCGCTGTGCAGCGGCATCCCCCTACCCTCTTCGATCGCCTCAGGCGATCGTCGATCAGGAAATCCCGTTCAAAGAACGGGATTTCCTGGAGGGCTTCCCCCGTCGCCATGGCGACGGAGCAGGATGACGTCACCGACGTCATCGACGTCGTGACGTCATCGGGAGTCCCGATCCACCCCCCAGCGTTGCCTGGCTCTGATAGGCCAGGCTGCGCAAGGGGTCTAGGGGGGGTCAGCACGGCGCGGCGGGTATCGGTAAATCGGCGCGGGATGTCGGCGATCGGTGTGCTCACGCAGCTAGCACAGTGCTAGCTGCGTGCAGCAGAAAAAAAAAATTGTGCAAATCGGCCCAGCAGGGCCTGAGAAAACCTCCTACGCGGCTTACCCCGAACGTAGTTACCGCCAGGAAGGTTAATAAAGTTTGTTTTCTATTTTTGATACCCAAGAGGGACAGAGTAATTATTTTATATATTAGTAATCCTTTTTCCACTTGGTCACTCCCTTAAAAGGTGTGGGTACATTTATGAAGGTGGTGGTTGAGATAGGCAGCAACGATATTAGACGTACCTTTACTGGGAGTGTCAATCTTCTACCCATTATTGGTGTGGGGTACATTGTATGTCTGGCTACATATACTGGGAGGGGGGGGGGTAATCTAGCTACCAATACTGAGGGGATCATATGGCTACCTATAGTGGAAGGTTATTTGGCTGTCTATCTTTGAGGGTTCATCAGGCTTTCTTTATCTGTCTACCTATACTGGGGGTTCATCTGGATACCAATACTGAGGAGGACATCTGGCTACCTATACAGGGGGTATTTAGGTTATCTAGCTATCTGTATAAGGGAGGGGGGTCTTCTAGCTATAAATGGTTCAGAAGCAGAGCGCTCAACAGATTCTAGACAAAAGAATACAGTATAAAAGGATAAAACATAAAATATAAAAGTAAGGAAAAGGAGGGTTCACAGCCAATGTCACACTATAATCATTATGAGATCTTGTCCATAAACAACAGTCCACCAGTGGTGCTCACCGCCAGGTCGTGATCACGCTTGGATTCACGACCATTTTGACGCATTCCGCCTCGGACACGCTAAGCCGTGAATAGATTTTCAACCATGAAAATCTGCTTCGGCTTCGCGTGAATGCGGACAGAAATCCGCATTCACGCTCGTGAAACCCAGCGCTGAAGTCGTGGTTAGCGGAAATGCGTCAAACTATGCGGAAGTGACACAATGCAGACCAATCAGAGGGCCCCAGCCAGGCCCTAGCAACCAATCACAGGAGGGGAGCTATGCCCTCCCCTCCTGAATATAAAGCGGCGGCCATGATGGAAAAGCTCTGTCCTTGCTAGACTGGTGCTGAGAGGATTATCTCCAGGCCATTGTTGTGCAAGTGCATTTATTGTGTTAAAAACAAAGCGTTTTTTTTGCTAACACTGCTCTTATACTGTACACAGTTAGCTAGTCAGTGAGTGATTGCTGTAGTTAGTTGTAGTCAGTGTAGTGTAGTGGGAGTGTGGGAGTCTAGTGATTATTTAACTGTGTGTAGTGCAGGCAGGTTCAGTGCTGCAGTGTAGTCAGTGTAGTGGGAGTGGGGATTATCTGTGTGTAGTGCAGGCAGGCAGGTTAGTGCAGCTGCAGTGTTCACTTGTATATTCCAGTGACAGTTATACACTTGTACTATTTGCAGGCAGCCAGTCACACCGCCGGCGCTGCCACTCTCTGCCAGCGCTGTTCATTCATTCTGTCAGTGACCTTGTGCCGTGCCCAGTGCCCACTGCTCGCTCGCTTGCATATAAGCATCTCATTACACACTTGTATATTATTTCAGTGACAGTTATACACTTCACTTGTACTATTTGCAGGCAGCCAGTCACACCACCGGCACCTCCACTCTCTGCCAGCGCTGTTCATTCATTCTGTCAGTGACCTTGTGCCGTGCCCAGTGCCCACTGCTCGCTCGCTGGCATATAAGCATCTCATTACACAGTGTGACATCCTTGTGTGCCCACTGCATCCTTCAGTGACCTAGTTGTATATCCAGTGCCCACTGCTGTGCCCACTGCATCCTTCAGTGACCTTGTACTGTGCCCACTGCATTCTTCAGTGACCTAGTTGTATATCCAGTGCCCACTGCTGTGCCCACTGCATCCTTCAGTGACCTTGTACTGTGCCCACTGCATCCTTCAGTGACCTAGTTGTATATCCAGTGCCCACTGCTGTGCCCACTGCATCCTTCAGTGACCTGGTTGTATATCCAGTGCCCACTGCTGTGCCCACTGCATCCTTCAGTGACCTTGTACTGTGCCCACTGCATCCTTCAGTGACCTAGTTGTATATCCAGTGCCCACTGCTGTGCCCACTGCATCCTTCAGTGACCTAGTTGTATATCCAGTGCCCACTGCTGTGCCCACTGCATCCTTCAGTGACCTTGTACTGTGCCCACTGCATCCTTCAGTGACCTAGTTGCATATCCAGTGCCCACTGCTGTTCCCACTGCATCCTTCAGTGACCTTGTACTGTGCCCACTGCATCCTTCAGTGCCGTTGTACTGTGTCTGGTGCATCCTTCAGTGACCTTGTACTGTGCCCACTGCATCCTTCAGTGACCTAGTTGTATATCCAGTGCCCACTGCTGTGCCCACTGCATCCTTCAGTGCCGTTGTACTGTGCCTGGTGCATCCTTCAGTGACCTTGTACTGTGCCCACTGCATCCAGTGATTCATTACTAGCAACATGTCTGGCAGGGTTTCGCGGGGTGAGAGGAAAGGGAGTTCAATTGCCTCAGCCACTTCTGGGACTGCTCCACGTCTAGGGAGAGGACGCCCAGCTGTACGTGGTCGTGATGCAGCAGAAAGGGGGGCAGCAAAGCCTGGGCCGGGTCAGCGGACGCCATTGTCCAAATATTTTAAAATTTCTGGTCCCTGTGTGGTGGTTGAGCAAATGGAACCTGACGTACTCATGGACATCATGACTTCCTCCCAGACCTCTACTGTGAGCACCACTCCAAGCAGCAGCAGCAGCAGCCAACGTCCCACGCTTGTTGTGACATCCACCCCAGCACCCACTGGTCAGCAGCCCTCCCAGGATGACAGCGTTCTGTCCCTCAGTCCGACATCTGGGAACCTGCTGATGCAAGAAGCTCAGGACTTACTGGGGACTGATGTGGCAGAGATTGACATCGGGCCACAATCACAAGCGTTGTTGAGTTCTGGTGATGAAGAAGAGGGGTCTGTGTCTGGGGATGTAGGGACAGAAGAGGAGGCGGGGGAGTCAGAGGAAGAGCTGGATTATGATGATGCTGCTGATGATGACGACGTTGTGGACCCTAACTATGTGCAGCCTGCTGAGTCCGTGGAAGAATGGTCAGAGGCAGAGCAGGATGACGAGTCACCTCGGCCTAGGCAAGGATATCGCCATATGTCAGGCAGGGGCAGGGGCATCGGCAGCAGTGGGCGTGGAGGAAGTAGACAGGACACTGCTTCAGCCAGCACCACCACCATGCAACCCCCGGCAACTACTACCACACATTGTTCCGCTGCACCCTCTGCTAGTGGGGGCCGCAGTAAATTAAAGTCACCAGTGTGGGATTGCTTTGAGGAATGTACTGATGACAAAAGGTATGCGGTGTGCAGGTTATGCAGCAAAAGATTGAGCCGTGGGAAAAGTCTGAGCAAGATGGGTACCTCATCCCTCCAGGGCCACCTGAGAAGCCGCCACTGCCGCGAGTATGCGAGTTTAAGAGGAAGCAGGCACTGCTGGCAGGGGTTCCTGAGAGCAGAAGGCCCACCAACGCAGCAGCATCATCCCTCCCTCAGGGTCGTGAATCCCCCACAGCAGCAGCAGTAGTAGCACGCAAGCGCTCTTCCACCTCGGCTACTCAGGACACAGACATTGAGGCTGGCAGCCAGTGTTCGTCTCTCTCCTCTGTCTCCCCTGCATCCCAGCGTCGTCAGACCCTGCTGAGCGACACCTTTCAGGGTCTGACCAAGCCTCTGCCTCCAAGCCACAGGCGGATCCGCAAACTAAATGGCTTGCTGGCCCGGGCCATGGCATCACAGCTGCTTCCCTACTCCCTGGTGCAGGAGGGGAGCGCCATGCGGACGCTGCTCCAATTTGGCATCCCCGAGTGGCAAGTCCTCAGTCGCCACTATTTCAGCAGGAGCGCGATCCCAGCACTCCACAAGTTTGTGGTGGAAAACGTGGCCCGTTCCCTGGACTACTCTGTGGGCAAGCGGGTCCACGTGACCATGGACTCGTGGAGTAGCAGATTTGGGACAGGTCGCTACCTGTCCTTTACGGCCCACTGGGTGACACTGATGGAAGGGAGGGAGGACAAGAGCGCATCAGCCCAGCTAGTGGTGCCACCACGCGGGATCAGGGGGGATGCAGAAGGGTCCTGTCACGACACTCCCTCTGCACCCGGAAAGCAAGCCCGCCTCGGCAGCAGCAGCGCCAAGCCTCGGCACTGCCAAGCCATTTTAAAATTGGTGACCCTGAGGAAGGAGAGGCTTACGGCCACCAACGTCCTGGCCGCCCTTAGGAAGCAGGAGCGGAGGTGGCTGACCCCCAGAGGCCTGGAAGTGGGGTATGTGGCAGCCGATAACGGGGCCAACCTGGTGGCAGCAGTGCAGCAGGGAAACCTCCAGCACATCCCCTGCTTGGCCCACGTGCTCAATCTTGTGGTGCAGCGCTTCTTGCGCACCTACCAGGGGATGAGCGAGCTGCTGCAGGATGCCCGGGCGGTGGTACGCTTTTTCCGCCTGTCAGCCACTGCCTCTGCACTCTTGTCCACCTTACAGCAGCAGTATGGAAGGCCACAACACCGGCTGATCATCGACATGCCAATTCGCTGGAATTCGACTCTGGCCATGTTGGAGCGGCTGTGTCAGCACAGGCTGGCTCTTAGGGCCTACATGCTAGACCCAAGTGTCCCCAGCAACCAGCAAGTCCCCATGATTACTGCCACTCAGTGGACACTGATGCAGCAAGTATGCCTGGTGCTGAGTCCCTTCCTGGAGGCAACCAAGATGGTCAGTGAGGAGCGGGCCTCTGTGTGCCAGTGGGTGCCCTTGGTTTGTCTACTGGAGCAGGCAATGGACAATTTAATTGAGCGTGGGGATGAAGCCCTGAGGCAGTTGGAAGAACAGGAGCAGATGGCAGCACAGTCCAGCTCAGAGGAGGGCTCACAGCAGGTAGTGGAAGAGTTGGAGGTCCCTAACCTGAATGAAGAGGAGGAGGAGGAGCAGAGTGCAGCAGGCGTTGTACGTGGATGGCGGTTTGTGGAGGACAACGACATGGCACAGGAAGAGGACAGGCATGCGTTATGGGACAATGGTGAGGACGAGGAAGATCTTGCTGGCAGGGCCCACTTGTTTCCCATGGCTGTGCACATGTTGCGCTGCCTTCGCAGGGACCCCCGGGTGATCCAGATGCGTTCAAGGGAGGACATCTGGATTACCTTGATGCTTGATCCCCGTCTGAAGGGGAAGCTGGGAGACTTAATGACGCCATCCACCACCGAGCAACGCACAAGGGAGTTGAAGGTGGCCCTTGTGCGCAGACTACTGGAAGCATTCCCCCAGCCTTCCACCCCCACTGTAACTGCTCTGCCAAGCCAGCAAGAGGTGCCTGCCATTGCCACTAGCAGCACAACAACAACCACCAGCACCAGCAGCAGCAACTGGCGCCCCGGAGACCTGAAGAGCCTAAGCAAGAGCCTGTATGCAGTGCAGCAGCCCAGAACAGAGGTGCCCACCACAGCATCCACCTCCAACCAGCACAAGCAACAACTGACCACCATGGTGTCTGACTATATGGGGTCATCCAGCGGGCTCAATGACACCGACAGCCCCGTGGACCCCTTGGAGTACTGGGTCAAGAGACTGGACATCTGGAGCGAGCTTTCCCAGTACGCCCTGGAACTCCTATCCTGCCCTCCTTCCAGTGTCCTCTCAGAGAGATGCTTTAGTGCGGCCGGTGGCGTGGTCACAGAGAAGCGCTCTCGGCTCTCCCACGCCTCTGTGGACAAACTCACCTTCCTGAAAATCAACCAGGCTTGGGTGGAAGGTGAGTTCCTGGCCCCTATTGTCGGACACAGGGGGACATGAAGTGGCTGCTGCATGTGCTGTTGTTAACTATGCCTGCCTTTATAAAGACAGTTACTACCTGCCTAGTGCCTACCTTGGTTAATTTTTTGGTGTCATGGTACTACTACCAGTAAGTTGCCATGGTCCTCCTTCTGAGCTGCTGAACTGACCGCCCGCTTTGTCCTCCTGACTCAGTCGCTACTACACTCTGCGTTCACACTGCCCGGGTCACTGGGTGCATTTAATTTTTTGGCTAGCACTATGACGCTGTGCTACTACTACTACCACCAGTATGTTGCCATGGTCCTTCTGTGCTGCTGAACTGACCGCCCGCATTGTCCTCCTCCTCCTGACTCAGTCGCTTCCACCAATGTACTCTGTCTGCGTTCACACTGCCCGGGTCACCGGGTGCATTTAATTTTTTGGCCAGCACTATGACGCTGTGCTGCTACTACTACCACCAGTATGTTGCCATGGTCCTTCTGTGCTGCTGCTGCTGAACTGACCGCCCGCATTGTCCTACTCCTCCTGACTCAGTCGCTTCCCGCTGCTGCACCCTGCGTTCACACTGCCCGGGTCACTGGGTGCATTTAATTTTTTGGCCAGCACTATGACACTGTGCTGCTACTACTACCACCAGTATGTTGCCATGGTCCTTCTGTGCTGCTGCTGCTGCTGAACTGAATGCCCGCTTTGTCCTCCTCCTCCTCCTGACTCAGTCGCTACCACGGTACCACCAATGCACTCTGTCTGCGTTATCACTGCCCGGGTCACTGGGTGCATTTAATTTTTTGGCCAGCACTATGACGCTGTGCTGCTACTACTACCACCAGTATGTTGGCATGGTCCTTCTGTGCTGCTGCTGCTGAACTGACCGCCCGCATTGTCCTTCTCCTCCTGACTCAGTCGCTTCCACCAATGTACTCTGTCTGCGTTCACACTGCCCGGGTCACCGGGTGCATTTAATTTTTTGGCCAGCACTATGACGCTGTGCTGCTACTACTACTACCAGTATGTTGGCATGGTCCTTCTGTGCTGCTGCTGCTGAACTGACCGCCCGCATTGTCCTACTCCTCCTGACTCAGTCGCTTCCACCAATGTACTCTGTCTGCGTTCACACTGCCCGGGTCACCGGGTGCATTTAATTTTTTGGCCAGCACTATGACGCTGTGCTGCTACTACTACCACCAGCATGTTGCCATGGTCCTTCTGTGCTGCTGCTGCTGAACTGACCACCCGCATTGTCCTCCTCCTCCTGACTCAGTCGCTTCCACCAATGTACTCTGTCTGCGTTCACACTGCCCGGGTCACCGGGTGCATTTAATTTTTTGGCCAGCACTATGACGCTGTGCTGCTACTACTACCACCAGTATGTTGCCATGGTCCTTCTGTGCTGCTGCTGCTGAACTGACCGCCCGCATTGTCCTACTCCTCCTGACTCAGTCGCTTCCCGCTGCTGCACTCTGCGTTCACACTGCCCGGGTCACTGGGTGCATTTAATTTTTTGGCCAGCACTATGACGCTGTGCTGCTACTACTACCACCAGTATGTTACCATGGTCCTTCTGTGCTGCTGCTGCTGCTGAACTGAATGCCCGCTTTGTCCTCCTCCTCCTCCTGACTCAGTCGCTACCACGGTACCACCAATGCACTCTGTCTGCGTTATCACTGCCCGGGTCACTGGGTGCATTTAATTTTTTGGCCAGCACTATGACGCTGTGCTGCTACTACTACCACCAGTATGTTGCCATGGTCCTTCTGTGCTGCTGCTGAACTGAACGCCCGCTTTGTCTCCTCCTCCTCCTGACTCAGTCGCTACCATGGTACCACCAATGCACTCTGTCTGCGTTATCACTGCCCGGGTCACTGGGTGCATTTAATTTTTTGGCCAGCACTATGACGCTGTGCTGCTACTACTGCCACCAGTATGTTGCTATGGTCCTTCTGTTCTGTGCTGCTGAACTGACCGCCCGCATTGTCCTCCTCCTCCTGACTCAATCGCTTCCACCAATGTACTCTGTCTGCGTTCACACTGCCCGGGTCACCGGGTGCATTTAATTTTTTGGCCAGCACTATGACGCTGTGCTGCTACTACTACTACCAGTATGTTGCCGTGGTCCTTCTGTGCTGCTGAACTGACCGCCCGCATAGTCCTTCTCCTGACTCAGTCGCTACCACCACTGCACTCTGCGTTCACACTGCCCGTGTCCACTGACAACTCTGCTGCGATGTCATTGCTAATTGCTGCAAAAAAAAAAAAAAATTACAAAAACCTCTCTGGGGCCTTTTTGGCGTCAGCCACTCATCCTCCTCCAGCGGTACCTTCGCCGCCAAGTGCCATTGGAACTCGCCTTCACCTCTTTGATTGCTTAACGCGTATATCCCTTTTTAAATCCACGTATTACCAATTAATAGCCCCATTTACAGTGGTGATTTGTCTTTAAAAGCCATTAAAAAAAAAAATTGGGGGATTGTAGCATGTATGGGGGCTTTGTTATTAACGTTAAAAGAAAATCCGCCTCCGGGCGGGAATCCACGCATGATTACGCCATTCACGGCAGAAAATCTGCGTGGTTGCGTGGACGCGGACGAAAATCCGCATGCGGCGGGGCCGAATGCGGAGGTTTTTTTGCAACCACGCGGATTGCCGAATTCGTGGATGAGGCACATCCGAGCATCCCTCCAGTCCACATGTGTTCTCAAAAAAACTTCTAGCTACCTATACTAGCTACCTATTGTAGCTACCTATTCTTGGGAATGTAATGCCAGCTCCAATACTGGGGGGTGTCAAATGACTACCTATATTATGAGAGTCATGTTGCTACCTATACTGAGGGACATCTGGATACTTATACTGGCGGGTGGGTGTCATCTAGCTACCTATATTTGGGGGAAGTGTGGGTTAGCAGCTGGCTGCCTATAATTTGTGAGTGGGTAATCTTGGGTCCTCTGGCTACCAGGCTGGGGCATCTGGCTACCTGTAGTGGGCCTACGTGGAGGTTTGGACATTTGGCTACATATACTAGGGTGGGACATCTGGTTGCCTATTGTAGTGGGGCATCTTGTTCCTAAACTAACTGGGGAAGGGGTCATATGGCTTCATGTACTTGGCAGAGCCGGATTTCTGGCTAGGCCACCTAGGCCATGGCCTAAGGCACCAGAAATTCACTACTGTTTGGGGAGCCTGAAGGCAGAGAAGTGTTTGCACAGTGCATCTGACCATTTGTTCATGTATGCCGTCCACAGCCCGCCCGGCCGCCAGTTGTGCCTCCACTCTCTCCCGCTGAGTACTCTGCACCCCTTGCTGTTCTCCCCCTCCCTTACTACTCCTCCTCCCAACACAGACACACTGACAGCAGACTGCAGCGAGAGACCGTTACGTCCGCGGCAGCCCTTCATTAAAAGTTTGCATAGACATAAGCAGCGGGTGGCCGCAGACAGGCTGCACAGTGCACAGGCTGCTCTGTGACAGCATCAGAGGTTGTCTAAGAGAATCTTGGGAGCAAAAACACCATGAAGTCCAAAGAACACACCAGACAGGTCAGGGATAAAGTTATTGAGAAATTTAAAGCAGACTTAGGCTACAAAAAGATTTCTAAAGCCTTGAACATCCCACGGAGCACTGTTCAATCGACCATTCAGAAATGGAAGGAGTATGGCACAACTGTAAACCTACCAAGACAAGGCCATTCACCTAAACTCACAGGCCGAACAAGGAGAGCGCTGATCAGAAATGCATTCAAGAGGCCCACGGTGACTCTGGACGAGCTTCAGAGATCTACAGCTCAGGTAGGGGAATCTGTCCATAGGACAACTATTAGTTGTGCACTGCACAAAGTTGGCCTTTATGGAAGAGTGGAAAGAAGAAAGCCATTGTTAACAGAAAAGCATAAGAAGTCCCGTTTGCAGTTTGCCACAAGCCATGGGGGGGACACAGCAACCATGTGGAAGAAGGTGCTCTGGTCAGATGAGACCAAAATCGAACTTTTTGGCCAAAATGCAATCGCTATGTGTGGCGGAAAACTAACACTGCACATCACTCAGAACACACAATCCCCACTGTCAAATATGGTGGTGGCAGCATCATGCTCTGGTGGTGCTTCACTTCAGCAGGGACAGGGAAGCAGGTCAGAGTTGATGGGAAGATGGATGGAGCTAAATACAGGGCAATCTTGGAAGAAAACCTCTTGGAGTCTGCAAAACACTTGAGACTGGGGCGGAGGTTCACCTTCCAGCAGGACAACGACCCTAAACATAAAGCCAGGGCAACAATGGAATGGTTTAAAACAAAACATATCCATGTGTTAGAATGGCCCAGTCAAAGTCCAGATCTAAATCCAGTCAAGAATCTGTGGCAAGATCTGAAAACTGCTGTTCACAAACGCTGTCCATCTAATCTGACTGAGCTGGAGTGGTTTTGCAAAGAATGGGCAAGAATTTCAGTCTATAGATGTGCAAAGCTGGTAGAGACATACCCTAAAAGACTGGCTGCTGTAATTGCAGCAAAAGGTGGTTCTACAAAGTATTGACTCAGGGGGCTGAATAATTACGTACACCCCACTTTGCAGTTATTGATTTGTAAAAAATGTTTAGACTCATGTATGACCTTTGTTCTACTCCTCACGTGTACACCACTTTGTATTGGTCTTTCACGTGAAATTCCAATAAAATTGATTCATGTTTGTGGCAGTAATTATACTTTTGCAGGCCACTGTATCTGTACCTAGTGTATTTAGGTGTGTGTGTGTGTGTGTGTGTGTGTGTGTGTGTGTGGGGGGGGGGGGTTGCTTGCAGTTGGTCATGGGGCGGCTGGTGATAGTTGGCCTAGGGTGGTAAAAAGTACAAATCTGGCCCTGGTACTTGGGGGGGTTGTGTGGCTGCCTAACCTGCGGGGACATGTGACTACCTATACTGGGGGGGGGGGGGGGTATTTGGCTACCTATACTTGGGGGGTCATGCGATTACCTATACTTGGGTGAACATCTTGCTACCTATACTGGTATACTGGAGGTCATCTGACTGCCTATACTGTGGGTTATCTGGCTACCTATACTGTGTCTCTGGTTACCTACATAGTGAGGGAAACTCTTGCTACTCACTACTGGTCGTGCCCTCTCTTTGCTACCTAGAAGTAGAGCCAGATTTTCACTTTTTACTGTCCAAGGCCAACTATCAGTGCATTATTTACATCTGTTCTTCCCTGTAACAACCCACTGATCACCTGTCAATCACCTGTCAATCACCCATCAATCACCCCCTGTCACTGCCACCCATCAATTAGCCCCTAACCTGCCCCTTGCGGGCAATCTGATCACCCACCCACACCAATAGATCGCCCGCAGATCCGACGTCAGATCACCTCCCAAGTGCATTGTTTACATCTGTTCTCTACCCTAAACACCCACTAATTACCCATCATCACCCATCAATCACCCCCTATCACCACCTGTCACTGTCACCCATCAGATCAGACCCTAATCTGCCCCTTGCGGGCACCCAATCACCCGCCTACACGCTCAGATTGCCCTCAGACCCCCCCTTATCAATTCGCCAGTGAAATATTCACATCTGTTCTTCCCTGTAATAACCCACTGATCACCTGTCAATCACCTGTCAATCACCCATCAATCACCCCCTGTCACTGCCACCCATCAATCACCCTCTGTCACTGCCGCCCATCAATCAGCCCCTAACCTGCCCCTTGCGGGCAATCTGATCACCCACCCACACCAATAGATCGCCCGCAGATCCGACGTCAGATCACCTCCCAAGTGCATTATTTACATCTGTTCTCTACCCTAAACACCCACTAATTACCCATCAATCACCCCCTGTCACTGCTAACCATCAGATTAGACCCCTATCTGCCCCTAGGGCACTCAATCACCCACCCACACCCTCAGAACGCCCTCAGACCCCAGCCCTGATCACCTCGCCAGTGCATTGCTTGCATCTATTCCCCCCTCTAATCACACCTTGAGACACCCATCAATCACCTCCTGTCACCCCCTAGCACACCTACCCATCAGATCAGGCCCTAATTTGCCCCGTGTGGGCTCCTGATCACTCGGCCAAACCCTCAGATCCCCCTCAGACCCCCTTCCGATCACCTCCCCAGTGCATTGATTGCATCTATTTTCCCCTCTAACCACCCCCTGAGACACCCATCAATCACCTCCTGTCACCCCCCTAGCACTCCTATCTATCAGATCAGGCCCAATACAACCTGTCATCTAAAAGGCCACCCTGCTTATGACCGGTTCCACAAAATTCACCCCCTCATAGACCACCTGTCATCAAAATTTGCAGATGCTTATACCCCTGAACAGTCATTTTGAGACATTTGGTTTCCAGACTACTCACGGTTTTGGGCCCGTAAAATGCCAGGGCGGTATAGGAACCCCACAAGTGACCCCATTTTAGAAAAAAGACACCCCAAGGTATTCTGTTAGGTGTATGACGAGTTCATAGAAGATTTTATTGTTTGTCAAAAGTTAGCGGAAATTGATTTTTATTGTTTTTTTTTCACAAAGTGTCATATTTCACTAACTTGTGACAAAAAATAAAATCTTCTATGAACTCGCCATACACCTAACGGAATACCTTGGGGTGTCTTCTTTCTAAAATGGGGTCACTTGTGGGGTTCCTATACTGCCCTGGCATTTTAGGGGCCCTAAACCGTGAGGAGTAGTCTAGAAAACAAATGCCTCAAAATGACCTGTGAATAGGACGTTGGGCCCCTTAGCGCACCTAGGCTGCAAAAAAGTGTCACACATGTGGTATCGCCGTACTCAGGAGAAGTAGTATAATGTGTTTTGGGGTGTATTTTTACACATACCCATGCTGGGTGGGAGAAATCTCTCTGTAAATGGACAATTGTGTGTAAAAAAAATTGTCATTTACAGAGATATTTCTCCCACCCAGCATGGGTATGTGTAAAAATACACCACAAACACATTATACTACTTCTCCTGAGTACGGCGATACCACATGTGTGACACTTTTTTGCAGCCTAGGTGCGCTAAGGGGCCCAACGTCCTATTCACAGGTCATTTTGAGGCATTTGTTTTCTAGACTACTCCTCACGGTTTAGGGCCCCTAAAATGCCAGGGCAGTATAAGAACCCCACAAATGACCCCATTCTAGAAAGAAGACACCCAAAGGTATTCCGTTAGGAGTATGGTGAGTTCATAGAAGATTTTATTTTTTGTCACAAGTTAGAGGAAAATGACACTTTGTAAAAAAAAAACAATTAAAATCAATTTCCGCTAACTTGTGACAAAAAATAAAATCTTCTATGAACTCACCATACTCCTAACGGAATACCTTGGGGTGTCTTCTTTCTAAAATGGGGTCATTAGTGGGGTTCCTATACTGCCCTGGCATTTTAGGGGCCCTAAACCGTGAGGAGTAGTCTTGAAACAAAAATGACCTGTGAAATCCTAAAGTACTCATTGGACTTTGGGCCCCTTAGCGCAGTTAGGGTGCAAAAAAGTGCCACACATGTGGTATCGCCGTACTCAGGAGAAGTAGTATAATGTGTTTTGGGGTGTATTTTTACACATACCCATGCTGAGTGGGAGAAATATCTCTGTAAATGGACAATTGTGTGTAAAAAAAAAATCAAACAATTGTCATTTACAGAGATATTTCTCCTACCCAGCATGGGTATGTGTAAAAATACACCCCAAAACACATTATACTACTTCTCCTGAGTACGGCAATACCACATGTGTGGCACTTTTTTGCAGCCTAACTGCGCTAAGGGGCCCAAAGTCCAATGAGCACCTTTAGGCTTTACAGGGTTGCTTACAATTAGGCACCCCCCAAAATGCCAGGACAGTAAACACACCCCACAAATTACCCCATTTTGGAAAGTAGACACTTCAAGTATTCAGAGAGGAGCATAGTGAGTCCGTGGCAGATTTCATTTTTTTTTGTCGCAAGTTAGCAGAAATGGAAATTTTTTTTTCTTTTTTGTCACAAAGTGTCATTTTCCGCTAACTTGTGACAAAAAATAACATCTTCTATGAACTCACCATGCCTCTCAGTGAATACTTTGGGATGTCTTCTTTCCGAAATGGGGTCATTTGGGGGGTATTTATACTATCCTGGAATTCTAGCCCTTCATGAAACATGACAGGTGGTCAGAAAAGTCATAGATGCTTCACAATGGGAAAATTCACTTTTTTGCACCATAGTTTGTAAACGCTATAACTTTTACCCAAACCAATCAATATAGGCTAAATGGGTTTTTTTAATTAAAAACATGTTTGTCCACATTTTTTGTGCTGCATGTATACAGAAATTTTACTTTATTTGAAAAATGTCAGCACAGAAAGTTAAAATAATCATTTTTTTGACAAAATTCATGTCTTTTTTGATGAATATAATAAAAAGTAAAAATCGCAGCAGCAATCAAATAGCACCAAAAGAAAGCTTTATTAGTGACAAGAAAAGGAGCCAAAATTAATTTAGGTGGTATGTTGTATGAGCGAGCAATAAACCGTGAAAGCTGCAGTTGTCTGAATGGAAAAAAAGGGTCTGGTCCTTAAGGGGGGTAAAGCCTATGGTCCTCAAGTGGTTAAGACTGTACTGCAGCTATCAACCTGAGGAGCAGGTGATTACTATACTGAGGATCCCTCACCAGAACTAAGCTCACTGGTGAGGGCAGGAGAGTCAGACAAGCAGATACGGCAACACACGGACAGATACAGTTCAAAGACAGAACACAGAATCAGTAGTAAGGTTCAAGCTGAGTCGGCAACAAGATCAGATAGGCATAGGCACAGAATCAGTAAGCAGAAGAGTAGTCAAGGCTAGCAGAGGGTCATAACAAATAATACAATTCAATTAGTACTTTAAGCTATCAACACAATCTGGCTAAGTGTGGATCCCCAGCTCCTGCTGGTTCTAGCACACTTTGGGATCTGACTAAGGTCTGAGTGCTAACACTTAGCATTTGCAACAGCAGACGAAGAGCAACTGACAGGCAGGTCCTATATATACCAAGAGCGCTCCACAGCGCCGCCCAAGTCACTCAGCCAATCCGGAGCACTGCTGGAGTCAGCTGACCGGCTGATCAGCTGACTCCCCTTCTACTCGCATAAAGGTCCTGTCGCCTGGCGCGTAGCCCTCAGTCTATGTGCAACTGAGGGACCAGGCAAAACTCCAACATGTAACTGCGCGGCGGAGGCCGCCGGCTAAGCCGCGGCGGCATCTCCGCTATCTACTACACAAAGCTTTGAACATCTCACGGAGCACTGTTCAAGTGATCATTCAGAAATGGAAGGAGTATGGCACAACTGTAAACTTACCAAGACAAGGCCATCCACCTAAACTCACAGGCCGAACAAGGAGAGCGCTGATCAGAAATGCATTCAAGAGGCCCATGGTGACTCTGGACGAGCTGTAGAGATCTACAGCTCAGGTGGGAGACTCTGTCCATAGGACAACTATTAGTCATGCACTGTACAAAATTGGCCTTTATGGAAGAGTGGCAAGAAGAAAGGCATGGTTAACAGAAAAGCATAAGAAGTCCCGTTTTCAGTTTGCCACAAGCCATGTGGGGGACACAGCAACCATGTGGAAGAAGGTGCTCTGGTCAGATGAGACCAAAATGGAAATTTTTGGCCAAAACGCTATGTGTGGCGGAAAACTAACACTGCACATCACTCAGAACACACCATCCCCACTGTCAAATATGGTGGTGGCAGCATCATGCTCGGGGGGTGCACTTCTTCAGCAGGGACAGGGAAGCTGGTCAGAGTTGATGGGAAGATGGATGGAGCCAAATACAGGGCAAACTTGGAAGAAAACCTCTTGGAGACTGCAAAAGACTTGAGACTGGGGCGGAGGTTCACCTTCCAGCAGGACAATGACCCTAAACATAAAGCCAGGGCAACAATGGAATGGTTTAAAACAAAACATATCTATGTGTTAGAATGGTCCAGTCAAAGTCCAGATCTAATAAAATATATCTGAACACATACGGGTTATCAGCCACCTTAATGTGCTAAGTATCAAAATGTGTTAATTAATTAAGGACATACAACATCTCTAATAATACACATATGAAAAAAGCAACCATGATTAAAAAATTTAAAATTGCATATGCAAAGCTAATGTAGCCATCAAAGCAGCAATGATAATTAATACTCCAGCTCAGTAGTGCATATAGAAAAATTCCACACATACACACTCCAAACATCCCGCGCTTTCACACGGGTGCAGAGCCGGATTACCGACCAGGCAACAAAAGCAGTCGCTTGGGGCCCCATTCAGAGTCAAAGGGGCCCCATCAGCACATAAACCAGCACTCACCATCCTGTCAGTGGTGGCTAGATGGTATAAGGGTTAAAGGGACTCTGAGCAGTGCAGTAACTATGGAGATAGATGCATATCATTTTAAAGCTCTCTTTCTCCTCTTTCCAATGATATATAAACGGCCACCCTATGCCTTTTAGTTTTTGCTATTTTCGTGATCGAAATCGCGGCCACAGGACGACTTTTCTCCAAAGTTAGCAGCTCGATTCAGCACAATGCAATGAAAATATAAGGAACCCAGGGGGATATAATTACAAACATCATGCTGGTAAGTGTGAGGATGTGATTAATTAGTTGTGGGTATGCTTAAAGGCATACCCACAGGCACTGCTCGGAGTCCCTTTTAAGGGCTCTGCCTCTGACACAGGAGACCAGGGTTCGAATCTCAGCTCTGCCTGTTCAGTAAGCCAGCACCTATTCAGTAGGAGACCTTAGGCAAGTCTCTCTAACACTGCTACTGCCTAAAGGGCGCGTCCTAGTGGCTGCAGCTCTGACGCTTTGAGTCCGCCAGGAGAAAAGCACGATATAAATGTTATTTGTCTTGTCTTGTCTTGTCAAATGATGCCGTGTGCTGCTGATTGTCTTCAGAGCCAGGCTCTCCTCCTAGGTCCCACTCCTGCTACTGTGCGCTCTCCCGCTGCCCACTCCGCCCTTCCTTCCCACAGAGAACCACAGCTGCAGAAAGAATGATAGCAGCAGATGGCAAACGCTCACTCACCTATCCATGATCCAAGCGATAGAGATCCCGTCATCTGAAACCCGTCTGTCTCTTCTACAGTGCAGCCGCTCGCTCTGAACTTCCTGATTCTCAGATCAGACAGGAAGTAGTAATAGTAGTAGTAACAGAGCGGCAGCACTCTAGAGGAGACAGATGGGCTCCGAATGACGGGACCTCTATTGCTTGGATCGCAATAGGTAAATGTGAGTCATCTGGTGCTGTCATTCTCCCCCGCTGCGGCTGCCTTCTCTGCTGGACTATCGTATTCACTGGGATGGAGGCTGCATGGTGGCTGTCTAGTTTGGGAGGAAAACGGTTGTTCGGTGGTGGGAGTGGTTATGTAATTCTGTCTGGGGAACGGCTTCCGGTTTGGCGGTGTCCAGAGTTTCTCCTTCTGCCAGGCTGGAGATTCAGGGGGAAAGTACTGCTGCTGTGATATCTGGTGCCCTCTTCACAGGGGTGCCGCAGCCCCTGAGTGCAAATGTCCCAGCCATTCATCTCTCACTCTGCATTTTGCCGCTGCTATTTCCTGCATTGTGCACCCACAGAGGAAAGCGGGCTGTTGCCCATAGCAACCAGTAGCTCGGCTGCCCCGGTGTGTGCGGCATGTTGCTGTGCAGCTGCATCTTCTGATTCTATTACGACATGATGGGGGGCCCAAATCAGTTACTTTGCTTAGGGCCCCATTTAGCCTTAATCCGCTTCTGCATTGATGCCATGCAATTTGATAAAGAATTTTAGTGGGGGCCCCCTTTATAATTCAACAATTCAGCGTACTCTGGGCATCAGCCACTGATAGTGGAATTAGATTATCCCTTCACTCAATGTCCATTGATTTAGGGCTGACACAATCAGTACCCCTGGAATCGTTGCAGTGTGTGCATCTATGTTAGGGGGACAAAGGGTA
The DNA here is from genome assembly GCF_040937935.1 of Hyperolius riggenbachi. Taxonomy (NCBI): domain Eukaryota; kingdom Metazoa; phylum Chordata; class Amphibia; order Anura; family Hyperoliidae; genus Hyperolius; species Hyperolius riggenbachi. The sequence goes on from NC_090646.1 coordinate 400,885,375, forward strand.
GATCTCACCACAGACAATTGCTGGCGTCCGCTCAACTCTCTTAATGCGTGTATCGCTATTCCATTCACCACTGTAGGGTAGCCTAGATAGGTGTAGGGCCATCCCATTTGCCCGCTCACCCCCGTGGTTAAGTCACCTCATCCCGAGTACAGTCCAGTTAGCTGTTTGATTCACCGGAGGCGACGGGAAGAAACAGGACGCTCACCAGTGCAGAAGCACGGCCAGGAACTCAAGCTGCATGGCTCCGCCCACAGATGTTTTAATGTGTGACGCTTCATCAGGGTGTGGCTTCAGCATACGTCAAGTACGATTAAGAACAGTCTAAAGGCCCGCCTCGTCTCCATACTCGCAGCGTAACTCGCAATACAGCGGGCTATTGGGTGAGCTGGCAGCCATACATATACACGTCATTCTCCAGTCGGCATTCCCAAAAAGCAGGCATAGCAACTAGGTCCTACGAAGGTCCATAGTAACATCGTAAGTCCACGGTTTAGTATAAAGGAGGGCAATTAAGCAACAATCAATAGCAGGCACTTAGATAAGCCATGATCCACCTTATCAAGCAAGGTTATTAGCAACTTTACTCAGTTCATAAGCACACACTTCATTGACACAAGGCTTATACTGAGTGATTCTTAAAGAGAATGCATAGATGAACAAATATAGACTCACTGTTCTTTATTATTTTTGGGACCCATATCGCATGGCACCTATCATACATTGCGGGTCTACACATATCCCAATCAATCAATCATAACGTCGGATCCGCAGAAATGGGGTCAGGTCCAGTTCTGCATTCAGACCAAATGGTGACACTGTATTTAATTTAAAGATCCAAGATGCCTCCTTACAATACAGTAATTCATCAAAATCCCCCCTCCTTGTAGATACCTTCAATTTATAGATGCCCTTAACTAGAGTGCCTGTGAGTTCATTATTATGATGTTCCCTATAATGTTCATATATACCCCCCATTGCTTTACCCCCTTTAATTTACCTAAATGCTCTAACACCCGTTCTTTCATGGCCCTTTTTGTTTTGCCAATATTTTTTGAGTTTACATGGGCACTGTATCATATAAACGACACGTGTTGTATTACAGTTAATGAATGATCTTATGTCGTATTCAACATCACCCATACTATTTTCAAATACATTTGTTCGTTCAATAAAAGGACAAAGCTTACACTTACTACATTTATATGACCCGTTGGGTACTCCTCTCTGTAACCATGTGTCATTATTGGCGCTGTACTCACTACGGACCAATTTGTCCTTTAAATTGGGTGCTCTTTTAGCGGTAAGTAATGGGCCCACCACCTTTGCTATCTCATCCAAGGCCGTCAAAATTGGCCAAAACGTAGACAGCAATTTCCGCAAGCCCTCCCAATGGGTGCCATAGCTGGTCACGAGCCGCATATGTCCCCCCCCCCTCCACACCGGACCTCCCCCCACGAGTGGCCAGGAGATTCCCTCTGTCTAAATTCCACGCCCGCTTCAACGCTCTCCGCAGAACCGAATGTGCATATCCGCATTCGCGAAACCGTTTATACATATCCCTAGACTCACTCCGAAAGTCATTATCATCGGAAAAGTTCCTCCGTAAATGGAGAAACTGTCCATAAGGGATACCTCTTTTTGCCGAGGGTGGATGATGGCTGGAGGCATGAAGAAGCGTGTTACCGGTCGTAGGTTTCCAAAAAGATGTGGAAACCACTCTATTTCCCTCAACTCTAAGGCACAAATCCAAAAAGGATATCTCACTACCATAGGAATATGTGAGTTTAATGTTACGCTTATTAGAGTTGAGGGCAGAAATGAATAAATCCAATTAATCTACACTGCCACTCCATGCCACCAGGACATCATCTATGTATCGAATCCATAGGGCGACGTGCGCCCCAAAATTTGGGCTTGGAAACACATCTCTGCATTCCCATAATCCCAGATACAGACATGCATATGCAGGAGTGCACGCCGCCCCCATGGATGTACCATGCACTTGATGGAAATATTTACCGCCAAAGCTGAAACAATTCTGCGTTAAAATCAATCACATACAATCAACAAGGAACTCATTGTGGGCCCCCGCGGAGGGATATCTCTCGTGGAGGAAGAAGGACATTGCCCGGAGCCCGTCCGCATGCGGCATCTAGGTGAACAAAGATTCAACGTCGATTCCCACAAGGACGGACCCCAGGGCCAGCTCGAGACCAGCAAGGACACCCAAGATATCACGGGTATCCTGAACATACGATGGCAGGGACCGCACCAGTGGACTTAATTTTTTGTCTATAAATTGCCCCATTCGTTGGGTAGGGATACCAACAGAGGAGACGATGGGTCTTTCTGGGGGGTTAGAAGGGCACTTATGCAGCTTGGGTAAAACATATATAGTGGGAATATTATATGAATCTACCTTTAAATATTCCTATTCAATTTTGGAGATATGATTGTGAAAGAGACCATCATCTAATAGATCATTAATTCTGTCCTTTATCAAAGGAAAGGGATTTTCTCGTAGGGGTAAATAGGTATTTTTATCACCAAGCTGTCTCTCTATCTCATTAACATACATATCCTCATTAAGTACCACAATATTTCTCCCTTTATCACTCGGTTTGATAATTATCTTGGGTGCTGAAATTAATTCTTTTAAGGCATCCACTTCATCTTTACTTAAAATTTCTATCCTCAGGGGTTGGGGACAGACGTAGTTTCCACAACTCTTTTTCTATAGTGTCTAAAAACCCTTTAATATATTTATTCTGGGATAGAGGGGGCATATAGCTAGATTTAACATGTAGTCCTGGGGGTGGTGGTCTCATTGCACTATATTCTTCAAAGTTCATTGCTAAGGGGGACAATCTTTCATCTGTAACCGACACTTCCGGTGCATTCTCATCAAATAAAGCCTCCAGCGCAGACAAAGTCTCCCTTTCATTCACCGTGAGACTCACATAGTTCTCTGTTCCCTGATGGTCTAAAGGATTAGTATTACCATAGGTTACTCTAAGAAGTACTTTTCTTAGGAACAAATAAATATCTTTGTATATTTCAAATATATCTCCTGAGGTTGCTGGTGAAAAAGACAACCCTTTATTAAGAAGAGTAATATGTTTATCCTGTAAATCAAAAGTAGACAAATTGACCACATTTTGACTCCCAGAGATGTTCAAGCCGTCACCTTCTTGGCTGTCTCGCTCCTTGTCAGACGTCTGTCTATTGCCTTCCCCAATTCTATCTGGACCTGTTCCATTTCTTCCATATCTCTCTGTCGCTCTCTCCTCGCCCTGTACCTTTCTCTGCTGTTTTCTCCCTTCCCTCCTCCTCTTCCTCCTCGCCCTCTTCTGTTTCTTCGTCTGCCTGCTCTGTCTTGATCTAAAAAAGTAACCGACTTTTTACTACTGGCTCCTGATCCTTCTGATATATCTGTTTCAAAACTAGAGACTTCTATACTAGTTTGTCCTTCTGACCCTGATCTTTTCCGTCGTCTAATTCTTTTCTTTTCAAGTCTTTTAATGGGGTTAACGTGCTAGATCCTTTTGAAACTTTTGCTGTTTCTGTTTTTTTAATGGCCGCTTGCATATTCTCAATCTGTTTCTTCAAACTATCATTAAAAGAGGAAAACTGACTATGTGAACTCAAACCTTCAAGTGCAGCTGCACTACACATAACGTCTTCTGTCACCTCTTTTAATTGCTCTCTTTCTTCCTCTGCCATCATCTTTAAAATTTCAATACCTCTATCTAGTGCACTTTTTTTCCACTTGTCAACAAATCTAGGAGTCAAAAGATTAGTGGCCGGGATGATACGTTCCAATATACCATCAGGGATTACGCCCGCCTTTGCATTTGACTCCAGGAGCGATGTATTCCATTTACGTTTTAGCTGGCGTGTCAACAACGATTTATGATTAAAAAATAAATCCTTTAATTGCGATACGTCTTCTCTCTTGTCTACTGGAAATGATGCAAAGGGGGCCTCAATTTCACCCTCAATTTCATCAGAGATCAAATATGCCATATTAAAGTTATACTTAGAGATCAACACTCTCAAAAGATTATACAGACTGATTTTACGTAAAAAATCAAATAATCAATAATGATGCCCGTATCCGTATGTGTTGAGATTCTGCCAATTATAAGGCATTTGCCACTGGTTTTATAAAAACCTAAACATACTAAAGTCAACAATATAGAAACAAGGGGCAAAGATTGCCCGTGGCGGTAGTCCCCAGACACTTAGCCATCTTACCCACATAGAAAAGGATGATGGGTGGGGCCAACCCCAACATTACAATACTCCCAAAATATATCTGAACACATACGGGTTACCAGCCACCTTAATGTGCTAAGTATCAAATTTATTAATTAATTAAGGACATACAACATCTCTAATAATACACATATGAAAAAAGCAACCATGATTCAAAATTTTAAAATTGCAAAAGCAAAGCTAATGTAGCCATCAAAGCAGCAATGATAATTAATACTCCAGCTCAGTAGTGCATATAGAAAAATTCCACACATACACACTCCAAGCATCCTGCGCTTTCGCACTGGTGCCATGCAATTTGATAAAGAATTTTAGTGGGGGCCCCCTTTGTAATTCAACAATTCAGCGTACTCCGGGCATCAGCCACTAATAGTGGAATTAGATTATCCCTTCAATGTCAATGTCCATTGATTTAGGGCTGACACAATCAGTACCCCTGGAATCGTTGCAGGTCATGCATCTATGTTAGGGGGACAAAGGGCAGATCTCACCACAGACAATTGCTGGCGTCCGCTCAACTCCCTTAATGCGTGTATCACTATTCCATTCACCACTGTAGGGTAGCCTAGATAGGTGTAGGGCCATCCCATTCGCCCGCTCACCCCAGTGGTTAATTCACCTCATTCCGAGTACAGTCCAGTTAGCTGTTTTATTCACCGGAGGCGACGGGAGGAAACAGGACGCTCACCAGCGCGGAAGCGCGGCCAGGAACTCAAGCCACTTCAGCGCTCTCCGCAGAACCGAATGTGCATATCCACGTTCGCGAAACCGTTATACATATCCCTAGACTCACTCCGAAAGTCATTATCATCGGAACAGTTCCTCCGTAAATGGAGAAACTGTCCATAAGGGATGCCTCTTTTTAGTGAGGGTGGATGATGGCTGGAGGCATGAAGAAGCGTGTTACCTGCCGTAGGTTTCCGAAAAGATGTGAAAACCACTCTATTTCCCTCAACTCTAAGGTGCAAATCCAAAAAGGATATCTAATGCTTATTAGAGTTGAGGGCAGAAATGAATAAATCCAATTCATCCACATTGCCACTCCATGCCACCAGGACATCATCTATGTATCGAATAAAAACTTTATCTAAAGCCTAAAGTTTATTTATAGCCTAAAATTTCGGCTATATCCCACACCCTTTTTTCCAGGCTCACTTTTTGTATTTATGCGGCTATCAGATCTCTTAGAAGGGCCAGTGGCACTCTGGATTGGATCAAAATTACAGCAAGGAAGGGACCTGATAGACTTGGGGGCTGGAAGAAGACCCAGGTAAATAAATCTGAACACCTCCAACCGCTGAGGCAGAGATCAGACAGCACCAGTGGCGTCCCTACCATAGGGCGGCAAGGGGCGCCCCGCACCGGGTGTCGGGCGCCCCAGGGTGTGTTATCAAGGCCTCCCACAGAGGACTGTGCACTGTGTGCAGGACAGGAGGGGGAAGCTGCACGGAAAGGAGGGGTGGTGTGGAAAGCAGCGGGGAGGGGGACCGGACCCCCCACCTCCCTCACCTGGGTCCCCTCCTTCTGGCGCTTCCCCCTCCGAATTAGTAGCAGCGGGCAGCAGTGGGCAAGAGGACTCACCTCCTTCCTGCGTTCCAGGCGATGGCAAATAGCGTCATCGTCACGTGACGCTGGTCTCCGCCTTCTCCACCGCTCACTGTGCTTCCTGATTGGCGGAAGCACAGTGAGCAACAGAGAAGTCGGAGACCAGCGTCGCGTGAGGATGACGCTATGCGCCGCCGCCATCGCCAGGAGCAGGTGAGTGAGTCTTCTTCGCCGCTTCTGCCCGCTGCTGCTTATTAGGAGGGGGAAGCGCCAGAAGGAGGGGACCCAGGTGAGGGAGGTGGGGGGTCTGGCCCCCCTCCCCGCCACCCCTCCTTCCAGGCTTTCCTCACACTGGGGGCAACTAAACTAGCTATACTGGGGGCAACTATACTAGCTATACTGGGGGCAACTATACTAGCTATACTGGGGGCAACTATACTAGCTATTCTGGGGGCAATTATACTAGCTATTCTGGGGGCAACTGTACTGGCTATACTGGGGGCAACTGTACTAGCTATACTGGGGGCAACTGTACTAGCTATACTGGGGGCAACTAAACTAGCTATACTGGGGGCAGCTATACTGGGGGCAGCTATACTAGCTTTACTGGGGGCAGCTATACTAGCTATACTGGGGGCAGCTATACTAGCTATACTGGGGGCAGCTATACTAGCTATACTGGGGGCAACTAAACTAGCTATACTGGGGGCAGCTATACTGGGGGCAGCTATACTAGCTATACTGGGGGCAGCTATACTAGCTATACTGGGGGCAACTAAAATAGCTATAATGGGGGCAGCTATACTGGGGGCAGCTATACTAGCTATACTGGGGGCAGCCATACTAGCTATACTGGGGGCAGCTATACTAGCTATACTGGGGGCAGCTATGCTAGCTATACTGGGGGCAGCTATACTGGGGGCAGCTATACTGGGGGCAACTAAACTAGCTATACTGGGGGCAGCTATACTGGGGGCAGCTATACTAGCTATACTGGGGGCAGCTATACTAGCTATACTGGGGGCAGCTATACTGGGGCAGCTATACTAGCTATACTGGGGGCAGCTATACTTGCTATACTGGAGGCAGCTATACTAGCTATACTGGGGACAGCTATACTAGCTATACTGGGGGCAGCTATACTGGGGGCAGCTATACTAGCTATACTGGGGACAAATATACTAGCTATACTGGGGTCAACTAAACTAGCTATACTGGGGGCAACTAAACTAGCTATACTGGGGGCATCTATACTAGCTATACTGGGGGCAGCTATACTGGGGCAGCTATACTAGCTATACTGGGGGCAGCTATACTAGCTATACTGGGGGCAGCTATACTAGCTATACTGGGGGCAACTAAACTAGCAATACTGGGGGCAGCTATACTAGCTATACTGGGGGCAGCTATACTAGCTATACTGGGGGCAAATATACTAGCTATACTGGGGGCAACTAAACTAGCTATACTGGGGGCAACTAAACTGGCTATACTGGGGGCAACTAAACTAGCTATACTGGGGGCAACTAGTTTCACTGGGGGCAACTAAACTAGCTCCACTGGGGGCAGCTATACTGGGGGCTCCACCCTCATCTGGTCATGACCACGCCCATTTTTTGCCGCAAAGCACGCCGCAGGTTGTGGCCACGCCCATTTTTTTAGGGGGGGGGGTGTCTTTTAATACCCAGCACCGGGTGCAAAATGCCCTAGGTACGCCACTGGACAGCACAACACAGCTATAACAGAACTTGCAAAAACAGACAGACCCCCGAAAAATTGCTCCCCCTCCTCCTTCCCTCACATCCCCCACAGCATTCCAAAACAGGCAGGCTGCAAATACATTAATACACAGAAGCAACCAGGATGTATTGTAGTTCCGTCTGCAGTCAGATCCTCTCTGCAGTACCTCTCAGCAGGAGCTATGTTGATGCCTGAAGTTAAATATCTCCAGTCTCCTCCACATGAATCTTCAGGGGGCGGGTGGTGAGGACAACATATACATTTACTACATATACATTTACTACAAAACCAGCCAGCGTGGATCAACACTGGTGGCAGCAGCAGCAACAAGCCTGGATGCTGCTCTCCACGTCTGCGTGCGCTTTCTCTGCCTGCCTGCCTCCATGACTCCATGACCAACTAAACCAGCAGGTGGTCTTGAAGTACAGTAATCCCGAACTGTGAGGCACACACACAGGCTCCCTGCATGTGTGGATCGATCCCTGGGCTTCTCCTTTGCATGTCTGCACAGTCCTAGTGTGAATTAGTAGAGAGTGACCATTTGTGGGCACTGGTTACATGCCACTTCCTAGTTCAGACATAGTTTTGTACAAAAATGTGTTAAAACTAGTTACTCTTTCCTGGTGTAGCTTTTTTTTTTTTTAGTTTCTTTTTTCTTGGAAAGGTGGTTGGCTCCACATATTAATTTCTAGCTGGATACGCGCCATCACTCATAGCTCCCAACTGTCCCTCTTTTGGAGGGACAGTCCCTCTTTAGGAGCCCTGTCCCTCTGTCCCTCTTTCCTACTCATTTGTCCCACTTTCAGGACTTTGTCCCTCTTTCTATGTAAATATATGTATTGTTCTACTAAAAACGTGTTTAATTGCCTCTAAACTTTATTCCCATATTTTAAACTGATATATTTCTTATTTTCAAATGTTAATATGAAGGAAAATGAACCAGGATAGAAAGGATCAATGTGGTTTGAATTATAAAACAACATATTTTTCTTATGAAATATTTATGGTATGTGTGACTTGGGGTTTTCTGGGTGCGTGATCAGGGGTGTGGCAGGAGCGTGGCTTAAGTGTCCCTCTTTCTCATCTCAAAAAGTTGGGAGGTATGCATCATTGTCATCTCCAGGGAGCTACATTTTCTTTCACGATATGGTCCCTTTGTCAACTATTTTAGCTTTTAAAGGACCACTAGTTGTAAAATTTAGAATACATGTGTATGCAAACACATAAGATGCACATTTTCCCCAAAGTACAATGCACTATAAATCTGAAAGAGCTGACAGATTTTGACCTAGTTTATTTCCTTATGGGGATTCTGAGGATTTCCTGTGTGCAAGTAAAGGCTGCCATACACTGGTCGATTGCCACCAGATCGAACAACAGATAGATCCCTCTCTGATCGAATCTGATCAGAGAGGGATCTATTGGCTGCCCATACACTGCACACAGATTTTGAATCGAGTTCAGCATGAAATCGATTCACAACCTGTGGAGCTGCGGCTGCCTGCCTGCCTGCCTCGCCTCACCTGCTCCCCTGGGCAGCAGCAATACTATCACCTGTCCGCTGGCGCGAGTCCTCGGGTCCGTGCTGTCCCATTTTCCGGCTGGCCTTCTTCTGCATTTTCTCTTCACTTCCTGTCCCGAGCTGAAGTTCAAACAGTGGAGGGTGCTCTACTGTTTGAACTTACCTTTCTAGCAGGACGGGACAGGAAGTGAAGAGGAGATGGAGAAGAAGAGCAGACGGAGAAAGGGACAGCACGGACCCTGGGACTTGCGCCAGCGGACAGGTGATGTATTGCTGTGTCGGTTGTCACCAAATCGAACGCTGCTAAAGATGCGATCCCGAACCACTGGTGATCGAGCAACATTTTCTGCCTGGACAGATCGACTGAATCGATTGATTTCGGATGGAAATTACACGATCGGTCAGCGTTTGCGTTATCGATTTCACATCAGATTCGATCACAGTGATCGAATCTGCTGTATATCTGTGGGAAATCGACGTAGTGTATGGGCACCTTAAGGAGACAGGCTTGCCAGCATCTTTGTGAAGGTTCTTTCCATGCAGTGCTTTTGTAAAGTATAAACGCAATCCAGAGAATCAAATTTGTGAGTCCATCCATGTATATCCACAGTTTTATCTTGAAACAGAAATGTTTAACCACTTAATGACATGCTGACTTATAAAAACGTCCTGCTAGAGTCAGGGCCGGTTCAAGTAACAATTGGGCCCTAGGGCAAAATTAGCCTGAGGGCCCCCCAACAGACACACCCCAAACAAAAAGCGTCATTAGAGGCCCTTTGTCGCAGCTAAACTTCCCTCCTGGACCCTGAGCTGGCTGCTGACCCTAGTGTTGGGCGAACAGTGTTCGCCACTGTTCGGGTTCTGCAGAACATCACCCTGTTCGGGTGATGTTCGAGTTCGGCCGAACACCTGACGGTGCTCGGCCAAACCGTTCGGCCATATGGCCGAACTAAGAGCGCATGGCCGAACGTTCCCCGAACGTTCGGCTAGCGCTGTGATTGGCCGAACGGGTCACGTGGTTCGGACCCGAACGCGCTCTGATTGGCCGAACTGTCACGTGGTTCGGGTAAATAAATACCCGAACCACGTCATATCTCCGCCATTTGTCTGTGGGTTTAGCTTTGGGTAGGCAGGCAGGGTAGTTCGCGCTCCAGCCACGCTAGCCAGGGTCCCCCCCAGTCATTGTGTGTCACTGCTGGGAACAGTAGTACACCGCTCGTTCAGCCACACTATATAGCATTCTGTGTACTGTTCTGTGTCTGCTGGGAACAGTGGTACACCGCTCGTTCAGCCACACTATATAGCATTCTGTGTACTGTTCTGTGTCTGCTGGGAACAGTAGTACACCGCTCGTTCAGCCACACTATATAGCATTCTGTGTACTGTTCTGTGTCTGCTGGGAACAGTAGTACACCGCTCGTTCAGCCACACTATATAGCATTCTGTGTACTGTTCTGTGTCTGCTGGGAACAGTAGTACACCGCTCGTTCAGCCACACTATATAGCATTCTGTGTACTGTTCTGTGTCTGCTGGGAACAGTGGTACACCGCTCGTTCAGCCACACTATATAGCATTCTGTGTACTGTTCTGTGTCTGCTGGGAACAGTAGTACACCGCTCGTTCAGCCACACTATATAGCATTCTGTGTACTGTTCTGTGTCTGCTGGGAACAGTAGTACACCGCTCGTTCAGCCACACTATATAGCATTCTGTGTACTGTTCTGTGTCTGCTGGGAATAGTGGTACACCGCTCGTTCAGCCACACTATATAGCATTCTGTGTACTGTTCTGTGTCTGCTGGGAATAGTGGTACACCGCTCGTTCAGCCACACTATATAGCATTCTGTGTACTGTTCTGTGTCTGCTGGGAACAGTGGTACACCGCTCGTTCAGCCACACTATATAGCATTCTGTGTACTGTTCTGTGTCTGCTGGGAACAGTAGTACACCGCTCGTTCAGCCACACTATATAGCATTCTGTGTACTGTTCTGTGTCTGCTGGGAACAGTAGTACACCGCTCGTTCAGCCACACTATATAGCATTCTGTGTACTGTTCTGTGTCTGCTGGGAATAGTGGTACACCGCTCGTTCAGCCACACTATATAGCATTCTGTGTACTGTTCTGTGTCTGCTGGGAATAGTGGTACACCGCTCGTTCGCCACTGTATAGCATTGTGCTCTGTGTCGCTGCTGGGAATAGTGGTACACCGCTCACCCGTCACTGTATAGCATTGTGCTCTGTGTCGCTGCTGGGAATAGTGGTACACCGCTCACCCGTCACTGTATAGCATTGTGCTCTGTGTCGCTGCTGGGAATAGTGGTACACCGCTCACCCGTCACTGTATAGCATTGTGCTCTGTGTCGCTGCTGGGAATAGTGGTACTGTATAGCATTTCTGTACTGCCACTGTACTGCTGCCAGTCAGCGTGTACTGTAAGGATAAGTGAAATGAGGAAGAAATCCGGTGAAAGAGGGAGGGGCAAGGGAAGAGGTGTTTCCCCTGACGGTTCACGTACAGGCCACAGGGGAGCACCCAAGAAAACCCACTCAATACCGCCCATGTTGTCCAGGACAACAACCCTCACAAATCCAAAAGAACAGGACCAGATAATTACTTGGATGACCTCTCAAGCGTCCAGCAGTGGGTTAAGCAGCACCAGCACATCACGCACGAGGTCCGAGTCCTCAGCCAGTTACAAGGAGCCAGTGGGCACAAAGCTGACACAACCGGCAGCGACACCACGCACACAACTGCCAGATAACCAGTCCGATGAATTACCTCAGGACACAATGGGGTATTCGCAGGAGCTATTCCCAGCCCAACAAACTTCCACCTTTCAAAGGTCAATGGAGGAACAGCCAGAAATGTTGTGCCTGGATTCACAACCGTTAACTGTGGGAAATGCACCGCGCACTGAAATACAAGGCGAGTCCGAAGAGGACTCGGAAACCCAAATCCCAGAGCAATTTGGGCAGGAGGGGTTGCAATTGCAGGAGGTCGGCCGACAAGATCTGGAAGACGACGTTGGAGTGTGCTGCGCAGAGGTTGTTGTGGGGAGCTCTACTCCACGGCGGTGGCCCACAATGACATATGACGAGTTTGAGGAGATGGAAGAGGAGGGTATGGACAATGTGGACAGAGACCCAGATTTTGTTTGTGAACGAGAACATCGCCGTCGTAGCAGCAGCACAGATGAGTCTGTTGAAGAACACACTGCTGCACGAGTTCGCCTTGTGCCACAAGGTAGGCGGCGCGCAATTTCAGGCACCACAAGCGTGGAAGTTCAAGTGAGAGGCAAAAGAGGAGCAAACAGAAATCGCCAGCAAGGAGGCAGGTGCTCCAAAGTCTGGGCTTTCTTTGAAGACTGCACTGAGGATGTTACCATGGCGATTTGCAAGGTGTGCAAGACCCGCCTGAGCAGGGGGAAAAATATTAACAACCTCTCCACCACCAGCATGAGCCGTCACATGCTATCCAAACATCCCACTCTTTGGGCAAACGCGTCAGGACAGGGTACCAGAAACAACACTGCCTCCCTTGGGTTCACCAGACCCGCCTCAGCAGCAGCAGTAGCCCAGCCATTGCGTGGTTCACAACATTCACAAACATCAGACGACGCTGACACTGTCACTTTCCGGAGTAGTGCTCTTGAGGTCTCCCAGTGTTCATCAAACACAACAACCAACAGCCCTTCCGTGTGCAGTGCTACGGTTCAGTTGTCTGTGTCGGAGATGTTTGAGCGCAAGAGGAAATTGCCAGCAAATGACCCCCGGGCCGTGGCAGTAACAGCCAGCATAGCCAAGCTTCTGGCCTGCGAAATGCTGCCATATCGATTGGTGGAGACAAACAGCTTCAAGGGCATGATGTCAGTGGCCATCCCACGTTACGTGGTTCCCAGCCGCTACCACTTTGCACGCTCTGCAGTGCCTGAGTTGCATGAGCACGTGGTCAGCAAAATAACCCGAAGCTTGAAGAATGCCGTTGCCTGCAAGGTTCACCTCACCACTGACACCTGGACGAGTGCGTTCGGCCAGGGTCGATACATCTCCCTTACCGCGCACTGGGTGAACCTTGTGGAGCCTGGCAGCGATTCCTCACCTGCTACGGCACGGGTGTTGCCCACGCCACAAACAGCTGCACCGCCGTCCCTCCCACTGGATAACAGCAGCACCTACCTCTCTGACTCCTTCTCCTCCAACGCATCTCAAAGCTGTACCTCATCCGGAAACGCTAACCCAGCAGCAGGAGGATCGTGGAAGCAGTGCAGCACAGCTGTTGGCATGCGTCAGCAAGCGTTGCTGAAGCTAATCTGCCTTGGGGATAAGCAGCACACAGGGGAGGAAATTTGGAGGGGAATAAAGGAACAGACGGATTTGTGGCTGGCACCGCTGGACCTGAAACCGGGCATGGTTGTGTGTGATAATGGGAGTAATCTCATTCGCGCTTTAAGGTTGGCTAAGCTGACACACATCCCTTGCCTGGCGCACGTGATGAACCTAGTAGTTCAGCGGTTCCTGAGGACATACCCAGGCGTGCCCGATCTGCTGTTGAAGGTGCGTCGAGTGTCCAAACATTGTAGAAATTCCAGTACTGCTTCGGGGGCACTCGCCAAGATGCAGGAGCGCTTCAATCTCCCCCACCATCGCTTGCTGTGTGATGTCCCTACGCGCTGGAATTCTACGCTGCACATGCTAGCCCGCTTTTGCGAGCAGAAGAGTGCAGTGGTCCAGTACATGACGGCGCAGTACCGAGGCGCATCCGGCCAGCTGCCAAGCTTCTGTGGATCCGATTGGGCCAACATGTTGGACCTCTGCCAAGTCCTCCAAAATTTTGAGCAATCCACGTTGCTTGTGAGCAGTGACAACTCTTTAGTCAGCATTACCATACCACTGCTGTGTTTACTGAAGAGGTCGATGTTAAAAATCAAGGAAACAGCTGTCATGATGCAACTGGGGGAATCTGAAGGAGAAAACGATCAGCGTGATGGTACCAACATCAGGCCATCCGCCTCAGGGAACGCTGGCCCCAGCAGCTATGACGAAGAAGAGGAGGAGGAACAGCTGGAGTTGGAGCAGGAATTTCATGCCACCACTGACGAGGGCCAGAGCGGTGCACGTTGGACTTCCACAATTCAACGCGAATGGTCAGCAGAAGCAGACCAGGAGGAAGGTGACGACTATGATGCATCACAACAACTATCACAACGCTCACAAGAGGATGATGAGGATTCTGGTAGGACTCTGGCACACATGGCTCAATTCATGCTAGACTGCATTGAACGTGACCCACGCATTGTGCGCATTCTGGACAACACCAATTACTGGGTTTATACCCTTCTGGATCCACGGTACAAACACAATGTTCCAAAACTGCTTGAAGAAAGAGTCAGACAGGTCAAAATGGAAGAATACCAGCAGGCCCTTGTGGAGACTTTAGAGAGGAGATTGACATCCTCCCCCTCCTCTAGCCAGTTGTACGCAGACAGACTGACTTCCGCAAACCCAGGACGACCAGGAGGGCAGCAAACAACGCAAGCCGCAGCTAGTACCCAAAAGGGAATGGTATCGGCAGTGTCCTTGGAGTGGGAAAATTTTCTGACACCCATGCAGCCGCAGCCCACTGAACAGCAAGCGTGCAGATCCACCTCCAACACCGATCGCCTGGAGAAGATGGTCAAGGACTACATGTCAGATGGCGTAGCTGTGTCGAACCATCCATCTGCACCCTTCAACTATTGGGTATCGAAGCTAGACACCTGGCACGAACTGGCAATGTACGCAATAGAGGTTCTGGCTTGCCCGGCAGCCAGCGTTATGTCGGAACGCTATTTCAGTGCTGCCGGAGGCATCGTCACAGATCGGCGTATCCGCCTCTCTACAGAAAATGCAGACCGTCTGACTCAAATTAAAATGAATCAATCCTGGATTGGAAATGACTACGCAACACTCCAGGACCCCAACCAAGTAACATGACCAATGAACATCTGGGATGGTGTTGCGTTTCCGGGCCCTGTTTATTGAACCTCTCATCTGTATTACATTTATGACTGCATGGCGGCAAAAAGCATTGCTGCTATATCCGCACGCTTTTTGTCCACATGCAAGGCCTGGGTTGTTGTGTCTCACAAAGCGTGGCCTTCTCCTCCTGCGCCTGCTCCTGTTCCATCACGTCTGCTGCTGCTGGGTTAGCGTTGCCGCGTGGTCCCTGTTTATTGAACCACTTATCTTTATTACATTTATGACTGCATGGCGGTACAAAGCATGCTATCCGCACGCTTCTTGCCCTCATGCAAGGCCTGGGTTGTTGTGTCTCACAAAGCGTGGCCTTCTCCTCCTGCGCCTGCTCCTGTTCCATCACGTCTGCTGCTGCTGGGTTAGCGTTGCCGCGTGGTCCCTGTTTATTGAACCACTTATCTTTATTACATTTATGACTGCATGGCGGTACAAAGCATGCTATCCGCACGCTTCTTGCCCTCATGCAAGGCCGGGGTTGTTGTGTCTCACAAAGCGTGGCCTTCTTCTCCTCCTGCGCCACCCTCCTCCTGTTCCATCACGTGTGCTGCTGCTGGGTTAGCGTTACCGGTCCCTTTTCCTGGAACCTCTTATATGTATTACATTTATGACTGCATGCCGACAAAAAACATGTTACCTGTGCAAAGAAAACAGACATTTCCCGCATTTAAAAGACAGTTTTCCCTTTGAAACTTTAAAATCGATTTTCTCAAAAACTATAAGCTCTTTTTGCTAATTTTTTTTTCCTCTTGTACCCACTCCCAAGGTGCACATACCCTGTAAATTTGGGGTATGTAGCATGTAAGGAGGCTTTACAAACCACAAAAGTTCGGGTCCCCATTGACTTCCATTATGTTCGGAGTTCGGGTCGAACACCCGAACATCGCGGCCATGTTCGGCCTGTTCGGCCCGAACCCGAACATCTAGATGTTCGCCCAACACTAGCTGACCCTCCCCCAATCACCTCCCAACTTAACAGACTCTGCAGAGTCCCTGGGGAGCAACAGTTAAGATGGGGGAGGGACAACTTGGGGGCCCCTACAGGCTCTGGGGCCCTGGGGCAATTGCCCATTTTTTCCTATGGTAGCTACGGCCCTGGCTAGAGCCTCTTAATGGCTCCAGGACGTTTTTATAAGTCAGACAGTGCTGCTGCCTGTGTGCGCGCTCCCGTCACGTGCATTCCCGTGCACGTGCATGTGAAAATAGTGGAAAAAAAAACCACCAAAGAAAAAATACACCTTTATTTCCAAATAATATATTGTCACCATACTTTGTATTAGGGACATAAATAAAATCTTGTGATAACCAGGACAAATAGGCAGATAAAATGTGTGGGTTTTATGTACAGTAGCAGTGTTTATATTAAAACCATAGGGGATGAAATTGGAGAAATAGTGTATTTTTTCATTTTTTTCTTGTTTTCCCTTTAAAATGCATAGAAAATAAAGTAATTACTGAAAACAAATATCAACCCCAAAAAGCCCAATTGGTGGTGAAAAAAACAAGATATAGATCATTTTATTGTGATTAGTAGTGATTAAGCTAAGCTATTGGCAAATGAAAGGGATGAGAATGGAAAGGTTAAAATCGCTCTTGTCCGTTAGGGTAAAAACCACCTTGGGGTGAAGTGGTTAATGAAACATCAGGTTTTTTTATGCTGAATATATTTTCTTTTCTTTTATAAAAAAAAGTAAAAGTTGCAATGAAACTGTTCAGCTCTACCCAGCTTGTGATCATCACTGCTCATCCCATCCTTTCTCATGAGGATCATGCTAGACTCTTCATTATCACGAGTGCAAGTTGCTGACATCATTAGTCATCAGACAGGAGGAGTGAAGACTGATCACAGAGACAGCAGTAGTCAGAATAGACTAGAGATAAAGTAGACCATTGTTGTAATTGAACTTTACGGCACTTTTTAACTGGCTGCATAGAAGGAACGAGATGTTATATGCTTTTCCCCTCACATTCATACATGCACAGAGTGCCTTTCCCTGGAAAGCAAGTTTTGGAACTCTGCATCATGATACTATTTCATATACAGTGCTGGGTTTGGGTGGAGGCATTTTACTGTTTGAAAAGCCCCCCTTGGCCACATAGCTATGCCGCTCTTTTGGGCTCCTTATTTTTGTCACAAATAAGGGCCCTGATTCACTAAGCAATGGTAAAATGTCTGTGCGCAGGAGCTCAAGCACCCCACCCCCTTGTGTGGCCCACTACCCTGGGCCTGTCCACCAGACTTCCTCTTTATTACGCGTGTGGAGTCTGTAGTGTAGAGTGGATCGGAGTGTTGCAGCAATAAGTAACTTATACTCACTGGTCACCGACAGATGCAGGGACCCAGGCGGCACAGGTGTCAAGAAGTAGGAAGTTCCTCGAAGCTTAGTGTCTCCATCGCAAATGTATGTCGCATATGTCACATACTGTAGCATTGTTGCCATCCTGATGCTATGACAGTATACACCGCTGCCAAGTAGACTGAAAAGAGGAGGAGGGAAAGTGTGGCCACTGGTGACAGATCTGATTGACTCCACACCATTGAATGCCCAGAGGTTCCTCTGTGACTATGTGTGTGTCAAGTGGAGGGGCTCAGAGGGACGGAGTGGGAAAGTGGTTCAGCCGTATTTCTTTGGTTTGGTAACACTGTACATTTCGGGGGCGGGGGGGGGGGAGGGGGTAAGGTCACATGTCACTACAGGGCAAGAGGGTTGGGGGGAGGTCCCCACTACCACTTGTTGGTACTGCTGTGCATTTCTTTTTTAAATTTAAGCACCCCCCCCCCCCACTTGAGGACCTTCTGCACGGTCCTCCTGGACTGGTAACATAGCACGACTTGTGTTAAGTACACAATGTACCTGTTGCTTCTATAACACATGTTACACTATTTGTGTAACATGCATTACACTAGCAAGGCATGTGGTGTGTACATCATGTAAGTTGTGTTATGTGTGCAATGCACATCATATTGCTTTTATAAATACCGGTATAATTGCTGTGCTCTGTCTGTGCATGACAATTTTACTGTCATTTAGTCAGTCATGGTCAATACTAGTAAGGCAAATCAGGAACTTCAATTGCATAATAGAGATGGCCTGAACAGTTCACCCGCGAACTTATTCGCGCAAACTTCGGTGGTTCGCGTTCGTGGTGAACCGTGAACTATATACGAGTTCGACCTGCCCCTATACTACATCATTAGGGTCAACTTTGACCCTTTACATCACAGTCAGCAGGCACAGGGTAGCCAATGAGGCTACACTCCCTCCTGTAGCCACCCCCTCCCCCCTTATAAAAGGCAGGCAGCGTCAGCCTTTTCACTCACTCTTGTGGCTGCAGTAATTAGAGAAGGGAGAGAACCTTGCTGCTAACTTAGGGAAAGCTTAGTTAGGCTCTTGTGTTAAGCTTGTTAGGTTGCTCTTTCTTGCTGATCTTATTGCTAAAAAGCACTCCTTATCCTCAACAGCTCTTTTGAGAGCTAATGTTGTTCTTGTGATCTTTTTTTTTCTTTGTGTGTGTCCCACAGATAGAAATGGCCCGAACGGTTCACCCGCGAACTTATTCGTGCGAACTTCGGTGGTTCACACTTGCAGGGAACTGCAAACTATATGCGAGTTCGACCCACCCCCTATACTACATCATTAGGGTCAACTTTGACCCTTTACATCACAGTCAGCAGGCACAAGGTAGCCAATCAGGCTACACTCTCTCCTGGAGCCACCCCCCCCCCTTATAAAAGGCAGGCAGCGTCAGCCTTTTCACTCACTCGTGTTGCTGCAGTAATTAGAGAAGGGAGAGAACCTTGCTGCTGACATAGGGAAAGCTTAGTTAGGCTCTTGTGCTAAGCTTGTTAGGTTACTCTTTCTTTCTGATCTTATTGCTAAAAAGCACTCCTCATCCTCAACAGCTCTTTTGAGAGCTAATGTTGTTCTTGTGATCTATTTTTTTTGTTGTGTTGCCCACTGATACAGCATTATACAGCCTTATCTGTTGCAGCTGGACCTTGGTAATCACTATACTGTGCCAGGCCCTGTATATCTATACTGGGACACCTACCTATGCCTAGCTAACTACTGGGGCATCCACCTACCTATACAGGAACACCTACTTATGCCTAGCTAACTACTGGGGCACCTACCTACCTATATGGGAACACCTACCTATGCCTAGCTAACTACTGGGGCACCCACCTACCTATACAGGAACACCTACCTATGCCTAGCTAACTACTAGGGCACCTACCTACCTATATGGGAACACCTACCTATGCCTAGCTAACTACTGGGGCACCCACCTACCTATACAGGAACACCTACCTATGCCTAGTTAACTACTGGGGCACCTACCTACCTATACGAGAACACCTACCTATGCCTAGCTAACTACTGGGACACCTACCTATGCCTAGCTAACTACTGGGACACCTACCTATGCCTAACTACCATACAGTGGCGTACCTAGGGCATTTGACACCTGGTGCTGGTTATTATAAGACACCCTCTCCCAACTCCCCCCCCCCCCCCCCAAAAAAATGGAGCAAGTGTGGCATACTAAGCGTGCCACGGTGGGTAATGCCAGGTATAGGTGTTCCCTGAACCTTAATCGTAAAGTGGGCAGCATTTCACCAGAAATTAATCATAAAGTGGGCAGCATTTCACCATAAATTAATCATAAAGAAAGCAGCATTTCATCATAAAATAATCGTAAAGAGAGCAGCATTTCACCAGAAATCGTAAAGTGGGCAGCATTTCACCAGTAAATAATAGTAAAGAGAGCAGCATTTCACCAGAAATCGTAAAGTGAGCAGCATTTCACCGGAAAATAATCGTAAAGTGGGCAGCATTTAACCAAAAATTAATCGTAAAGTGGGCAGCATTTCACCATAAAATAACCGTAAAGAGAGCAGCATTTCACCAGAAATCGTAAAGTGGGCAGCATTTCACCAGAAAATAATCGTAAAGAGAGCAGCATTTCACCAGAAATCGTAAAGTGGGCAGCATTTCACCAGAATATAATCGTAAAGAGAGCAGCATTTCACCAGAAATCGTAAAGTCGGCAGCATTTCACCAGAAAATAATCGTAAAGTGGGAAGCATTTTACCATAAAATAATCGTAAAGAGAGCATCATTTAACCATAAAATAATCATAAAGAGAGCAGCATTTCACCAGAAAACGTAATGTGGGGCAGCATTCACCAGAAAATAATCGTTATGTGCGCAGCATTCACAAGAAAATAATCGCTATGTGTGCAGCATTCACCAGAAAATAATCGCTTTGTCCGCAGCATTCACCAGAAAATAATCGCTATGTCCGCAGCATTCACCAGAAAATAATAGTTATGTGCGCAGCATTCACCAGAAAATAATTGCTATGTCCGCAGCATTCACCAGAAAACAATCGTTATGTCCGCAGCATTCACCAGAAAATAATCGTTATGTCCGCAGCATTCACCAGCATTCACCAGGTTCGCGAACCGAAAATCGGAGGTTCGGGCCATCTCTACTCTCACCTTGATCGGTTCCTGCTCCTCTGCACACAGCAGCAGACAGGTGTCCGTCAGGGAAATCTTTGAGCGGAAGAAGCCAATGTCTGCCAGTCACCCCCTTGCCTGGCGCCTGGCAGCTGGCTTGGCGGAACTGTTAGCTTGCCAGCTGTTACCATACCAGCTGAGGCCTTCCAAAAATTTGTGGCCATTGGCAAACCACAGTGGACGATACCAGGCCGCAATTATTTCTCAAAAAAGGCGATACCCAAACTGTACCATGAAGTTGAAAGGCAAGTGGTGTCATCTCTGGCACACAGCGTTGGGTCAAGGGTCCATCTGACCACGGATGCCTGGTCTGCCAAGCACGGTCAGGGCAGGTACATTACTTACACAGCCCATTGGGTCAACCTGGTGACCGCTGGCAAGCAGGGAGTACGTGGCTGTGCAGCAGACCAAGTTGTGACACCTCCACGGCTTGCAGGGAAGCCTGCTGCCACCTCCTCTCCTTCTCCTCCTACTCCTCCTGCTACATCCTCTTCGCTGTCATCCTCCTCCTCCTCCTCCTTGGCTGAGTGGCAGTGCTACTCTACTGGTGCTGCGATCTCCTCTCCAGCTACACAGCCCCAATTCCCCAGGGCCTATGCTGCATGCCAGGTACGACGGTGTCATGCCATCTTAGACATGTCGTGCCTCAAAGTGGAGAGTCACACTGGAGCAGCTCTCCTGTCTGCTCTTAACAAACAGGTGGATCAGTGGCTGACCCCGCACCAACTTGAGATTGGCAACGTGGTGTGTGACAACTGCAGCAATCTCATTTCGGCTTTGAATTTGGGAAAGTTGACACATGTAAGCTGCATGGCACATGTGCTAAATCTAATAATTCAGAGATTTGTGTCTAGGTCTAAGTAACCAGGCTTACAGGACGTCCTGAAGCAGTCCAGGAAGGTGGACTTTCAGGCGGTCTTACACAGCCATTGCACGCTTTGCCGATATTCAGCGGAGAAACAAATTGCCGGTGAGACTCTTGATTTGCGATAGCCCGACTCGCCGGAATTCGACCCTCCAGTTGTTCAACTGCCTGCTATATTAGGAGAAAGCCGTCAAACAGTACAGTCAAAGGACATGCTCTGGGGAGATGGAGATGTTCTGGCCGAAGTACTGGACACTCATGCGAAATGCCAGCAGGCTCATGCGGCCGTTTGAGGAGGTGACAAACCTGGTGAGTCGCAGTGGAGGCGCCATCAGCCACTTAATCCCATATGCTTTCTTCCTGGAGTGTGCCATGCATAGGGTGGTGCATCAAGCTGTGAAGGAGCATGAACTGGAACAGGAGGAAGAGTTGTGGGATCAATTCTCAGCAGAAGCAGATGATTCCTCAACACCTGCGGCAGCACAGGGGGGGGGGGGGGAGGAGGAAGAGTTGTGTAGGGAAGAGGAGTCAGATGATGAGGAAGGTGTTTTTTTTTTTTTTTGGGAGGAGGAGGCAGCAGAAGAACAATGGCAGCAGGTGTCGCCGGGGGCTTGTGCTGCTCAACTTTCCCGTGGTGTTGTTGGTGGCTGGGGAGAGTAGGAAAACTCAGCTGACATCACTGAGGAAAAGCAAGAGGAGATTGATAGTACATCTGCATCCAACTTTGTTCAGATGGCGTCTTTCATGCTGTCCAGCCTGTTGAGGGACCCCGGTATAAAAAAACTCAAGGGGAATGACCTGTACTTGGTGGCCACGCTACTAGACCCTTGGTATAGGCACAAAGTGGCGGAGATGTTTCAAAATCACCAGAAGGCAGAAAGGATGCAGCACTTGCAGAACAAGCTGGCAACTATGCTTTACAGTGCATTTAAGGGTGATGTCACAGCAAAACGGAATAAAGGTGCCACTGCCAGTAATCCTCCTCCTGCCATGTCCACGCAGGCAAGGACAGGATGCTTTAACAATCTCATGGTGATGTCGGACATGCAGACATTCTTTTAGTCCGACGTCTCACCTTAGCCCTTCTGGATCCATCCTCCACCAACGCCTGGACAGGCAGGTAGCCGAATTTCTGGCCTTAAGTGGGGATGTAGACACTGTGAGCAGCGATGAACCCTTGGACTACTGGGTGCGCAGGCTTGACCTGTGGCCAGAGCTGTCACAATTTGCCATCCAACTTCTGTCTTGCCCTGCCTCAAGCGTCCTGTCAGAAAGGACCTTCAGCACAGACGGAGGCATTGTCACTGAGAAGAGAAGTCGCCTAGGTCACAAAAGTGTTCAGTACCTCACCTTTATCAAAATGAATGAGGCATGGATCCTGGAGGGCTACTGCCCGCCCGAAGACTAAGTCAGTCCCCGCACACAGCATCTCTGCCTGCACGCTGTGTGACTGCCTGCCCCATGACTAAGTTGCTCCCCACACAGCATCTCTGCCTACAGGCCGCTTGACTGCCTTCTCCGCCACCACCAACAGGGTCCAGGACTCCAGGCGGATTCCTGAATTTTTAAGGCTGCTGTTAGCAGCGGCCGCTATAATAATTTTTCTGGTGCGTGTACATGCCTGCCTAATTTTCCTGGCTTTTGTGGCTAGCATAAATGTTTCTAATTTTCGAAGTTCGCCTCCCCATTGAAGTCTATTGCGGTTCGCGGAGGTTCGCGAATTAAAAATCGGAGGTTCAAGCCATCTCTATTGCGTAAATCAAGTGAGCTCTCTCTCTCTCTTTTTACAGTTAGACAAATCACTTACACAAGGATAAAAGATTATTTTTTTCTAACTCAGTTTTAATGGGAATAATAAGAAAAAAATTGAAAAAATTCTTTAGTTCTCAGTTTTCGGCCATTATAGTTTCAAAAATAAAACATGCTACCGGTATTAAAACCCACACATTTTATTTGCCCATTTGTGTTGGTTATTGCAAACGTTTAAAATTTTTCCCTAGTACAATGTATGGCGGCAATATTTTATTTGGAAATAAAGGTGCATTTTTTCAGTTTTGTGTCTATCCCTAATTACAAGCCCGTAATTTATAAAGTAATTGTAGTGTGAGGAAACACGGAAAAACAGCCACAAACACTCAGAGTAAGGCGGCTGTTTCCGCATCTGACATGGCAGCGCAACGCGGAGAAACCGCCGCATGCCGCATAGGCAGAGCGGCGGAGTCCACGTTGGATGCGGCGGATTCAGCGCAAGACAAGGATACTGACAGTATGGGGCAACGTGGGGAAGCCGCCGCCTGCTCGGAAGGCAGTGCGGCGGGCCCCGCGTCCAATTCAGCGCATACATTGCAAGACATGTTTGGTGTGGCTGGGACTACTAGTCCACACAGGTTCAGGAGGACGCGCGCGAGCGCTGAGGGGCAGAACCTATATGGCAGCCAGAAAAGGGTCAGCTGACCAAGCTGGTCAGCTGACAACTCTGCTCCCTTTCATTGGTTCAGCATTTAGGGAGGGGCTGGAGAATGCTTTAGTATATATGTTGCTGGCTGTTCAGTTGCCGGTTGTCTGGCGTTGCGATCACTACGTGGTAGCACTCAGACCCGAGTCAGATCCTAAAGTGTGCCGGGACCAGCTGGAGCTGTAATCCTACACTTAGCTAGTTTCTGTTGATAGTTTAAAGTACTAGTTTGATTGTGATTATCTGTTATGACCTTCTGCTTGCCTGACTATTCTTCTGAACTCTGATCCTGTACCTTGCTATTCTGATACCCTGTTGCCGAACCCTGGCTCATCCGTAGACTCTGCATCTGCCTCTTGATTCTGTACCTCGATAATTCTGATACCCTGTTGCCGAACCCTGCTTGTTAGTGACTCCGCATCTGCCTCTTGGATCTGTACTGTATCTGTCTGTGTGGTAACGACTTGGCTTGTCCGACCTTGAGAACCGACCTTACTGTTAGAGGCGGTTCCCAGTCCTGGTAGTGACACTCCCTCCTGAGTGTCACTCTCGGTTGTCCTTCCTACTTTCAGCCTGACTCCTCCCCCCGGGAGAGTTCAGGTCTTTGGAAGGAAATTGTGCAGTACCCCTTACTGCCCTGAGGCCTAGTCCTCTAAGTGTTACGGTTGCACCAAACATTCCTACTCTACTCAGGTGTCCAGAGGTTAGCTTATATATCTGATTATCGGTGATACTGCAGATCATCAATAATCTGGTATATATCTGTATTCCCAGTGATACTGCAGATCACCGGTAATCAGATCCTCTCTGTGTTACACCGATCGTTACATGTAGTATACAGTTTTTGTATACATATTGAAAAAAAGTTCAGCACCTAAGGTTTATTTATGTATTTTTTTTATTTGTAATTTTTTTTAAATAAAAAATGAATAAATAAATAAAATAATGGTAACATTAGGGGAGTGTGGGAGGTCAGGGGTTAATTAAAAAAAGATAGATAACTAGATAGGATAAACTGAAAGAAAACGCCCACAAGATGTCCTCAGTGGTGAAATTTCAGTACGGAAATGGAAGCAGTACATGCACGGGATTTATGAATGGCAGAGCCGTCTGAATAGACGGCTGCAGCCATTCACAGGGGATCAATGAATGGGATTTGTTTTCCCATTCATTGAACTAGCGGCGAGCTATTGGTGGTAATGAGCGGCGGTACCGAGCGCGGGGGGACTCAGCGGGAGGGATGTAGTACTTAAGCCCCTGCACAGAGTTTTGGCATTTTGCAGGGTCGTGGTTACTCATCCCGGGGGAGGGGAAATAGTTAACATAATGCTTGTGAAGAAGTCTGGAGAGACAAATATCTGGAGTGACTCATGGAACTATAAGTTTTGGAAAATCTGCCTATGCTGCTCATCTTTTGAAGCACAGCAAGGGGTAAAGAAACACCTTCTGGATGGTCATTTAAACTGAGGCCAAGAAACACCTGACTTCCTCTCAAGAGCAAAACAAGCAGATTAACATGAACTTTCAAAATGAATAATAAGTGAGGGTAAAATAATGAATTGAAATAATGGATATAACTTTGGAGATTCTCATTAAGGGACAGTGTGATTAATTGCAGGGAGGGGAAAGGCTTAGCTAAATGGGGGGGGGGGGGATTACAGTCCTACTTACATGGCAGTTTGTGGCTTTATCTGGCTTTACAAGTATCACCATAAACCCACAGCTAAATAATTCTGTGTAGTGTGCACTATTTAATGGACTGGGATGACAGCCTACACCCTACATTACTACATTAGCTCTCTGATGTCTGTGCTTTGTCTAGGATTTTTATAACGCTCACATTAAAAGTAGAAAAGCAAATGTAATTTGTTTTTAAATATAAATCTTAAGCAGGGCCCGTTCTAGCTATAGTGGGGCCCAGGGCAGAAGTGACCCGGGCCCCCTGAAACTCCCCCTCTCCTGGGTAGTATAGCAGTTAGATGTGCGCTTAATGTCTCCCCTTCCCTGCAGCGTTATGGAGGCATTTGTGCACCCGGAAGTCCTGTCTTCTCTGTACTGTTGCTGCTCGGCACTTCAGGCACTAGAGCCCAAACAGAGAAGCAGGAAGTGCAGAGTACCAACACTAAACAGGAGGGAGATCATTTATTGAGGTGGGGCAGACACGTGAGGGCCCCTGTGGATGCTGGGGCAATTGCCCCCTTTACCTATATGGTAGCGCCGGCCCTGATCGTAAGTACATTTGTTTATTATATATTTTTCCTTTGTCTGATATGTTTTAGTAATTTACTATTAGGAATAAAATAAACTGCTCTGTTCCACACATTTTTTGGGAAGAACTGCATAAAAATGGACCTTCCCATCCCTCAGTTAGTATTAGTTTGAGAACCCGCTTCAAGTTAATATTACATGTGATTCCCAATCCCTTTTCAACCCCCCCCCCCCCCCCCCCTGAAATGAAGACAGATGTAACCTAATAATAAATAGGTTTATTGGCATAGAAAATTGTGATCCTATACTTTTAGGCATTCATTATATTTAAAGTAAAACTTCATTTGTTAAAACATAAATACAGTACAGTAATAGTTTTTGCTGCACATTTTTTTTAGTACTGTACCACTGGGCTTTTTTTTTTAAGACATTGATAGTACTGATTCAGAAGTTGCCTTTATAGTCTTCAAACTTTCAGCTATTTAAGTGTAACTCCACTTTCAATACACACACTCTAAATAAAGATACTACATATATGAGTTTTAAAGTTACCTTTTGTAAGTTGAACGTTATTAAAAATTATCTTTTTACATAGATTTGTTTCAGAGCTATCCCTGAAGTTTGAATAATGTAGAAAGTAAATGTTCAGATTTTCCCTGGTCTGTCTTTTATTTGTATGGGAGATAAGATGTACAATGCTAATCAAATGCTATGTTTTTGAATTTAGACTGTTCACTCCCATTTGTGCGGGGCCATTTTTTCGCACAGACATTCCAGGCACAGGCTTGAAGCAATGTTCAGTGCGAGGGTGCCTTTGCAAGCAACACCAAAAAAGCATCAGCTGAGTAGCTAGCATCACAAATATCTACAGGCAGCTCATGATGTAGCGCCCCCCCCCCTTCTCTTAACCTGGCTGCACATCGGCAATTTTAACCACTTTATCCACCACTACAGTGTATCTACGTCCTCTGTGACGTCATCTAAGCCACGAATCAGTAGATATATGTTTTGAAGCAGAAGCAGTGCTGTGCAGGATTGGGCTTGCTCCTGTGCACATTTCTGGCACTATCTGATGCAGCATTAATTGGTGAACGGGAATATATGTTTCCTGAGCTAATGGGATTGATTTTTACCATTAAAAATACATTTATTTTCTCATTTTATTGTGAAAAATACATTCTGTAGCATTATTTCAAAATCAAATATCTTCACCATAAATTGTGACAGGAACATAATCTAAGTTTTGTGATAATCGGTAAGAATAGCCAAACAACATTTGTGCTTTTTATCTACAGTAGCACTTTTTATTTTTAAACTGGAATTAAGAAATAATGTGTTTTTTTCTATTTATTTCCTTGTTTTCCCTTTAAAATTCAGAGAAAACAAAATTGTTCGAGGGAAAAAATGAAAGCCTAGTTTGTCTTGAAAAAAACCCCAATATATATTTCATTTCTGTGTCATAAGTAGGGATAAAGTTATTTCCGATTAAATAAGGGCATAGCTAAACTGTCAAAACTGCTGTGGCCCATAAGTGGGAAACAAGGTCTGGATGTGAAGTGGTTAAATTGTCTCTGACACAGCCTGTACCAGTCAGTCCAGCCAGCCAGCCAGCAGAGCATTGCACAGCAGTAGGGCGAGTAGAGGAAAAGGAATGCTGCCCTGCTGCTTTGAAACTCCTCTTGGTGTAGGACACTTAGCAGGGAGAGGTGGCAGGATGAGCACAACTGTGTGACAGTAAAGCAATCATGTTTAAACAGCAAGTTAGCAGCTGGCACAGTGCTTCACTTTCCCCATCACTGCAGATGTCTGCTGTCATATTACATGTATACCCTGGCTGCTGTGATACCCGGGTGCCCTGCACTATTGATTAATCATCCTGATCAGAATGATTAATCAATAGCACAGGGCAGTCTAGTATTACAGAGGCCAATGATCTGCAGTGACCGAAGCAGGGAGAAGCACTGTGTGAGCTGCAGGCAACTTTTAAGAAAAGATTACAGTAACAAAGGCATTGGCCTGGGTCACCAACTAGGCTAGAAACGGCCCATATTTGTGCATTACCTCAGAAAGTTATTGTGATAACTTGTTACTAAACTCCAGAGCAAAAAAAAAAGTATCAGTTTGCAGTAAAGCTGGCTAAAAATCTTACAATGCTTCTATAAGTGGTACTGTGATACCGTGACACTATTTTCAGGGAGTATGGAGTTACATTTTAACTACACCAACACAAACACACTATTAATTTATTAGTAAGTAAATAATAGTTAACATTAAAACATGTAAAAGTGCAACAACATCTACTTTGCTTTGTATGGTTATTATTTATACACTCTTCTAAACAGTGGTAGATTTATTGTCTGACATCCTCTCTGGCATATCACCCCTTCGTTGTGGTCCTTCCTGCTGCTCATTGGATTTAGTACCGTCTATTGTACTGTGGCCAGATGATCTAAAATGGGAGAAAGAAAAATAAGTATATGAGTCAGAAAGGTCTGTATCATTCTACTGTACTTTAGAGTATTTATTTTTTTAATTTTTAGCACAATGGATCTGTAATAGATAGTGGAGATGCCGCCGCAGCGGTGAGCGGCTTGGCGGCTGTCTCCGTGTCTCAGCCGGCGGCCTTCGATGCGCAGTTACATGGTGGAGTTTTGCTTGTTCCGTCAGTTGCACATAGACTGAGGGCTACACGCGCGTGCACCAGGCGACAGGACCTTTATACGAATAGAAGGGGAGTCAGCTGATCGGCCTGTCAGCTGACTCCAGCAGTGCTCCTGATTGGTTGAGTGACTGGGGCGGCGCTGTGGGGCGCTCTCAGTATATATAGGACCTGCCTGTCAGTAGCTCCTCGTCTGCTGTTGCAAATGCTACGTGTTAGCACTCAGACCTTAGTCAGATCCCAAAGTGTGCTAGAACCAGCAGGAGCTGGGGATCCACACTTAGTCAGATTCTGTTGATAGCTAAAGTACTAATTGAATTGTATTATTTGTTATGACCTTCTGCTAACCTTGACTACTCTTCGGATTACTGATTCTGTGCTTCTGCCTATCTGATCCTGTTGCCGACTCAGCCTGAACTCTACTCTGATTTAAGCCTTCTGTCTTTGTACTGTATCTGTCCGTTTGTTGCCGAATCTGCTTGTCTGACTCTCCTGCCCTCACCGGTGAGCCTAGTCTCTGGTGAGGGATTCTCTGTAAAGATTAATCACCTGCTCCTCAGGTGACCAGTAGCTGCAGTACAGTTTTAATCACCTGCTCCTCATGTGACCAGTAGCTGCAGTACAGTCGTAATCACCTGCTCCTCAGGTGACCAGTAGCTGCAGTACAGTCTTAATCACCTGCCCCTCAGGTGATTAGGAGTTGCAGTATAGTCTTAATCACCTGCTCCTCAGGTGATTAGGAGTTGCAGTACAGTCTTGATCTCCTGCCCCTCAGGTGATCACCTGCTGCAGTACAGTCTGAATTACCCGCTCCACGGGTGATCAGTATATGTTGTCTTACTGTGCACTACCCGCTCCTCGGGTGAACTGAATACTAGTTCATCTGCACCTCCAGCTTGCTGGAGTGCTGATCCCTGTGTTCTATAGAGATATATCCCTCTACCAGCTTCTCTGGGGGAGTTGGTATCTCTATCTGTATTACTGTTGCACCAAACACCTATCTTTACATCTGGTTGTCCTGTGTCTCGCTATACTAGCATTATTGGTGATTCTGCAGATCACCACATAATCAGGTATAGTATTTGTATTATTAGTGATACTGCAGATCACCAATAATCAGAAAATCTGTTCTTGCTGACACCAATCATTACAGGATCTTTGTATTGTTTATACTGTACGTACATAATATCATTTTGTATATTCATGTATTTATACTTTTGTGTCCCTTGGCCACGTATGTCTTGGCACCCCTTCTATTTGCTTTGCTATTAATCTCTTAAATCGGCAATCGGCATACCGCATATCGGTAATGCGCATTTTCCGCATTTTACATTGCAGTCAATATCCGCCGACTTTAAGCGGTCAATAGCAAAGCCCCCGTAGGTGCTAGAGACACCAAATTTTCAGGATATGTTCAGCAAAAGAGTGGAAACAAGAGGAAAAAAATCTTTCAAAAAGACCTTGTAGTTTTTGAGAAAATCAATGTTAAATTCGGCGGAAATTTTTTAGGAAATGTCCGCGATTTCCATGAAAGTTACACCTACTGCACTTGCATTACCGAATTCTGAATTCTGATGCGGAAATGCAATTTCCGATCGGAAATGCGGAAATTGCATTTCCGCGGAGTTCGAACTAGTTTTGCATAGCATTTCAGTAAGGAGGCGTTTTGGTCTCTTTAAAGGGTAGGTTCAGGGAGGGTGGAGAAAAAATAAAAATCAATTTCCACTTACCTGGGGCTTCCTCCAGCCCGTGGCAGGCAGGAGGTGCCCTCGCCGCCGCTCGGCAGGCTCCCGGTGGTCTCCGGTGGCCGACCCGACCTGGCCAGGCCGGCTGCCAGGTCGGGCTCTTTTGCGCTCCAAGTCCTGGCACTTCTGCGTCCCACGCCGGCGCGCTGACGTCATTGGACGTCCGCCGGGCTGTACTGCGCAGGCGCAGAACTACTGCGCATGCGCAGTACAGCCCGGCGGACGTCCGATGACGTCAGCGCGCCGGCGTGGGACGCAGAAGTGCCAGGACTTGGAGCGCAGAAGAGCCCGACCTGGCAGCCGGCCTGGCCAGGTCGGGTCGGCCACAGGAGACCACCGGGAGCCTGCGGAGCGGTGGCGAGGGCACCTCCTGCCTGCCACGGGCTGGAGGAAGCCCCAGGTAAGTGGAAATTGATTTTTATTTTTTCTCCACCCTCCCTGAACCTTCCCTTTAAGCCCCTTACACACTATAATCAGTTCAGGTTCACCATAAGCTTGTTGTGCAATCTGTAATTGAGAATGTGAAAGTGAATGATAATAATTATTTTAACCACTTCACAACTGAGGGGTTTTACCCCTTCAGCATCCGAGCAATTTTCTCCTTTCAGCGCTCCTTCCATTCATTCGCCTATAACTTTATCATTACTTATCACAATAAAATGATCTATATCTTGTTTTTTTCACCACCAATTAGGCTTTCTTTAGGTGGGACACTATGCCAAGAATTATTTTATTCTAAATGTGTTTTAATGGGAAAATAGGAAAACATTTGGAAAAAAAAACATTATTTTTCAGTTTTCCGCCATTATAGTTTTTAAATAATGCATGCTACTATAATTAAAATCCATGTAACTTATATGCCCATTTGTCCCAGTTATTACACCGTTTAAATTATGTCCCTACCACAATGTTTGGTGCCAATATTTTATTTGCAAATAAAGGTGCATTTTTTTTCAGTTTTGCGTCTATCCCTAATTACAAGCCCATAATTTATAAAGTAACAGTGTTATACCCTCTTGATATAAATATTTAAAGATTTCAGTCCCTAAGGTAACTATTTAAGTTTTTTTTTATTGTAATTTTTTTAAATTTATTTTACCACTTCACCACTGAGGGGTTTTACCCCCTGACCACCAGAGCAATTTTCACCTTTCAGCGCTCCTTCCACTCATTCATCTATAACTTTATTATTATTTATTGCAATGAAATGAACTATATCTTGTTTTTTGTGCCACCAATTAGGCTTTCTTTAGGTGGGACATTATGCCAAGAATTATTTTATTCTAAATGTGTTTTAATGGGAAAATAGGAAAAATGTGGGAAAAAAAATAATTATTTTTCAGTTTTCGGCCATTATAGTCTTTAAATAATGCATGCTACTGTAATTAAAACCTATGAAATGTATTTGCCCTTTTGTCCCGGTTATAAAACCGTTTAAATTATGCCCCTATCACAATGTTTGGCGCCAATATTTTATTTGGAAATAAAGGTGCATTTTTTTCAGTTTTGCGTCCATCCCTAATTACAAGCCCATAGTTTATAAAGTAACAGTGTTGTACCCTCCTGACAAATATTTAAAAAGTTCAGTCCCTAAGGTAACTATTTATGAATTTTTTTTATTGTACATTTTTTAATTTTTTTTTAATTACAAAAAAAAAAAAAAAATTTGGGAGTGTGGGAGGTAATGAGTTAATTTTTTGTGTAAAAGTAATTTATTTGTATGGGAAAAATGTTTAGGGTGTAATTTTACTATTCGGCCACAAGATGGCCACAGTAACTTTTTGTTTTAATGCGACCTCCAAGCGTCCTTCCGGAAGCTTGGAGGAAGTACTTGGAGGCTGGGTAAGTGTGTGTTTTTCACAATGATCGCGCAGCCCATCGGAGAGCAGCGGATCATTGCGGGGCTTAGATCAACGAACGGGAATATATTTTCCCGTTCATTGATCTCCGGGCGAGCGGGCGGCGGCGTGTTTACTAGCGGCGGGCGGCGTGTTTACGAGCAGGAGCGCGGACAGCGGCGGGAATGCGGAAAGTACGGATTTCTCCATCCCTGGGGGTTAAAGGATGGAAAAAGGGACGGAGTAAATCATACGTGTGGGGGTAAAGTGGTTAATATTACACAAAAAAAAAAATTGGTAACAATTGGGGAGTGTGGGAGTTAATGAGTTAAAATGAATAGTGTAAATAATGTATGTTTATGTGAAAAATGTTTTTTGGTGTAGTATTACTTTTTGGCCACAAGATGGATACATTTTTTTTTCAGGCGTCCTACAAGCGTTGGAAGGACGCTTGCAGGAAGGGAGGCTGGGAAACTGAGTTTTTTCACAATGGTCGCGCTGCTTCTCATAGAAGCATGCCGATCATTGCGGGGGCAGAGATCAACGAACTGGAATGGATTTTCCCATTCATTGATCTCCGGGCGAGCAGGCGGCGGCATGTACGATCGCGGGAGTGCGCGCACGTGCGAGCGGGAGCGCGGACAGTGGTGGCAGCGGCGGTAGCGGCGGGAGTGCGTATATCTACGCTCCGGGTGGGGAACTGAAGTCCAAAGGAGCGTAGATATACTGTACCCAGGCGGCGAAGTGGTTAACTACAATAGCTTGTGTGTGCTCTTCATATCACACCCACCCACCTTCCTTAAGGGCTCGTTTCCACTAGGAGCAGCGCGATGCGGCTACATAGCGGGATCGCACCGCAGGTGTGCTGAAACACATGCACGCCAGTGGAAGAGTTTCCACTGTGTGCATGTTGTGCGGTGCGGAGCGATCCGAAAATGTGCAGCATGCTGCAGAGTTTTGCATGGCCGCATCCGCCCGCATCCGCATCCCATCCCATCTCCTCCATAGACTTCCGCATCGGGAGATGCGGAAATGATGCGGCCGGCAGGGGAAGTGATGCGATGCGACTAGGTAGTACATTGGCCACACACAGTCTGGAGGTCTATGACTGACAAATTAAAAACTCTATTATAGTAGAAGTTCTCTTGCCCATCCCCAACAACCCTCTTACATTTTGTATCCACCCTAGACCTGGAGATGACCGACAACCTATTTCAACCCCCCACTTATCCATCGAATTCTGGCTACCACTGTCTACCCCACTGTACACTTTCTGGGCCAGATTTATTAAGAGTGTCTGAGACAAAATATTGGTAGGTTTTTAGAAATCCATGCAGAGCAGTCTCAGATATATTAAGAAATCATTAGTGCAAATTCCTCCTAAAACTGTTGTAAAATAGGAGCTAGGAAGGTCTCTCAGACAGTGCAGTGTGTGAGGGAATTGCTGTTGCTGAGGTAAACAACACACCTGGGGCCATATGCAATTCACTTTTTCTCCTAGGAGATCATTTTTCATTTTCAATTTAAAATAACTTTCCAGCACTTTTAAACTAAAAAATGTACCCAAAAGAAGTTGAAAAAGTACTATCAAAATTATTTTGAGCATGTTCTTTCTTTATGGCGGCTTAAAGGGCATTTTATTGACAAGTTTAAAAATGTCAACTTGGAGAAAACGTGAATTGCATATGGGCCCTGCTGTATTGATAGCAGCAGGCTCTAAAGAGGAATTCAGCAGGGGGGAGGAGCACATCACAAATAATGTCTAGCCTGCACTCTGCAATCATGTCTAGCCTGCAGTTTTACATCTGTAGAACTGCTATCAAGCACTTCTTAATCTGCACCAGTTTAGGGATGGATTTGCACTTTTCTTAACTGTAGTGGAGCTCTAGAAATTCATGCTAAATTGCCACGATTACCTAGGATTTAAAGAGACACTGAAGTCTCTTAAAAATCATCTTTTTATTATAAAATCCTGTGTAATATGATAGCCCTACCTAAACCACCGCATCCCCGCCGCTGAAATCTATTGAAATCCCCCCTAACTCCCCCCTCCCTCTCCCCCACAAAATCCACAACTTTCTTGGTCGTGGATTTTGCTGCCCTGTATGCTTCCATGTGAGGCAGAGCTATGAGCTGCAGCTCTGCCTCTACATGCGTCTGTCAGAAGCAGATCTACACCTCTCCCCCGCCCCTCTCAGTGAAGAAAGACTAAGAGGGGCGGGGGGAGGCGGCGATCCGGGCTGACAGACGCGCTGAGAGGCAGAGCTGCAGCTCATAGCTCAGCCTTTTACGGAAGCGCTGCCCGGATTTCCCCCGGGGAGTTTGGGGGGATTTAGATAGATTACAGCGGCGGAGATGCGGCAGTTTAGGTAGGGCTATCATATTACACTGGATTTTATAATAAAAAGATGATTTTTAAGAGACTTCAGAGTCTCTTTAAGAAGGTTCTTATTATCATGCAGAACTGTTCTACCTGCTGTTATGTGATATAACAACAGAGGCGCCAAGTAGATTAAAATTAGTTAAAATTGTTCAAAAGGGTAAGTTGGTGGACTCACCTCCCTTCTGAAAAAATGGCCAGACAACGGGCAGGTTACTTCAAGTTTAAAGTAACATTTATTATGAGCCCCAAAAGTGCAACGCGTTTCAGGGGTAACAGCCCCGCTTCTTCAGGCAAACAATTTTTTGGAGGGAGCAAAGTCGGGTCAAGAGCCAGATATAGCGCCTCTGTCTAACCTGCTGGTTAGAACAGATTAAGAAGAAAAAACCTGTTGGTAATGCATTGATACATCTCCTTCTCTGTCTCTACTGCCCTCTCAGCACTCTGCTGGGACATGTAAGACATTCCTTCAAGCTGCACCATTCTCATCTGCTGGATTTCTGCTATCTTCATATCCTCCATTTCATTTTCAAAATTAGTCTGCCACCTCCCCTATCTATGCTACTATTCTACTGCCTACATACATATATAAATATTAATAGGTACTTGACATAATGTTACTCTCAACTGGGGTACACTTATGTTTACACAGAGCATATGCTATAATAATGTTGAGGAACACAGCTTCATAGCTGCTGCATGTGGACAATGTGCAGCAAGTAGAACATGAGGCTGATGCTCCCCTTCCAGCATCATCCTCTATGTACTCACCTGCTGCTTTCCATGTCCATAAAATTCTTACTCTTGACTCCTATGTCATACCACCAGGGTCAGATTTACCATAAGGCACTGCAGGCACCTGATGATGGAAAGGCTGCTCACTCCCCTTCCCTAGTGCCTTCCTCTCTCCTTCGCTCTGCAGAGTCCTGAGCAGAGTGTAAATGAGAGGTTATTCCCACCACTTTTGGCGTTCCACTGACCAGATCTCGCTTCAGTTGGGGGCACCACTAGCTACCTAATACTAAGGGTACCTCTGGCTACCTAATGCTAAGGGACACTTGTAGCTACATATGCTGGGCAAGGGAAGTAAGGGAGAATTAACAGCTAGGATAACCAGCACACTTGTGGTGCACTTCGGTGGGGTTTTATAAATTCATGGAGGGTGAGGTCTAGGCTGCCAGGACAACTGTGCCTATAGGCTCCTGTGATGTAAATCCAGCCTGCATTCCACTCATACTGTGCATTGAACTCCTCTGTCCTATTTATTCCCCTATGCTTCTCCCTTAACTGTGCTGCAGCTTACACATGTTTGTTGTCCCTGCTACCACCCCT
Source organism: Hyperolius riggenbachi (assembly GCF_040937935.1). Lineage (NCBI taxonomy): Eukaryota > Metazoa > Chordata > Amphibia > Anura > Hyperoliidae > Hyperolius > Hyperolius riggenbachi. Next base: position 400,921,483 of record NC_090646.1, read on the forward strand.
CAAATGTACTTCTTACCACATCTACTATCCCAAATAAGTCCCCTTTCCCTATTCCAGTGGCCCCCAGTTTGCTAGAAATATGAATAATATAAATTATGCTTAATATTGTTTTAGCAAATATTAGCCTTTTTAGATGTTCTAGTATTATTATTATTATTTGCAAATTCATATTTGCATTCATTGGCATTAATTACATTTTAATTTATTGTCCTTGAGATTACTTAAAAATGTTGCCAGGTAATGCTGTGAGATGAATCCTGACCTACTTGGATTCAAATGATCTTTAAAAAATACCCCAGTGAAATCCACGAGCTTGCTAAATACGTACCCACTAATTGTGCCTTCTGCACCTGTTACTGTATTGTCATTGGATTCCACATTAATTGTCTCACCGGCTTCACTGTCTTGATCACAACTCTTGACTATAATAGCTTTCCTAAAATAAAGAGTGGAAATATAGTGACTTGAAGCCCAAAAAGTTTTTTACAAGAGCAATGCAATTACCGTATAGGATAATATTCTTAACAGATAAATTGTTTAAAGGCCATCACAACAATTACGCTGTGCCTCACAAAAAGCAAAATATGAAAAAGGGCTTTGTCTGTTTCACTTTAAAATAGCTTTCAAAATGCTTTATAAGCAAGTATACTTTGGCTTTGTCACAAAATTGCATTCACAACCTGAAGTGCAATACAGCAATAATCCCCTATGTGCTACACAACGTAAATGAATCCTTTCAGCTTCTTAATTGCCTTATAAGCTATAACAGATGTAAGCACATCTGTCAAATAGTCCTTAGTGAGAGTATCCACAGAGGCGATTGCTCATTAAATAGCAAATGTAATCCATCATATCTAATAAGGTTAAAACATACAAGCCCTGAATGCAGATAAAAAATTACATAGCCAAATATCTCTCATAATTTTCACAATTCTTAAATAGTAAAAGAGTTGTTTGGTATTGTAGGAAACTGACATAATTGCCTTTTACAGAGTTGGATCACAATTTCAGAATTCCTAATGCAGTATTCTTAAATAGGGTTTTAAAGCCCAATATGAGGACACAGACTAGAATGAAATGTGTTGCTGGTATAAAATATAATAATAATAATCAAACATTTGTATAGAGCTTTTCTCTTGTCAGACTCAAAGGGCTCAAGAGCTGCAGCCCCTGTGACATGCTCAAGAGGCCACCCTGTAGTGATCGGGAGTCTTGCCTTGAACTCCTTACTGAATAGGTACTGACCCTAGCCAGGATTTGAACTCTGTTCTGCATTTTCTTTATCAATTACATTAGCTTCTGTGATAACGTGCATTTTTAAACACATACCGACACACATGGTGTGCAGAAAACACATACAGAAAACTTAGACGAGTGTGTTCCCAGCCTCAGCCTATTACACTCACTCTGTCCATCTCTGATGGAGCAGATCTTGCTCTTCAGACTTCTCCAGTATCACTACAGTACAGAGCACTTGGGGAGGGGGTAGGGAGGATGGAGGCAGGGCACTGTACACACAACCTTGCTGCACACTGGATAGGCACTGTCTACAAATCTTTGTCTACAAAACTTTGTATGATTCCTTATCAGTGGCTGAGCAGATGCAGTCATTAGAACAATTGGGCAGAGAGCAGAAAGCTAATTCTCTCCATGCCCTTAGCTGTCAGTCTCTCAGGATAGAAGAAAGAAACTTCTCCCCCATGGGCCCCCTTCCGCTTCTGGGCCCCCCTGTGGCTGTATCCCTTGCAGGGAATATTGTTACACCTCTGATTTTCTGACAGAGATCCAAAGTCCTCATATAAACTTTGTTCAGACGTGCTCTAATAATCACACTGTGTCACAATCTATAAATAAACATCATACCTTCTTCTTTTACATGTAAAGCAATAGATAGTTAGAACGATGGCTTCTAGGGCCAGGAAAACAGCAACAGAGATAACACCAATTTTCCATGGTTCCAGTCCCAAGTTTCCTTGATTGTCTACAAAAAAGAAGAATATTATTCTGTTAGAATCTGCTTGAGGCCCTGATTCACTAATGTATGCTAAAATTGCTGTCTGCAAACCACTGTTAATTATTCATGCTAGTAAATGCTGGTAAACAATGGTACTTACGCAAATAGTGTAGCACGCATTATGCACATACCACAACACGTTATGTACACAACCCAGTTGTTACTAGTATAACACACATTATGCAAATAGGGTAACTTGTGTTATAGACGTAAGCTAGGGCCGGCCGAGGCAGAGGTGAGATAGGCCTCAGGGCGCAGTGACTGCAAGCCAGGTAACTAGAGATTAAGGTGTTGGGGTAGGGGGATTGGGGGCCCTAATTTTTATAGATTTTTATGAATAAAAGTTAAGAAGCTACAAGCTTTTAATTCTGCCAATAGGGCTGTCCAGCAGGAATCAAGTGTTACTTTAATTTTTCCCTGGCATTGTTGTTTTTCAGTCAGTTGTCAGCTCTAGTTACTTGTAAAGTTGCTATGCGCTATCTGTTCACGGCAACTTTACTATACATTATTAAATCACGGCCTGTGTCGGAAGGAGGCCCTCTCCTCCCTCCTTCCCCTGTGACCGCCACCACCGCCGCACAGTCAGTCGTGGGCGTGCACATGCCCGCCGGACGCACGCACATGCCCACCCAGCCAGCCCCCTGGCCCGTCCTGCTCCCTGTGTCAAGGCTGTCCGTGCGGTACATGCGCAGTAGCGCAAAGCACGGACACACACACACACGGACACTGAGACACAGGTGGATTATTATATAGGATATATATGTAAATAAACTCTAGATTTTTAAACTATGCCATATCATATAAAAATTATAGAAATATTATTTAATAGAACTCTCACGCTTTTGTTTCTTTAAGCGGAGAGCACACCCTGAGTAAAATAAAAAAATGGCTGACTTTTAGACATGGTAAGTGTAGATGGCATTATGTACATAATGCATACTTTGCTTATAGACATAACACTATTTGCATAATGCACAATATACTAGTAATGCATGAGTCGTGTACAGTACACAATTCAAGCTGCGCATCGTGTGCAGCACATGCTAAGCTACTTGCATAAACACAGGTAAAATTACCATGCACTATTTGCACTGGGCAATTTTACTGTTCTTTAGTGAATAAACTCTCATGGATCCACAAGTCTAACACAGGGCTGAAAAAGGCTATCCCTTGAGAAGCACTGAATTGAAGTATAAGAAGGTTTTAAAAGGGATGCACTGTTCTCAAGCTGTATTGCTTATTTATTATTTATTTTTTTATTGTATTTATAAAGCGCCAACATATTACGCAGCGCTGAACATTAATTTAGGTTACAGACAATATTTAGGGGTGACATTCAGCAATACGACAATACAGGAATACAAGAAAACCAGATCACACAGAACAGTATAAGCATAAGGTAATGCTTAGTCAGTCACTGGATGGAGCATGGAGATTAGGCAAGTTAGGTCACTCAGATGCCTAGCATGGGTGCACAGTAATGGAGGTGCATGATCAGGTTGGACACAAAAGGAGGAGGACCCTGCCCAAAGGCATACAATCTAAAGGATTGTCATTGCTTGACAAAAGATACATACAGTGAAATTGTATGTGCACTGTGTGTGCACATATCGTGTGCAGTGTGTTGTGTATGTGTGTGCAGTGTGTTGTGTATGTGTGCACAGCTCCCTGAGCGAAACCTGATTTTGGTGCCCCCTCCCCCTTCATCCTCTTCACACGTGCCTGTGTCACATGACTTTGGCACCTGTGTCACATGACTGCCTATGGCAGATAAGCAGATAAGCCCATTTAAAAGCATAGGCTGTAAACAACATGTCTGCTTCCATGAATCAGGAAGTAGAAAATGTGCAGATTTATTTTATGATTTGTATCAGCTGTAACACATACATGCTTTTCATTTAAAGGTTATTATGTTGTTGAGTATCTTTTAGAGCAGAGAGGAGTTCTGAGTTCAGGTCCACTTTAAAGAAAACAAACAATAAATTCAATTCACCATGAATTGACTTTATGTTTTTTTTTTACCCTATTACAAAATGACAGCATAGCTTAAAGAGAAACCATAACCAAGAATTGAACTTCATCCCAATCAGTAGCTGATACCCCTTTTTACATGAGAAATCTATTCCTTTTCACAAATGGACCATCAGGGTGCTCTGTATGGCTGATATTGTGGTGAAACCCCTCCCCAGGAAACTGTGAGGACCATGGTCCTGGCAGTTTCCTGTCTGTGAACCTTGTTGCATTGTGGGAAATAGCTGTTGCCAAAAAAACAAGCAGCAGCTACCAGTGACATCACATTCCAGCAGTAAAAATGTCACCATGTGATAAATGTCAGAATGTAAATCAGGGAGAGGAAAGCTTTTACAATGGGCAAGCACTGACTAATTCATTTATACATAATTATTGTAAAAATGAAGCACTTTTTTTTATTACATTATTTTCACTAGAGTTCCTCTTTAAGCCTTGTACACAAGCTAGAAGGTTCTTGGCTAAGAATCCAGCATGTGTACAGCTGCCCCGATGTGTCTGTGAGAGAGTGCCAAGTCATCTCAGCTGAGAGCATTGTTCTCCTCCTTACTCCTCCCACTTGAAGCTGCTCTAGCATGGACCACACTGTCATCCCTCTCCCCTCCATAGTAGCAGAATGCATTGCTAGCCTACAGGCTAGCAATGCATCTGTACAAAACTCGTCCCTGAAATGTTGTCCAAGTGCAAGGCCGGATTTAAACTGTTTTCGCACCTAGGCCAGGTATTGTTGCTCCCCTTCCATGTGCAGCAGCACCCCTGCTATTCCATGGGTAGCCCCCTCTTCCATGTGTATCATCCATGTACTGTAACCCCTCTCTTTCATGAAAAGCTCCCTTGGGCATCAGCTGCCTTTTTTTCAGCCTCCTCATATGTAGCAACCCTTCTTTCATGCCCAGGTGTCCCCTTGAGAAAAAAGTAGTTCCTGGAACTCACAGGTATTTTAACAATGAATACCACAATAATTGTGGGAGCACGGGACTGGCAATGGTGAAAACCAGAAAAGAAGAAATATGAGGTCAGAGCCTGCTTCACATTCATTAGAAAAAGTTTATTACAAATCATATAAAACACCACTGCATAGACACCAATTGTTACTTTAAAATCATAGCTCACTGCCGATGTTACAAGCGCAGCCGGCTGGGCTCACACATACACCTTGCACTTATGTCACATCAGTCACACCCGGGATCCCATCATACATCTGCTAAATAGTAGGGAACTGATTGTTAGTGCAGCATGCTAGGGTTAATCAGAGTTCCAAGCAGGGGGATGTGTTGTCCCACACAGGGCTAATTAGCCACAAAAGCACATGCAGGTCACAGAGGGCAAGAGCAAAGCATAGATCCCTAAAGCTTGAAGCATACAGATGCAGTAAACCAGCAATAAATCAGTTCCCTACTATTTAGCAGATGTATGATGGGATCCCGGGTGTGACTGATGTGACATATGTGCAAGGTGTATGTGTGAGCCCAGCCGGCTGCGCTTGTAACATCGGCAGTGAGCTATGATTTTAAAGGGCAGATTCTTGCTGGTTTACTGCATATGTATGCTTCAAGCTTTACGGATCTATGCTTTGCTCTTGCCCTCTGTGACCTGCATGTGCTTTTGTGGCTAATTAGCCCTGTGTGGGACAACACATCCCCCTGCTTGGAACTCTGATTAAAGCAGAATATAACCCTGCATTTCAACTTTGCTCTAAAACATTATTTACAGCATATTATATGCAAAAAGCATTTTTTTTTACTAGACCAGCATTGGAAGGGTTAAACACAGAGGTTTAAAGTTCCGTGGAGAGATATGTAGAAGTTCAGATTGTTACATTCTATTTAGACAAATGTATCTATTGAGAAATGTTACACACTCTTTGGCTGTCCTCCAGCTCCTTCTCAGTGAGAGAGAGTGAGTCACATTCAACACTTAGATACATTTATGTAAACAAAATGTATCTATGTCAGCTTCCGATGCGTCTGCAGAAATCTCCAGGAACTTTAAAGCCCTGTGTAACCCTTCCAATGCTGGTCTAGTAAAAAAAAAAATGCTGGTTGCATATAATATACTGTAAATAATGTTTTAGAGCAAAGTTGAAATGCAGGGTTATATTCCGCTTTAACCCTAGCATGCTGCACTAACAATCAGTTCCCTACTATTTATCAGATGTATGATGGGATTCCGGGTGTGACTGATGTGACATAAGTGCAAGGTGTATGTGTGAGCCCAGCCGGCTGCGCTTGTAACATCGGCAGTGAGCTATGATTTTAAAGTAACAATTGGTGTCTATGCAGTGGTGTTTTATATGATTTGTAATAAACTTTTTCTAATGAATGTGAAGCAGGCTCTGACCTCATATTTCTTCTTTTTAGGTGTCCCCTTGTGCTGCATCCACCCAAAGCCCGGGCCTTTGTGGCCTTTCCAGAAATCTGGCCCTTTCCAAGTGCAGGGGCGTAAAAACCCAGAGGTATCCTCCTGGGATCCAAACTCCTTGCCACTGATGCCCCCTCCCCATGCACACACTTTGCCCAGACAGAGTAGTGCAGAGAGCAAAATAATATTTACCTGTTTCCAGCACTGCAGGTCTCCATGCATCACAGCTGCAAACTCTCTGCTGACATTGCCGGCTCTGGATCACGACTCGCATCAATCATGTGATTGGGAGCTGGAAAATGACAGCAGAGAGTGTGCATAGGAGAGACCTGCAGTGCTGGAAACAGGTAAATATGACTTTGCTCCCAGCGCTACCCTGCATACAGGAGTGGCCCCCCACAGTTCTTGGGACCCTCCATGATTTTGACGGTAACTCCTCTGCCTCAGCGATCAAGTCCTGATCCCCTGCGGGCTACAGTAATTGTACGTATGTAGAGAACAACCAATCCTTTGTAGAAGGTGAGTGTGGAAATAAAATCCCAGATAATAAGAGCGCTCACACTCACAGCCAGGCGATAACCATTATAGCTGATTCTAGAGACTGTTCCTTCAACTCATTCCATTTAGAGAACATTCAGGGAGCTGAGGACCCTGTATGGATATACAGTGGGTTGCAAAAGTATTCGGCCCCCTTGAAGTTTTCCACATTTTGTCACATTACTGCCACAAACATGAATCAATTTTATTGGAATTCCACATGAAAACCAACACAAAGTGGTGTACACATGAAAAGTGGAACGAAAATCATACATGATTCCAAACATTTTTTACAAATAAATAACGGCAAAGTGGGGTGTGCATAATTATTCGGCCCCCTTTGATCTGAGTGCAATCAGTTGCCCATAGACATTGCCTGATGAGTGCTAATGACTAAATAGAGTGCACCTGTGTGTAATCTAATGTCAGTACAAATACAGCTGCCCTGTGAGGGCCTCAGAGGTTGTCTAAGAGAATATTGGGAGCAACAACACCGTGAAGTCCAAAGAACACACCAGATAGGTCAGGGATCAAGTTATTGAGAAATTTAAAGCAGGCTTAGGCTACGAAATGATTTCCAAAGCCTTGAACATCCCACGGAGCACTGTTTAAGCGATCATTCAGAAATGGAAGGAGTATGGCACAACTGTAAACCTACCAAGACAAGGCCATCCACCTAAACTCACAGGCCGAACAAGGAGAGCGCTGATCAGAAATGCAGTCAAGAGGCCCATGGTGACTCTGTACGAGCTGCAGAGATCTACAGCTCAGGTGGGAGACTCTGTCCATAGGACAACTATTAGTCATGCACTGTACAAAGTTGGCCTTTATGGAAGAGTGGCAAGAAGAAAGGCATTGTTAACAGAAAGTATAAGAAGTCCCGTTTGCAGTTTGCCACAAGCCATGTGGGGGACACAGCAACCATGTGGAAGAAGGTGCTCTGGTCAGATGAGACCAAAATTGAACTTTTTGGCCAAAATGCAAAAAACTAACACTGCACATCACTCTGAACACACCATCCCCACTGTCAAATATGGTGGTGGCCGCATCATGCTCGGGGGAGGGGGGGGGGTGCATCTCTTCAGCAGGGACAGGGAAGCTGGTCAGAGTTGATGGGAAGATGGATGGAGCCAAATACAGGGCAAACTTGGAATAAAACCTCTTGAAGACTGCAAAAGACTTGAGACTGGGGCGGAGGTTCACCTTCCAGCAGGACAATAACCCTAAACATAAAGTCAGGGCAACAATGGAATGGTTTAAAACAAAACATATCTATGTGTTAGAATGACCCAGTCAAAGTCCAGATCTAAATCCAATCGAGAATCTGTGGCAAGATCTGAAAACTGCTGTTCACAAACGCTGTCCATCTAATCTGACTGAGCTGGAGCTGTTTTGCAAAGAAGAATGGGCAAGGATTTCAGTCTCTAGATGTGCAAAGCTGGTAGAGACATACCCTAAAAGACTGGCAGCTGTAATTGCAGCAAAAGTTGATTCTACAAAGTATTGACTCAGGGGGCCGAATAATTACGCACACCCCACTTTGCAGTTATTTATTTGTAAAAAATGTTTGGAATGATGTATGAGTTTCGTTCCACTTCCCACTTTGTATTGGTCTTTCACGTGGAATTCCAATAAAATTGATGCATGTTTGTGGCAGTAATGTGACAAAATGTGGAAAACTTCAAGGGGGCCGAATACTTTTGCAACCCACTGTAGTGTTTTTTTCCTTTTTGGTTGCAGGATATAATAAAAACAATATCTAAAAATAAATCATTGAGATTAAATGTGGTCAGACTAAAAGCAGCACCATATCATATTCTACCTCCAGAAATGCACTTTTAAGATTTAAGAGTGTACAGGTTAAGCACAAAACAATTATAAAGTTATAAAACACGCAAAAACAATTACTCTCTTTTTTTTCTGAAACATTCATTCACAAATTATTAAAACATTCTCTTTGTGTGTTTAAGTATTCAATCCTTATTTATGTGGATCGGTTCACTCATCACTATAAATTACCACTGACTGTGAACTTACATTTTATAATATTACAGAAGAATTCTATGAGCAAATGAGAACTTGATAATTAATGGGTCCTTTTTTTTTTTTTTTTGTAGGGCATCATAAATTCAGAAAATAGCTGGAAAAAAAGCTTGGCTTCATTATACTGCTAGTTTAATCTGTGATGCTGCCAACTCCTGTTTTCACCACCTAATTATTTACTTTGCCTGTAATCTATAGACTCATCCTTTTATGCGGCTCCAGATTAAGTCTAGAACGTCAGATGCTTTTAAATTCTTTAATGTGCGAGTAGAAGGGAATATAAAGTATATTAAATGACTAAGATTTCTTTTCTTTAAGCCCGTAAATTTAATTCACATTTGTGATGTGTGTCTGTAATGAAGCTCATTACAGACGGTTTTTAATGGCTACTTTACCTCCGACTTCGTCTGATGTTTCCTTTAATAATGCATCAGCCTCGGTTTCTTCATAAGGTGTGACTTGTGACTCAGTGGTGGCTGGCTGTGTCGTAGCTGTTGGCAGATCCTCTGCAGTGTTTTCTACTTCTGGTGATGCAGTTCCTATGCTGAGGTTGAAGAGTTTTTCATCGGCAGTGAAAATATCATCGATGCTATTAGTCTCTTCGCTGGCATCAGAAGTTTCTGAGTTAGCACTTTCTGGCAGCCGGGGTGCTGGTGAAGTCTCAAGATGATGTGAAATAGGAGACAAATTGCTATTTAGCAGCTCTGGGTTGAACCCTAAAAGAATGTAGCACATCCTGGTTAATTAACACATTTTGTCATGCAAGTGCTTAACATTTTAAATGTATTCAAACAACTGCACACATGCATTAAAACGCAGGTTTTATATTACTGACGTTAAAATACAACCCTACGTCTGTGATAGAAAGGACATTGCATATGTCACTAAAGCACAACCTAGTTTGCAGTCCAATGGCATTAATTATTATCTCCCCTGACAACCATGATTTTCTAGAAATGTTAAATTATTTAAATGGTGAGATCCCTTTTTCTCTATTCTCATTAATATAATTTGCCCCCTTCCACAGGCAAATTTTAGCAAACTCAAGTTGGGTTTTTTATGTTTCTCTGTCAGCAGTGCGGTCCTCCTGGGTCTCCTGCTATAGCGTCCCTTTTCATTTAGATGGTCACAAACTGTCACAAACCGTAGTTCCTTGCCACACCTCTCACAGCCTCACCATGCACATAGATTCTTCAGAGTTCAGGACTACAATGTATGTACCAGCTGAGAGCAGGCTAACGCAAAACTGTTGCTCATACACATACAGTCACATCGCTTGCCACCACGTGTCTACAGGGGCACATCTTTAAAAGAGACAGTTATGTAAAAAGTACTTTTGTTTAAGTTTTTGCTCTATGCAATAATACAATATTCCTACATTACGAGTTGCCTGACAGTCCTGCTGGCCATTCTGACAGCCAGGCAGCCAGTGCTGAGACAAGATACTCCAGCAACAGAGGCAGAAAGGCCGAGATTCCAAAGTGCAACCTTCTCCCCTTTATCAGATATCATTTAAAGGATACCTCAGGTGAACATAAATAGTGTTTTGACTTAGCTGATTTTTTTTTTTACAACACCCGTAGACTTGTAGGTCCCCTAATGTTCTTTTGTTCCTCTTCCTTGATTCCATGGTTTGCCTGTTACAGTGTGACTCAACTAAGTTGTGCGCTGCTGCACATGCACTGGCCAGCGGCTCACCCCTTGATCGTGCTCCCCTGAAATGGGAAGCTTCAAGTCTCAACTCTGTACATGTGCAGAGCAATCATGAAAATGGGAGCGGGATCAAGGAGGCAGGCTGTTTGGCCAGCGCATATGCACTAGCCCAGCTTAGTCACTGTACTGGGCCAAACAGCAAATTGAGTACAGCAAGGGACCTAAAAGCATAGGGGATCTGGAAAAAGCTCCAGGTAAGTAAAAGAAAACAGTTTTTTTGTGTGCACGGGTTGCTGTGAACAACCTCGTTCCACTTTCCCCGCTCATCACACCAAGGTGACAAGCTGAAACTGTCTCCTTGGTGCTTGGATGGGGGAAGATAGCTGCAGCTTCACTGCCATCTGTGAACAACCCCTCCCACCAGCAGCCAGAGCTTAACAACTTTAAGATGGCCCATGTGTTTCATCATTCATTCCTACCTGTCCCACATACACAGACTGTCCACCCATCCCACAGACTGCAGACATGGATGGCATGGCACTCACTATTGCTGCCTCTCTTCAGCAAGCTGTGACTGACTCCTCTCTTCCTAAACTGCAATGCAGTCTACAGGAAGCTTCTGCAGAACCTGGCTTCCTGCAGTTGCCAGCGACTGTGTGTGCAACGTCACACACGCGTCAGACATAGACCTTGAACAAGCATGCACATCAGATGTTTCTGACAACAATCTGACAAGATTTACTGCATGCAGGGCCGAGCCGAAGCAGAAACTCCAGCCTATAGATGCAGGGCCGTGAGGGCGTATTCCTCTCCAGCACTGCCTGCCCACCTGCCTCTTCTACCCACCCGCCCTGATTTCTGGCATTTACTGGCAGTCAAAAGTATAAAAAAATACAAAAGTATTAAAAAACAGAGTCCCAGCTTGACCCATGCCCACCAGTCTCCCTGTGTCTTCCTCGTGACATCATAAGCCCAGCACCCGGCGCTCATTTAAGAGATCATTCGCCGGCGTGTATGGGAAGTGTAGCAGTGGATTCAGAAGAGGATGGCCACTGCGACACAGGGCAGGTAATGTATAAATGCACATCCACATACATATACACACATTTATACATACATTTACATATACATAAACAGCACCGGGAGTTTTGTCGCTCGTCCTGTTACCGCCGCACACTGACACACCACGATGGCCCGACTTTTTGCAGGATGTCCAATCAAATAATGTGACCAATTTCGGCCCGAAATAGCTTGCACTGTTAATTGGGCATGCACTTGGCGGCACAGATTTTCAGCCAATCCAATTATAACAATTGTTTTCTTTTTGTATTGTACATGGGATCAACCAGTTGAAGTCCCCCCCCCCCCCCCCCCAACACACACACACACAATGTTCAACCAGGGCAATATTTTCAGGTCAGGGAGATATGATGGGACATACCATACAGCAAGAGAGAAAAAAAGGGCTGTATCCACTTTCAAAATTATGATGCATTTTCTTCTGGAGCTGGGTTTTAACCACTTGAGGACCCCCCCTTTACCCCCCCCCTTAAGGACCAGCGCTGTTTCAGCTGATCTGTGCTGGGTGGGCTCTGCAGCCCCCAGCACAGATCAGCGTGCAGGCAGAGCGACCAGATCGCCCCCCTTTTTTCCCCACTAGGGGGATGAAGTGCTGGGGGGGTCTGATCGCTCCTGCCTGCCGGGTGTTGCGGGGGGGGGGCACCTCAAAGCCCCCCTCCGCGGCGAAATCCTCCCCCTCCCTCTCCTACCTGGCCTCCCTGGAGATCTGGGCTGCACAGGACGCTATCCGTCCTGTGCAGCCAGTGACAGGCTGTCTTCTGTCACATGGCGGCGATCCCCGGCCGCTGATTGGCCGGGGATCGCCGATCTGCCTTACGGCGCTGCTGCGCAGCAGCGCCGTACAATGTAAACAAAGCGGATTATTTCCGCTTGTGTTTACATTTAGCCTGCGAGCCGCCATCGGCAGCCCGCAGGCTATTCACGGAGCCCCCCGCCGTGAATTGACAGGAAGCAGCCGCTCGCACGAGCGGCTGCTTCCTGATTAATCAGCCTGCAGCTGGCGACGCAATACTGCGTCGCTGGTCCTGCAGCTGCCACTTTGCCGACGCACGGTATAAGCGTGCGGTCGGCAAGTGGTTAAAGCACAATCATTCAATACATTTAACTTGTGTAAACTCCACGGCTAACATATTTTCAGTCAGCCAAGCATAAAGAGACAGAGTAATTAATAGTACTCCAAGAGGACGAATAGCACTATTAAGTCATGGCAGTTATTGCTATTCTATTTTTCGAACAAACCCATGCAGTGTTTAAAAAGCGTAAAATCTTGTAACAAATTAAATTGCTACAAATCAAACTATTTAGTTTCACATTTAAAACTTGAATTTGTAGAAAGCTGTGGAACTTTAATTGTACTATACAAATGAATGGGAGGAAGTGATCATTAAACCAAGCTTTATTTTACATGACCATGTAATTAGAAAAAAAAATTAAAATACAGCAACTCTTCTCTCTCTTGATTTTAGTCCTGTACTGATAGAACTAAACTAATACAAAAGCAATTCAAGTGGCAATAAAATCTACAGAGGTTTCAAGTTGAGAAAATGCTAAAACGTGCTAACTTTCGAAAGCCTTTTGACCTAATTGCTGAAAGTTTGTAGCACATGTGAAAAAAGGGGGCCCGGAAATTTGGGCAATGATAGAAGAATATCTGTAAATTCAGCTATATTCTTTTACTGTAATAAATTCAGCTATGTTCTTTTACTGTTACAGTAGAAGAATATAGTTAAATATCAGGAATAAAAAATATCTAGGAATAAAAAAGGCCTCTATGGATGAATAAAAGGTTAAAGATAAAATGAAGAGGAAAAAGAATGCCTATAAGGTCTTAAAACAGGAGGGGACCGAGGCTGCACTAAGCAATTATAAGGAGTGCAATAAAAATTGTAAAAAAGAAATTAGGCAGGCAAAGATTAAAGCTGAAAAACAAATCGCTAGGGATATCAAATCTAACCCAAAAAAGTTTTACAAGTACATTAACTCTAAAAAAAGAAAGGTTGACTGTATAGGACTCCTAAAGGATGAGGGTGGGAACTCAATGGTGGATGACCAAGGTAAGGCAGAGTTATTAAATGCTTTCTTTGCTTCTGTCTTCACAAAAAAAACAGCACTGTTGAAAATTACAGAGGCGGAAGAGTCTCAATCTTCTAACTGTAATATTAAATACTTAACGCAGGAAGAAGTGAAGGCAAGACTAAATAAATTAAAAATAGACAAGGCACCTGGCCCGGATGGCATGCATCCTCGGGTCCTAAGGGAATTAAGTTCAGTTATAGATAAACCCCTTTATCTTATTTTTTGTGACTCTCTTTCAACTGGCAGAGTCCCAGTGGATTGGCGTACAGCCCACGTTTTCCAATTATTTAGGAAGGGCAAAAAATCAGATCCAGGAAATTATAGACCTGTAAGCTTAACATCAGTTGTATGCAAACTATTTGAGGGGTTACTAAGAGATACTTCATACTAGAAAATAAACTTATTTCTCAGCATCAACATGGGTTTACTAAAGACAGGTCCTGTTTGACTAACATGCTCAGCTTTTATGAGGTAGTGAATGCTAATATGGATATTGGGAATGCTGTAGATGTGATATACTTGGACTTTGCAAAGGCCTTTGACACTGTTCCCCACAAAAGTCTGGTGCAAAAGTTGAGGATGCAAGGACTGGGGAAGAGTCTGTGTGCATGGATAGGGAACTGGCTAATGGCCAGAAAACAAAGAGTTGTGGTCAATGGATCGCACTCAAAATGGGAGACTGTTAGCAGTGGGGTCCCACGGGGGTCTGTTCTGGGTCCAGTGCTCTTCAATTTATTTATTAATGACCTAGTAGATGCAGTGATTAAGATGTGGAATGCATTGCCACAGGAAGTCGTTATGGCAAACTCTATACCTGCATTTAAAGGGGGCTTAGATGCTTTCCTTGCATTGAAAGACATCCATGGCTACAATTACTAGGTAATGCCTAATGATGTTGATCCAGGGATTTTATCTGATTGCCATCTGGAGTCGGGAAGGAATTTTTCCCTTTAGGGGCTAATTGGACTATGCCTTGTAAGGGTTTTTTCGCCTTCCTCTGGATCAACAGGAATATGTGAGGGAGCAGGCTGGTGTTGTACTTTATACTGGTTGAACTCGATGGACGTATGTCTTTTTTCAACCAAAATAACTATGTAACTATGTAACTATGTAACTAATAAATACTGAAATGTCACTCCACCTAACATAACCCTATTCTCACACTGAACCCTTCTACTACGGATGCCTAACCTTAACCACCCCACCCAGGGATAACCTTAACCACCCCACCCTACTCAGGCCAACTTTAGCAGTGATGCTCATAATCAGCGAATTACTATTACACACATTTTATCGTAAATTTTCGGAATTACGCCTATACGTAATTACAATTTGTACATTTAATAGATTTTGCATAGTCATCCGTAATTTTGCGTAAAATTTCACGTAATTTTCACTTAATGTCATGCCAACTTTAGTAGTGAATAGTAACACCCCCATACATGTTATTGACACAAAAATTGCTACATATGTTAAGGAGAATAGTGGGAGAATAGTCAAAAAAATACTTTTCCAAAAAGACCTTGTAGTTTTTTGTAAAGTAAAAATGATTTTTAAACTCAGAAAAATGACAGTTCAAATACCATTTTTCTTTGCATTTTTAAAGGGATACTGTAGGGGTGGTCAGGGGAAAATGAGTTGAACTTACCCGGGGCTTCTAACGGTCCCCCGCAGACATCCTGTGTTGGCGCAGCCACTCACCGATGCTCCGGCCCCGCCTCCGGTTCACTTCTGGAATTTCAGACTTTAAAGTCTGAAAACCACTGCGCCTGCGTTACCGTGTCCTCGATCCCGCTGATGTCATCAAGAGCGTACAGCGCAGGCCCAGTATGGGCTGTGTCTGCGCAGTACACTCCTGGTGACATCAGCGGGAGCGAGGACACGGGCGTGCAGGTGCAGTGGTTTTCTGACTTTAAAGTCAGAAATTCCAGAACTGAACTGGAGGCGGGGCCGGAGCATCGGTGAGTGGCTGCGCCAACACAGGATGTCTGCGGGGGACCATTAGAATCCCCGGGTAAGTTCAGCTCATTTTCCCCCGACCCCCCTACAGTATCCCTTTAACATCGATTTTCTCTAAAACTACAAGGTCTTTTTGAAAAATGTTTCACTTGTACCCACTATTCTCCTTAACATATGTGGCAATTTTGGTAGCAATAGCATGTATGAGGGCTTTGCTGTTAACCACTAAATTTGGCACAAAATTATAAAATATTACTATAACATATGATAACGATTTTCTCTAAAATTTCGCAATACGATTATGATGCATAATTGTGAATTTCTATGTGAAATTTCACATATGCAAAATTTCAGTCCCCCACTGAACTTTAGTCACCTGCCCATGGCTAATCTTAACCACCCCTAAAGGCAGACCTTAACCCCCCCAGATAACCTTAACCACCACCCCATGGCTAACCTTAACCACACCCACTGTCAATATACAAAAAACAAAACAAAACACAAAAACTTACATTTCCAGGTGTTGCCATAGGCAAGTGCAAGCACCCAATATTTGTAGCTGTATTTTGCATTATGGGCAGCCCTAATGTTGATAATTGTATGGTTCCCAAATTTCCTCTCATTACCAATTTCTATAGGTGCCTAAACGTCTGCTACAAGCGGGTGCCTAAATTTCCTGCTTCCAGTTTCTAATCTTGCGATGTAGACTGTGTCCAGTGTGTTAGACTTGGAGTGCCAACAAAAGTTAATCATAAAAACACAATGACCAGCATCTGCATCACTGGTTAGCTGCTGCCACTTATTGCACCACAGCTGCCAATCACATTTAGTCCCAGGATCAGCATCTGAATAACATTTGACCTACTTGTTGTAAACAGAAAACAACTGCTGGAGAAATTCTAACAAAGAATGCTTTGACAATTAAGAACAACAACAGATAGACGCCAAGCAGGGGAGAACTGGGACCATTTGGATTGTGGGGAAAACCCAATGAAGTGGCTTTTAGAGGAAAGTGATAGGAAGGAGCAGTGCCAAACATTGGGTGGTGCCACAGATGTACCCTGGTATGTCTGATCTCCTTCCAGTATGTGTTACAGCTTTTTAGCTTACCCCCACCCCCCCTTTCCCCAGTATCTCTTCAGCTCTGTAGTACTTTCTAACCACGAATGGAGGCAGGGATAAACCCTGGTGGAGACTGTGTCCACCTCTAACTACTGATGGATATTAGAAGCCATCTATGAGTATTGGCTGATGGTGGCCACCTATGACAGATGACAGATACTTGAGGCCACCTATGACTGCTAGCCATTTGGGAGCCGACTGCTAATAGATACTGGGTGCACCTATGATTGTTGACAGATATTAGGGGTCACCTATGATTGCTTGGCTGATTTTGGGAGCACCTATGATTGATGGCAGGTATAGTGTGCCACCTCTGACTGCTGGCAGATTTTGGATGTTATGACTACTGGAAGATATTAATATCATCCTATGACTGCTGACAGATATTGAGAGTCATCGATGACTGCTTACAGAGACTGAGAGGCCACCTTGAACAAGGTGTGGGTAATGCTTTAAGACTGAGATCCTCTAATAAGGACAACTAGGCCGTACAGTCTCTCACTTGATTATTGCTCATGCGTGGCATACACTCTAAGATACAGTTCCTTAGAACTTGACCTCTCAGCTCCACCTCCCGCAAACTATTGTGCAATCAGTAAGAGGGAGGCGAGTCAGTGGAGGCTGTGATTTAGGGAGTTGCAACTTAGCAAAGAAGAAGCCACATTAGAGAGACAGCTGGATTAATAACAGTTTTGCTCTATCAGTATATAATGGCCCTTAAACAACCCTTTTTAGAGGAATGAGAGTGGCCAACGAGGAAAAATCCTCCCTGCCCTTTGGCTCAGACCTCCTCTGATGCCATGTGTGTTTACAAAGTATGTGTTGCTCTCTTCCTTTGCAACAGACACAAATATCACTACCAAATTCTTAAGTGACTTGCCCACAGTGGAGCAGATTCATTATGTGATGGTAAAATTTAACTGAGAAAGCAACACAATGAGCATTCTGCTAACAGCTCATCTCACGTTTTGTATACAATGCATGCATTGCCTGTATAACGTGTGTTAGGGCACCCATGTCGATTTCCCTTCGATATACAGCAGGTTCAATCACTGTGATCTAATCTGCAGTGAAATCGTTAATGCAAATGTTGACTGATTGATTTTTTTCCATCCAAAATCAAAATCAATCGATTCAGTCGATCTGTCCAGGTGGAAAATTTTGCTCGATCGCCGGTGGGTCGGGAGCACCTCATTAGTGGCGTTCAATTCGGCGATGACCGATGCAGCAATAACCTCACCTGTCCCGGGTCCATGCTGTTCCTTTCTCTGGCTGGTCTTCTTCTCCATCTCCTTTTCACTTTCTGTCCCGCCCTGTGAGAAGGCAAAGTTCAAACAGTAAAATACCCTCTACTGTTTAAACTTTCCCTTGTCACATGATGGGACAGGAAGTGAAGAGAAGCTGGAGAAGAAGGCCGGCCAGAGAAAGGGACAGCACAGACCCGGGAACTTGTGCCGGGGGGACAGGTAATATCATTGCTGCTGGGCGGGGGAGTCCAAATGGGGGAGGTGAGTCAGGCAGAGGCAGCGGCAGCTGAAATCGATTCAAAATCTGTGTCCCATGTTGGTATGGGTTTCCTTCAACCTCTCTGGTTTCCTCCCATACCCCAAAAACATACAGATAAGTTAAATGGCTTTCCCCTAAAAAATTGGCCCTAGACTATGATGCATGCACTACATAATACATACATAGTCACAGGGGTGTTCCTACCATTGGGCGCCTGGGGCGCGGTGCACCGGGTGATTGACAGGAGGGGGTGTCGCCAAGGCCTCCCACAGAGGCCTTGTGCAGGAGGGAGAAGCAGCGCAACAAGGAGAGGCAGTGGGTCCCCTCCTTCTGGTGCTTCCCGGTCCAGATTAATGGCGGAAGACAGGAGCGGCTGGCAAGGTATTACTCACCTGCTTCCTGCGTTCCAGGCGCGCAGTGTCATCATCATGTTACACTGGTCTCTTCCTACTCCACCGCTCACTGTGCTTCCACTATACCTGACACTACCTGCTGTGGTGTGCTACTGCTTAGCATTCCACACTTGCTCCTTTCCTTTTTTGGGGGGGGGGGGGGGGGGGGTTGTGTCTTTTAACTACTTCACAACTGAGGGGTTTTACCCCTTGAGCACCAGAGCAATTTTCCCCTTTCAGCACTCCTTCCATTTATTCGTCTATAACTTTATAATTACTTATCACAAGGAAATGAACTATATCTTGTTCTTTTCGCCACCAATTAGGCTTTCTTTAGGTGGGACATTATGCCAAGAATTATTTTATTCTAAATGTGTTTTAATGGGAAAATTGGAAAAAAATTACAGAAAAAATGTATTATTTTTCAGTTTTCGGCCTTTATAGTTTTTAAATAATGCATGCTACTGTAATTAAAACCCATGAAATGTATTTGCCCTTTTGTCCCGGTTATAAAACCGTTTAAAGTATGTCCCTATCACAATGTATGGCGCCAATATTTTATTTGGAAATAAAGGTGCATTTTTTTCAGTTTTGCGTCCATCCCTAATTACAAGCCCATAGTTTATAAAGTAACAGTGTTATACCCTCTTGACATAAATATTTAAAAAGTTCAGTCCCTAAGGTAACTATTTATGTATTTTTTTTAATTGTAATTTTTTTTTTTTAATTACAAAAATAAAATAAAAATTGGGGAGTGTGGGAGGTAATGAGTTAATTTTTAGTGTATAACTAATCTATTTGTATATGAAAAATGCTTTAGGGTGTAGTTTTACTATTTGGCCACAAGATTGCCACAGTAAGTTTTTGTTTATGTGACCTGCAAGCGTACAGGACGTACGCTTGCAGGAAGTTCAGGGAGGCTGGGAAACGTTTTTTTTTTTCACAATGATCGCGCTGCTTCTCGTAGAATCAGCTAGTGTTGGGCGAACAGTGTTCGCCACTGTTTCGGGTTCTGCAGAACATCACCCTGTTCGGGTGATGTTCGGGTTCGGCCATATGGCCGAACTAAGAGCGCATGGCCGAACGTTACCCGAACGTTCGGCTAGCGCTGTGATTGGCCGAACGGGTCACGTGTAGTGTTGGGCGAACATCTAGATGTTCGGGTTCGGGCCGAACATGGCCGAACTCCGAACATAATGGAAGTCAATGGGGACCCGAACTTTCGTGCTTTGTAAAGCCTCCTTATATGCTACATACCCCAAATTTACAGGGTATGTGCACCTTGGGAGTGGGTACAAGAGGGAAAAAAATTTAGCAAAAAGAGCTTATAGTTTTTGAGAAAATCAATTTTAAAGTTTCAAAGGGAAAACTGTCTTTTAAATGCGGGACATGTCTGTTTTCTTTGCACAGGTAACATGCTTTTTGTCGGCATGCAGTCATAAATGTAATACATATAAGAGGTTCCAGGAAAAGGGACCGGTAACGCTAACCCAGCAGCAGCACACGTGATGGAACAGGAGGAGGGTGGCGCAGGAGGAGAAGGCCACGCTTTGAGACACAACAACCCAGGCCTTGCATGAGGACAAGAAGCGTGCGGATAGCAATTTGCATTTTGTCGCCATGCAGTCATAAATGTAATACAGATGAGAGGTTCAATAAACAGGGACCGGAAACGCTAACCCATCACAGATGTTCATTGTTCATGTTACTTGGTTGGGGTCCGGGAGTGTTGCGTAGTCGTTTCCAATCCAGGATTGATTCATTTTAATTTGAGTCAGACGGTCTGCATTTTCTGTGGAGAGGCGGATACGCCGCCGATCTGTGACGATGCCTCCGGCAGCACTGAAACAGCGTTCCGACATAACGCTGGCTGCCGGGCAAGCCAGCACCTCTATTGCGTACATTGCCAGTTTGTGCCAGGTGTCTAGCTTCGATACCCAATAGTTGAAGGGTGCAGATGGATTGTTCAACACAGCTACGCCATCTGACATGTAGTCCTTGACCATCTTCTCCAGGCGATCGGTGTTGGAGGTGGATCTGCACGCTTGCTGTTCTGTGTGCTGCTGCATGGGTGTCAGAAAATTTTCCCACTCCAAGGACACTGCCGATACCATTCCCTTTTGGGCACTAGCTGCGGCTTGTGTTGTTTGCTGCCCTCCTGGTCGTCCTGGGTTTGCGGAAGTCAGTCTGTCGGCGTACAACTGGCTAGAGGAGGGGGGGGATGTCAATCTCCTCTCTAAAGTCTCCACAAGGGCCTGCTGGTATTCTTCCATTTTGACCTGTCTGGCTCTTTCTTCAAGCAGTTTTGGAACATTGTGTTTGTACCGTGGATCCACAAGGGTATAAACCCAGTAATTGGTGTTGTCCAGAATGCGCACAATGCGTGGGTCGCGTTCAATGCAGTCCTAGGCCGAAGAGGTCATAGCCTAGGGTCACAAAACCTGTTTATTTGGGCAATTTCAATGGTGGCGAGTCTGACGTACATAAATCGCAGCAATGGCCGTTAGCAACGTCTGAATCTCACGAAATGTCTCATGCAGGTAGAAGACATATTGTTAGACTTGGGCTCCAAAGATGGGTTCCCTACATCTCTGCAAACCAGAGTTACAGGGCTCCAAATTTGGTAAAATCCCCCATAGGCTTTCATTGGGCCTCCTATTTACAGTTCCAAAATCTCACATCTTTTCAAAGGGCAATTACTCAGCAGTGGCAAATTTTCTAGCATTGTAGGGACCCTTAGGGGGAACATTACTGGTGAGTTTCGGGCCCCTAGGCCGAAGAGGTCATAGCCTAGGGTCACAAAAACCTGTTTATTTGGGCTATTTCAATGGTAGTGATGGTGACGTACATAAACTCGCAGCAATGGCCGTTAGCAAAGTCTGAATCTCACGAAATGTCTCATGCAGGTAGAAGACATATTGTTAGACTTGGATTCCAAAGATGGGGTCCCTACATCTCTGCAAACCAGAGTTACAGGGGTCTAAAATTGGTAAAATCCATTGCCTCCCTATTTCACTTTCCAAAATCTCACATCTTTTCAAAGGGCAATGGCTCAGCAGTACCAAATTTTCTAGCATTGTAGGGACCCTTAGGGGGAACATGACTGGTGATTTTCGGGCCCCTAGGCCGATGAGGTCATAGCCTAGGGTCACAAAAACCTGTTTATTTGGGCTATTTCAATGGTAGTGATGGTGGCGTACATAAATCTCAGCAATGGCCGTTAGCAAAGTCTGAATCTCACGAAATGTCTCATGCAGGTAGAAGACATATTGTTAGACTTGGATTCCAAAGATGGGGTCCCTACATCTCTGCAAACCAGAGTTACAGGGGTCCAAAATTGGTAAAATCCCCCATAGGATTGCATTGCCTCCCTATTTCACTTTCCAAAATCTCACATCTTTTCAAAGGGCAATGGCTCAGCAGTACCAAATTTTCTAGCATTGTAGGGACCCTTAGGGGGAACATGACTGGTGAGTTTCGGGCCCCTAGGCCGAAGAGGTCATAGCCTAGGGTCACAAAAACCTGTTTATTTGGGCTATTTCAATGGTAGTGATGGTGGTGTACATAAATCTCAGCAATGGCCGTTAGCAAAGTCTGAATCTCACGAAATGTCTCATGCAGGTAGAAGACATATTGTTAGACTTGGATTCCAAAGATGGGGTCCCTACATCTCTGCAAACCAGAGTTACAGGGGTCCAAAATTGGTAAAATCCCCCATAGGATTTCATTGCCTCCCTATTTCACTTTCCAAAATCTCACATCTTTTCAAAGGGCAATGGCTCAGCAGTACCAAATTTTATAGCATTGTAGGGACCCTTAGGGGGATCATGACTGGTGAGTTTTGCCACTGCTGAGCCATTGCCCTTTGAAATGGTGTGAGAGTTTGGAACGGTAAATAGGAGGCCCAATGAAATCCTATGGGGGATTTTACCAATTTTGGACCCCTGTAACTCTGGTTTGCAGAGATGTAGGGACCCCATCTTTGGAATCCAAGTCTAACAATATGTCTTCTACCTGCATGAGACATTTCGTGAGATTCAGACTTTGCTAACGGCCATTGCTGCGATTTATGTACGTCACCATCACTACCATTGAAATAGCCCAAATAAACAGGTTTTTGTGACCCTAGGCTATGACCTCTTCGGCCTAGGGGCCCGAAACTCACCAGTCATGTTCCCCCTAAGGGTCCCTACAATGCTAGAAAATTTGGTACTGTTGAGCCATTGCCCTTTGAAAAGATGTGAGATTTTGGAAAGTGAAATAGGGAGGCAATGCAATCCTATGGGGGATTTTACCAATTTTGGACCCCTGTAACTCTGGTTTGCAGAGATGTAGGGACCCCATCTTTGGAATCCAAGTCTAACAATATGTCTTCTACCTGCATGAGACATTTCGTGAGATTCAGACTTTGCTAACGGCCATTGCTGCGATTTATGTACGTCACCATCACTACCATTGAAATAGCCCAAATAAACAGGTTTTTGTGACCCTAGGCTATGACCTCTTCGGCCTAGGGGCCCGAAACTCACCAGTCATGTTCCCCCTAAGGGTCCCTACAATGCTAGAAAATTTGGTACTGCTGAGCCATTGCCCTTTGAAAAGATGTGAGATTTTGGAAAGTAAAATAGGGAGGCAATGCAATCCTATGGGGGATTTTACCAATTTTGGAGCCCTGTAACTCTGGTTTGCAGAGATGTAGGGACCCCATCTTTGGAATCCAAGTCTAACAATATGTCTTCTACCTGCATGAGACATTTCGTGAGATTCAGACTTTGCTAACGGCCATTGCTGCGATTTATGTACGTCACCATCACTACCATTGAAATAGCCCAAATAAACAGGTTTTTGTGACCCTAGGCTATGACCTCTTTGGCCTAGGGGCCCGAAACTCACCAGTAATGTTCCCCCTAAGGGTCCCTACAATGCTAGAAAATTTGCCACTGCTGAGTAATTGCCCTTTGAAAAGATGTGAGATTTTGGAACTGTAAATAAGAGGCCCAATGAAAGCCTATGGGGGATTTTACCAAATTTGGAGCCCTGTAACTCTGGTTTGCAGAGATGTAGGGAACCCATCTTTGGAGCCCAAGTCTAACAATATGTCTTCTACCAGCATGAGACATTTCGTGAGATTCAGACGTTGCTAACGGCCATTGCTGCGATTTATGTACGTCAGACTCGCCACCATTGAAATTGCCCAAATAAACAGGTTTTGTGACCCTAGGCTATGACCTCTTCGGCCTAGGACTGCATTGAACGTGACCCACGCATTGTGCGCATTCTGGACAACACCAATTACTGGGTTTATACCCTTCTGGATTCACGGTACAAACACAATGTTCCAAAACTGCTTGAAGAAAGAGCCAGACAGGTCAAAATGGAAGAATACCAGCAGGCCCTTGTGGAGACTTTAGAGAGGAGATTGACATCCTCCCCCTCCTCTAGGCAGTTGTACGCCGACAGACTGACTTCCGCAAACCCAGGACGACCAGGAGGGCAGCAAACAACACAAGCCGCAGCTAGTGCCCAAAAGGGAATGGTATCGCCAGTGTCCTTGGAGTGGGAACATTTTCTGACACCCATGCAGCAGCACACAGAACAGCAAGCGTGCAGATCCACCTCCAACACCGATCGCCTGGAGAAGATGGTCAAGGACTACATGTCCGATGGCGTAGCTGTGTTGAACAATCCATCTGCACCCTTCAACTATTGGGTATCGAAGCTAGACACCTGGCACAAACTGGCAATGTATGCAATAGAGGTGCTGGCTTGCCCGGCAGCCAGCGTTATGTCGGAACGCTGTTTCAGTGCTGCCGGAGGCATCGTCACAGATCGGCGGCGTATCCGCCTCTCCACAGAAAATGCAGACCGTCTGACTCAAATTAAAATGAATCAATCCTGGATTGGAAACGACTACGCAACACTCCCGGACCCCAACCAAGTAACATGAACAATGAACATCTGTGATGGGTTAGCGTTTCCGGTCCCTGTTTATTGAACCTCTCATCTGTATTACATTTATGACTGCATGGCGACAAAATACAAATTGCTATCCGCACGCTTCTTGTCCTCATGCAAGGCCTGGGTTGTTGTGTCTCAAAGCATGGCCTTCTCCTCCTGCGCCACCCTCCTCCTGTTCCATCACGTGTGCTGCTGCTGGGTTAGCGTTACCGGTCCCTTTTCCTGGAACCTCTTATATGTATTACATTTATGACTGCATGCCGACAAAAAGCATGTTACCTGTGCAAAGAAAACAGACATGTCCCGCATTTAAAAGACAGTTTTCCCTTTGAAACTTTAAAATCGATTTTCTCAAAAACTATAAGCTCTTTTTGCTAAATTTTTTTTCCTCTTGTACCCACTCCCAAGGTGCACATACCCTGTAAATTTGGGGTATGTAGCATGTAAGGAGGCTTTACAAAGCACAAAAGTTCGGGTCCCCATTGACTTCCATTATGTTCGGAGTTCGGGTCGAACACCCGAACATCGCGGCCATGTTCGGCCTGTTCGGCCCGAACCCGAACATCTAGATGTTCGCCCAACACTAGAAGCAGCTGATCATTGCGGGAAGCTTAGATCAATGAACGGGAAAGGTTTTTCCCATTCATTGATCTCCGGGCGAGCTGGCGGCAGCGTGCACGAGTGCGGGGGCGCGCGGACGAGAGAGCAGGAGCGCGGACAGCGGCTAGAGGTGCGGATTTCTCCGTCCCTGGGGTGAAAGGATGGAAAAAGGGACAGAGAAATCTGCACCGCTGGGGGTAAAGTGGTTAATACCCATCACCGGGTGTCAAATGCCCTAGGTACACCACTGCATAGACATGAGACTTTGGTAGGGATTAGATCGTGAGCCCCTCTGAGGGACAGTTAAGTGACAAGACAATATACTCTGTACAGTGCTGTGAAAGATGTAGGAGCTATATAAATACTAAATAATAATAATTTGTATATTTTATTTTATTGCACAGGAATTGAATGGTGGCTCTTCCCATTTAGCAATAACAAACACTGGAAAATGTAATAGTATAGTACAATAACACTGAAGTGTAATCATCAAATGTAGCACATGTCAGGAAAAACACAATCACTGAAAATGAAACTGTGCAAGACAGATTAAACTGCAGTAGCACTGGGATGTCACTGGCGTATGAAAGAAACTAGTGGTGTGTTTTAGATCATAGCCATGAAGAAGAAAGATCAGACACATACTTTTCCAAGCTACAGCAAGAACTGCAAACATTATTTTACTACTATTAATACCAATTAAGCACACTGCAATAATATTTTCACATAAATGTACCTGTTATACATTAATGCACCTGTTAGCACAGTATAGCAACCATTGCAGATGTGTGCAATGCAAGGAGGCTGCTGTGAGTATTTATTTCCACTGCAGTATACTGCTGATCAGAAAACAAGCCTATCCCAAAGTGCAAGCAAAGCAGCAAGGTGAAATCACAGTCTGATGCTAAGGGACGGATTTATCGTAAGGCACTGTAGGCACGTGCCTAGAGGCGCCTGATGATGGAAAGGTGGCTAATTCCCTTCCCCTAGCGCCTCCCTCCTTCCCTATGCTGAGTCTCGAGAGGAGCATAAATAAGAGTTTACTCACCCGGCTCTCTGCATTCCACTGAGAAGATCTCCCTTCAGTCGGGGGCACCACTATCTATTTAATACTGTGGGTACCTCTGGCTACCTACTGCTAAGGGACACCTGCAGCTAACTATGATGGGTAAGGGAGAAGTAACAGCT
This sequence comes from Hyperolius riggenbachi, assembly GCF_040937935.1. NCBI lineage: Eukaryota > Metazoa > Chordata > Amphibia > Anura > Hyperoliidae > Hyperolius > Hyperolius riggenbachi. The sequence goes on from NC_090646.1 coordinate 400,948,000, forward strand.
CAGCCAGCCAGCACACTTGCGGTGAGGTTTGGTGGGGATTTGTGGGTTCCTAGAAGGCAAGGACTAGGGTGCCAGGACATCTGTACCTATAGGCTCCTGTGATGTAAATCCAGGCCTGCTGATGCTATTAGCTAACAAATCATCTCTGTGTACATCCTTCCTATGCTGCTCAACCAACTACCTCTTAAAGGGATACTGTAGGGGGTCGGGGGAAAATGAGCTGAACTTACCCAGGGCTTCTAATGGTCCCCCGCAGATATCCTGTGCCCGCGCAGCCACTCACCGATGCTCCAGCCCCGCCTCCAGTTCACTTCTGGAATTTCTGACTTTAAAGTCAGAAAACAACTGCGCCTGCGTTGCCATGTCCTCACTCCCGCTGATGTCACCAGGAGTGTACTGCGCAGACACAGACCATACTGGGCCTGCGCTGTGCGCTCTTGATGACATCAGCGGGATCGAGGACACGGTAACGCAGGCGCAGTGGTTTTCAGACTTTAAAGTCTGAAATTCCAGAAGTGAACCGGAGGCGGGGCCGGAGCATCGGTGAGTGGCTGCGCCAACACAGGATGTCTGCGGGGGACCGTTAGAAGCCCCCGGGTAAGTTCAACTCATTTTCCCCTGACCCCCCCTACAGTATCCCTTTAAATAGCTTTTCAATTCTTATTCTTTCCACTTAGCACAAGGAAAGCTCTGTTTTCCCTTAAATGCTGTACAGGGCCAGTTTTAACCAAAGGCACTCCAGGTAAATATGACTAATCCACTCCAGCCCCTGATGAAGTTCCACCCTGAAACAGAACCCTGCCACCAGCACAAAGCCCTGCCTTCTGCTACATTTTTTTTTACTTGTACAGCAACAGGAAGTTCTGTGGCCAGCAGCATTGCTCCTCCTAGGGAGAAGACATTGCTTGGTCCGAATCATGTAAGTTGAAGGAAGATTAGCCTCCACTGTGCCCCCTTGTGCCACTCTCTGCCCCTGACTGTGCCTCCTTCTCTCCCCCTTTGCCTAATTTGCCTCCCTCTGCCCCCGCCCCAGCACTTTGCCAATATCTGTGCCATGGGCCTCCTTTTGCCTCATGCCTTAATCTGTTCTCTTGTGCCTCCTACTGTCCTCCTATGCTGGTTTCAGTCCCCCTTTCTGCCCCCCATGCCTCCTTCTGTCCTGCTGTCCCTACTTCTGTCTCCCTGTGCCAGTTTATGTCCCCCTAAGCCTCGTTCTGTTCCTATGTGCCTTCTTCTGCCTCCTGTGCCTCTTCACTGCCCGAGTGCCCCTTTGTGCCTCTTTCTGAATCCTTTTGTCTTCTTGTGCAACTTTATGCCCCCCCATGTCAGTTTTCATCCCCATGCCTCCTTCTGTCCACCTGTGCCACTTTCTACACTCTGTGTCTCCTTCTGCCCCCCCTCAGTGCCTCCTTCTGTCCCCAAGTACCTCACCTCCTTATGTTCCCCTGTGTCCCTTTCTGCCCCCCTGTGCTTCCCAGTGTACCCCTGCCACTTTCTGACCCTTGTTCTTCCTTCTGTCCCCAATGCCTCCTTATGTCCCCTTGTACCTCCTTATGTCCCCCTGTGTCAGTTTCTGTCCCCCTGTGCCTCCCTTACACCCCATGTCAGTTTCTGTCCCCGTCCCTCCTTCTGTCTCTCCATGCCTCCTTCTGCCCCCCATGTTTCTCATTTTGCCCCCCGTGCCTCCTTATGTCCCCTCGTGCATCCTTCTGTTCCCCTGTGCCTCCTTCTGTCCTCACTTCTGGCCCCCTGATCCTCCTTCTGCACCCTGCGCCTCCTTCTGTCTCCCTGTGCCTCCTTTTTCCCCCCTGTGCTAACTTATGTCCCATATTGTGCCCCCTTCTGTCCTGTTCCTCCCTTTGTCCCCCTTTCCCTCCTTTTGCCCCCCATTGACCACCTTCTGTCCTCTCTGTGCCACCTCTGCCCCCCTGTGCCTCCATCTATCCCACTTTGCTCCTCCGTCTTTTTTCCTTTGTGCCTCTTTCTGTCAACTTTTATGTCTTCTTCTCTTCACCTTTGTGCCACCTTTTACCCCCCATCTGCACTTCCCTAGTCCTAGTCCAGTGTGTAATGCACAATATAGCTCAGCAGAAGCTGTGCTCCCACCTCCATGTTGAAGTCCAGTGCTGTGCCTGTGCGACCATCTTGTCCGTCTCCTGCTCCCTCTACTGCTGGCATATCACTTTCCTTATGTTGCGTATAATCATGCTACATGCAGTAGGAGCTGGGCACTAGACTCATCATTAGAATGCACCTATAAACTATAGTACCATCTTACTATGTCATCCCTTCAATGTCATGATATAACCATTCCACATCTATCTTAGCAGGAGGATATTTGTATATCCCATAATATTTCTGGAAATGTGTTTTGAAAAGAAGACTGTCTTTTTTTATAACATTAGCCTGCAATATGCAGGAGTTGATGCCTGAAATTGTTCTGTGAGAACATGACGAGAACAGAACTGGTTCTGTCGCGATGTAATATCTGCTGATTTTATTCAAGGGAAATGGTGGCAGTAAATAACATGATGTAAATAACATATGGTTTTTTGGGTTGGGGGGGGGGGGGGGTCGGAACACAGGATTTCCTGCCTGGGGTGGCAGAAAGGCTATAAATGGCCGGCCCTGATGCTATAGGGGTGATTTTTCTGCTGTCTCTGTCTGTTGTTCAGGATCAAAATGTTTCAGTGGTGCATAACAGAGGTGTCTGCTGCACTCAGTTTAACGTTTGGAGAATCTGATTGAAAATGGCATATTCCATTTTTTCTTGACACAGTCAGAAAACAAGTTATATTATGATCTGAAAAAGGCCTGTTTCACTAACAATGCTATAGCTAACAACTTTGTTTTACAAACACCTCACACTTTTCTTGTTGCTGGCCTGTTTTCCAAAATGTGTTATCTTAAAGCATATAAATAATGAGGTGACAGTGCATTTCAGTTAATTGTATTTGATCGTGATATACTCTGTATCTTATGCAATTGTATTTATATTTCAGACATTCCATTGATCAAGAGTGGATTTTGTTGAACAGAAACGATAAAGTAACAATTGGTTTCTTAGTCATTATTAAATGTCCAATTTTTTTGTTTAAACTTTACATTTTTATTGCCAAAAATGCATAGGTGAACAGGTGATGCATAATTAGTAAGAGAATACAATTGGCATAAAAATAAACAAACAGGTACTATTCAGAGCAGAACTAACTTCCATCGTGGACTACTATAAAAGATATGAGAGTATCTCTTATCATGAATGTTGTTATTGCTCTGGAATGAACAGTAATGGTAGTAATAGTGAACATGAAGAATTCAGAGGGTATAGGTGCAATAGGCAATGGTATATAAAGGTTAACTCAAAATTTGTCTGAGTTTTTTCTCCATGTTTAAGTTGACTGTAGTTTGAGCAAGGATTTGTGAAAACAGAGGAGGGTTTGGGTCAGATCCGGTTCTAGACTGGCACATATGAGGGGGCAATCAAAAATGTGTAGGGGGCATCATGCTTGAGGAAATTTGCGTCAAAAATGGGCATGGTCATGACATCATGTGGGCGGGGCTAACTGTAATGTAACATGCAACATTGATGCGGCAATGCAAGAACCCTTACTTCCGACACATGAAATGAAAGAACCATTACCTCCAACACATAAAATGCAACAACCGTTATCTCTGACACAAGAAATGCAAGAAACATTACCTTCAACATGTAAAATGCAACAACCATTACCTCTGACACATGAAATGCAAGCAGTGCAGCAGTGTTTCACCATAGAATAATTGTAATGCAGCCAGCATTTTACCAATCGTAAAATAATCATAATGTGTTCAGGTATCAGATCAAGTATATATAAATGTAATTATAGCATAAATGCTTGTGTACCATTAATCTCAGGTACACTATACAAGCATACCAGTTGCATAGAAAGCAAACCTCTGTACTACATTACAGGACAAGCATTGCAAGGGGATACTTCAGGGAACTTATATGGAAATGTCATTTGTACACATACACACAGGCTATTATTATTATTATTTAGTGTTTATATAGCGCCAACATATTACACAGCGCTGTACACTGTATATATATATATATTGTCTTGTCACTAACTGTCCCTCAAAGGAGCTCACAATCTAATCCCTACCATTGCCATATGTCTATATTATGTAGTGTAAGTACTGTAGTCTAGGGCCAATTTTTTTAGGGGGAGCCAATTAACTTATCTGTATGTTTTTGGAATGTGGGAGGAAACCGGAGTGCCCAGAGGAAACCCATGCAGACACGGAGAGAACATACAAACTCTTTGCAGATAGTGCCCTGGCTAGGATTCAAACCAGGGACCCAGCACTGCAAGGCGAGACAGCTAACCACTACGCCACCGTGCTGCCCTATGAGGCTATGAGGCTAAAACACAGGAAAAAAGCCTAAAGGTGGCCATACACTGGTCGATTTATCATTAGATCGACCAACAGATAGATCCCTTTCTGATCGAATCTGATCAGAGAGGGATTGTATGGCTGCCTTTACTGCAAACAGATTGTGAATCGATTTCAGCATGAAATCGATTCACCGTCTGTGAAGCTGCTGCCGCTACCCCCGGGCCCCCGCATACATTACCTGATCCAGCCGGCGCGAGTCCCCCGGTCTCTGCTGTCTTCTTCTCTACTCTGGGCTCCAGCTTCACTGTACTTCCTGTCCGGGTAAGTTTAAACAGTAGAGGGCGCTCTACTGTTTAAACTTCCTGCTGGGACAGGAAGAAGTGAAGCCTGCTGGACTCAGAGCCCAGCACGGAGAAGAAGCAGCAGTGACAGCAGGTACTCGCACCGGCCGGATCAGGTAAAGCATTGCCGCTAGCGTCGGTCATCGGGCATTCGAATGCTGCTATCGACGCACTCCCGACCCGCCGGCGATCGAGCGAAATCTTCCGCATGGACAGGAATAACTGGAATTGACGGGAACGATCGATTTTGTCTGGAAATCGATTGTTTGGTCAGTGTTGCACAACGATTTCACAGCCGATTCGATCACAGTGATCAGATCGGCTGTATATCGGCGGGAAAATTGGTAAGTGTATGGGCCCCTTAAGCTCTGATAGGCATCATGTAACAGCAGCAGTGTTCTGCAGCTCAATGATTTTTACTGTGTGTGCCATTTCCTTATCTGGTGCACTTAATTACCCCTGGCTGCCCTTCATAGCTGAAAGGGTTACATTAATTACAGGTCCAACGGAGGTCTGCAGTTATGGCCCATACTCACAGGCTACAATTGTCTCCGCAACAAGCGGCGCGCGAGTGTTGCGGCGACAGGTCGCCCGTGAGTATGCGATGTTGCACGTGCACGCACCCCGAACCGTCGCTCGTCGCTGATGTCGCCAGGCGATTGATGCGGTCAATTGCCTGGCGACAGTCGCCACCGCAACTCCGCCGCAACAAGCAGTAAATACCTTGGGCTTCCGGCGAGGGGAGGAGCAACAGCGACAGCTTCAGCCACAAGTTGCCAGGTCCCTCCGCCGTGTGTATGCAGAGGGACCTGGCGACGAGCTGTCGCTGGCCTGTCGCGCACACGCTCCCGTGTGCTAGCGACAGGCCACAAATGTGCCTCGTGAGTATGAGGCATTACACTCACAGCCTGTGCAGCACAGGGCATACTGCAGGGAATTGTGCTGTGACTGAGCTGTCACTGGTTTCCTCATGTGCTGCTAGAGTGCCCCTTCCTGCCATGTGAGCTGTGGGAAGCTGAGGAAAATGCAGCAGCCAGAAACTTCTTATGGGGACAGGCACAGCTGCCTCGCTCCTTTCTATTGGATGGAGGGAGGAGCCGGAGTATGAACAGTTTACTGCTGACTAGAGTGAGGGAGAGAAGGAGGAGGTCAGATGTTTAATGCAGCCGCCTGGGACCTAACCACAGTGCGCAAGTGCCAAACGGACACCTGAAATTTGTAGTCATAATGACAGACAGCCAGACGGTTGGCAACCCTGTGAGGGGGCAGGACATTTATTTGAAGGGGCCCTGCCTCCTCTTGCCCTACGCTAGAGCTGGCTCTGGTTTGAGTCCCGCCAGTTTGATGCGATTAAGTGTCTTGTTACACATAAGATCTGTGAAATCTTTAGGGAAATCTTTATCAAGTCGAAACCAGCATGTAGTAAGGCTAGTTGACGGATTAAGGAGAAGGGGGGCCATATGTTGGTTGAAATGTAAGATGAAATGTCTTTCCAAAGGCTTAAAATGGGCTTACAATATCAAAATATGTGGGCTAGCGTGACTAAAAATCCACAATTCCTCCAACAATCATGAGAAAGGTCTTTTTTGAACTTAGATAGACGCACTGGGGTAACATACTAATGTAGCAAGCTCTTTTGGAATGTTTCCCAGTGAGTAATACACCTAGAGTATCTAGATACATGTGTAGAGGCCTGTTGAATTTATTCACTAGTGATATTTACTTTCAATTCATGCGACCAATATCTGGCATATTTTAAGAGACAGTGTTTAGAAGACCCAAGTATTTCTATGTAGCAAAGCGAGATACCTTTTCTTAAAGGCATTTGGGCTTTAATAAACTGGAACAGGGCTTTAGGGAAGCTAGACAAAGAGTTTTGAGTAGAGGACCATAGCTTCTTAAGTTGTGTATAAGAGAGAAACTCAGATGGAGGTATCTGATACTCTGGAGCTGCGAAAAGGATTTGAAACATCCATTGGAAAGGAGGATATTAAAGACAGAAATCTCTATTGGTTTACAATATTTTAAATTTATGTTTTCAACTAAATAAGGAACAATTGTTAATGGAATTTTTAGAGAAATTGTGTTGCCGTGTGAATTATGTTTCATTAGAAAACGCCAGGAGGTAACTGTGGATTGGATAGTTGTGATGCTCAAATGTTTTTTTTTTTTATAAGTTGAGCCACTAGGAAATTACTTAGGCCTCCTTTTACAATACTTTGTTCGATTTGTGCCCATAAAGGGATTTCAGGTGCTTTGGGCAACCAAGATTTAGAGATCTCGAGATTGCAGGCATGGTATAAAGACATTATGCAGGGGACTCCCAACCCTCCTAATTTTCTGGGAAGTTATGAAGTTTTAAATGCTGTTCTATGTCTTTTACCCTGCCAAATAAAGTGGGCTATTAGTTTATGCATATCTTATTAAATGTTCAACTAAAGAAACACATTTTGATCCTTCCCATAAGTGACATATTTGTGCAAATGATTTAGAGCCTGATGGGTCGGAGACTGCTCTCTGCTGCTGCAGTAGTAGGCTTTAAAAGTCTTCGGGAGCCAGAGGAGTGCTCCAGAAGATGGGCCGCTCTGTACTGTGCATGTGCGAGCCTGCCCTCTTGTGCACTTGTGCGGAGTCGGCCGTCTTCGGGAGCACTCGAGCTCCCAAAGACTTCCAAAGCTTCCCGCTGTGGGAGATTTGAATGGAGGGGCCAGCATTGGAATGCAGGCTCAATGGAACCCAGAGCCTTCCCTCTCCTTAGATGAGTATCTTTTTTTTTTTTTAATATTCGCTTCAGGGCCCTTTCACACCAGAGTGGTGCAGTATTTTTACTGCACCCCACCACGCCGGGCAATGAAAGTCTATAGAGACTTTCATACTGCCACGTTATGGTGCTATGCGATGGAAGTGACGTTTTTGCCACATCTCCAACGTAGGTCTAGAACTATGTTACCATGGGGCTTCTGTGGCGACCTGCCGCGATCTGGGTCGGCCTGGAAGTCATGTTAGTCTATGGCAACGTTGATGCATGGAAGTGTATTTTTACAAGAATAATAATAATATACGTGCACTTCCGCATACTCCAAAGTAACCGCATAAGGGACGTCACTTCCTCCTTGGCTGGTGGCCAGACAGAAGCACCGTGTACTAATGCGGTGTTCCCTGAAGGCCTGTTTCTGGCGGTGCGATGCGGGGTGGGAGAAGCGGCGCACCGCATCACTAACGCTGGTTTACAGTGTGAAACCGGCCTCAGACTCCCTTAACGTAAATTAGAATCTGCACAGCAGAAAAATCTCATACCTTTGCAATTGCGTTTTGTAATTTTTAGTGGAAAACAGACCACATTGATTATAAGTAAAAACTTGACATACTGGACACAATAATCAATGGGAGAGCTGTTGTAAGCATGTATTTGCTGGTTTGGCTTTATTAATTGATCATTTAGAAATCACTTGGATGAATTTTAGGCAAACATACACCTTTTGGGGACTGACGTAGTTTGAATCTACGTCCAGCAGGTGGTGCTGCCGCTCTGATTGGACATAGATTCAATGTCCACAAAAACTAAGCTTCCCGCCACAATCATGCGCACCCGAGAGGGGAGATTAAGCTGTCATATGACAGCTGCCATCTCCCCTCAGTGATCAGAAGCCATTGCGTATGCATCGCCGGTGGATCATAGTGATCACTAGTAACAGCTGCAGCGGTAGGGGGGAAAGGAGAGGCTCCACTCACCTTCCTGCTTTCCCCCAGCAATTGGTGCTCCCCTCCGCTCTGGCCGGCATCCCCGCTTGATGACGTCATTAAGCCGTGACCCGGAACTTAGCGTCAGTACGAGCAGGGATGCCGGCTGGAGCGGAGAGGTCCACAGCGATTAATCGCTGGAGCCTGGGAGGTGAGTAAATGCTGCTGGCTACAGGAGGGACATCGGGAAACAGGGGGGACACCATGCACAGGAAGCCCCACCAGGGATCCGGCTGTCTGACCCCCCCAAAGGCGTCTCCCGCATGTAAAATGCCTGGTCCTTAAGGGGGGTTAGGCAGCCGGTCCCAAAAGGGCTAAAGTTAGGCCCCGGGAAGTGGGAAGCTTAAAGTACAACTGTAGCAAGAGGGCTATGGAGTCTGCCATATTTATTTCCTTTTAAGCACTACCAGTTGCCTGGCTATCCTGCTGATCCTCTGCATCTAATACTTTTAGCCATAGACCCTGAACAAGCATGCAGATCAGGTGTTTCTGACATTATTGTCAGATTGGACAATATTAGCTGCATGCTTGTTTCTGGTGTTATTCAGACACTACTGCAGCCAAATAGGCAACTGGTATTGTTTAAAAGTAAATAAATATTGCGGCCTCCATATTCTTCTTACGTTAGTTGTCCTTTAACTTTAGACTGTATGAAGCAGAGTTTGAAAAGGTTTGAGGTCTTGCAGAACCCTTGAAACCAGGTATTAGTAGAGAACTCTGTTGTCAATATTCCCCAATAAACACACACCAAGCATTCATGGATCAGGTGCCCGGGTCATAGTTTATGTATTCTGGCTGCTAAGCTTTGCACAATTTGCTCTCAGTTTGTGTCGGCCTTCAGGATCAAACTTGATAGAGTGGGTGACACTGAGGGACCCCAATGCTGTACAGATGCATCACTAGGCAACAGGTTATGAATACTGAAAAAATAAAAAGATTCTATTTTCAAAACATATTGCATTCATTGCTTTGGTTCCTGGTTGTGTTTGCATTATCTTTTAGGTCTTTTGTATACTTTTCATATCTACTGATGTGCAGTAAAATTGGGTTTGACAGAGGCACTCAGGCAACTCTTTTTTCTCTGTTGTAATTCTTACCGTGTTTGAATAAAGTTTCCTGGGATTAGGATGCTGGAATCCGTCTCTTTCTTTGATACTGTAAAGTTATGTTTCTGCTTATATATCTGCATGTCAGTAAATAGGATTGACTATTCTAGAAAACTCAAGAGCCACTTTAAAGGAGTCATCAGGCAAACCCTCCCCCCCCCCGCTCTACTTACCTGGGGCTTCCTCCAGCCCGTTGCAGCTGACATGTCCCACATCGCAGCTTCGTGCTCAGCCGCCGCCCCGGAGTCCCCGCTAGTGCAGAGGCCGACCACCTCTAGTGCGCCCGTGCAAGCGCTGCTGTCAAGTCCACATTGTCTGCAGTGTACTGCACATGTGCAGTAGTTCTGCTCCAGCATTGGAAGAGGTGATTTCCGATATCATGGTAATTCCGCCTTCCGCTATAACAAAAATTCCGCTACCGCTACATTCCGACAGATCCCCGCGGAATGTAGCATTCCGGCGGAACAATTTTCACAATGTTAAAGGGAACCTGATGGATGTTCCCTATTAAACAAATACTAGTTCCCTGGCAGTCCTGCTGATAACTTTGGCTTTAGTGGTGGTTGAATCCCAATCCTGATTACAATTTTTTTTAGAGCAGCAGGAGTTGTCGTAGGCCATGGTATATAGAGGTGGTTTCACGGCGGTCATCACAATGTTTTATTCTTTAGCAGCAGGAGTTGTCGTAGACCATGGGACCTAGAGGTGGTTCCACGGCAGTCATTACAGTTTTTGTTTGGAGTAGCAGGAGTTGTCGTAGGCCATGGAACCTAGAGGTGGTTCCACGGCAGTCATTACAATTTTTGTTTGGAGCAGCAGGAGTTGTTGTAGGCCATGGGACCTAGAGGTGGTTCCACAGCAGTCATTACAATTTTTGTTTGGAGCAGCAGGAGTTGTCATAGGCCATGGGACCTAGAGGTGGTTCCACGGCAGTCATTACAATTTTTGTTTGGAGCAGCAGGAGTTGTCGTAGGCCATGGGACCTAGAGGTGGTTCCACGGCAGTCATTACAATTTTTGTTTGGAGCAGCAGGAGTTGTTGTAGGCCATGGGACCTAGAGGTGGTTCCATAGCAGTCATTACAATTTTTGTTTGGAGCAGCAGGAGTTGTCGTAGGCCATGGGACCTAGAGGTGGTTCCACGGCAGTCATTACAATTTTTGTTTGGAGCAGCAGGAGTTGTCGTAGGCCATGGGACCTAGAGGTGGTTCCACGGCAGTCATTACAGTTTTTGTTTGGAGTAGCAGGAGTTGTCGTAGGCCATGGAACCTAGAGGTGGTTCCACAGCAGTCATTACAATTTTTGTTTGGAGCAGCAGGAGTTGTCGTAGGCCATGGGACCTAGAGGTGGTTCCACGGCAGTCATTACAATTTTTGTTTGGAGCAGCAGGAGAAGTTCTAGGCCAAAAGCATAGGGTTAGGATAGAATATAACGTCGGACAGCTGCAAAAGCTGCATTTTTATGATCTTAAAAAGCAAAAATATGTGATGATAGTGATAGGCAGCAGAGTTTGAGAGGGAGACCATTTGAAGCTTGAAAAACAGCACAATTTTAATTTAGTCTGACTAATCTTCATCATGAATCAGTAAGAGGGGCCTTGTAATTCTCACTGATCCATGACTCATTCATTTTAACACAATGTCTGTGGACAGACAGGTCCGTAGGTCGGTGACCACCCCACCTGCAGCACTAAATACTCACTTAGAAAGAACACTGGTGGCAGGGCATGCAAGAGCCTCCAGGGCATACTGAGCGAGTTCAGGCCAAGTATCTAGTTGTTTTGTCCAATACTCCATGGGGTCATCATTGCTCTCCATATTGTCTGGAGCATATGGGCCAGCCGCTGGCGGTGACTACTTTGCCCGCTGGTGGTGCTGCTGCTACAAGGAGTATCTGGCATTGGTTGATAAAATTCCTTCAACATACTCAGCAGGTTCACAGATTGGCTATTGGTGCTGCTGCTGGGAGTGGGACCACCAGAACTTTGCTGAGTATGATGAGGCGTGGTAGCTTGGGCCCGGGATACAGGTTCAGGAAACACATCTTCTACCCAACGAAGAAGGGCATCCCGGATGTAGCTCATCCTGACGTCTGCTTGGGAGGGGGGTATGAACTGCCGCATTTTCCCCTTGCACCTGGGATCTAAGATGGTGGCCACCCACATGTCAAGCCTTGATTTTAAAGTTTTAATCCGGGGGTCCTTACTAGAGTTGGGCCGAACGGTTCGCCTGCGAACGGTTCCATGCGAACTTCCGTGGTTCGCGTCCCGCAGGCGAACCTTTGCGGAAGTTCGGTTTGCCCCATAATGCACCATAGAGGGTCAACTTTGACCCTCTACATCACAGTCAGCAGGCCAAGTGTAGCCAATTAGGCTACACTATCCCCTGGAGCCACTCCCCCCTACTAAAAGGCAGGCAGCGGCGACCATTACGGTCACTCGTGTGCCTGCATATTAGTGAGAGTAGGGCGAGCTGCTGCACACTCTCTCTCATAGGGAAAGATTAGTTAGGCTTAGCTTGTCCCTGGCTGCATACCTGTTCTGTGAACCCACCACTGCATACCTGTTCTGTGAACCCACCACTGCATACCTGTTCTGTGAACCCACCACTGCATACCTGTTCTGTGAACCCACCACTGCATACCTGTTCTGTGAACCCACCACTGCATACCTGTTCTGTGAACCCACCACTGCATACCTGTTCTGTGAACCCACCACTGCATACCTGTACTGTGAACCCACCATTGCATACCTGTTCTGCGAACCCACCACTGCATACCTGTACGGTGAACCCACCACTGCATACCTGTTCAGTGAACCTGCCACTGCATACTTGTACTGTTCAGTGAACCGGCCACTGTATACCTGTTCTGTTCAGTGAACCCGCCACTGCATACCTGTTCTGTTCAGTGAACCCACCACTGTATACCTGTTCTGTTCAGTGAACCCGTCACTGCATACCTGTTCTGTTCAGTGAACTCGCCACTGTATACCTGTTCTGTTCAGTGAACCCGCCACTGCATACCTGTTCTGTTCAGTGAACCCGCCACTGCATACCTGTTCTGTTCAGTGAACAGTTTGGTGTGTCAGTGTGAAGCAGTACCTTAATTACACTACCTGATTGATGTATACACATGCAAGATGTTGTAAAGCACTTTAGGCCTGTCATTTAGCATTCAATATGATTTCTGCCCTTAAAACGCTGCTTTGCGTCAAATCCAGATTTTTCCCGGGGACTTTTGGCGTGTATCCCACTCCGCCATGCCCCCCTCCAGGTGTTAGACCCCTTGAAACCTCTTTTTCATCACTTTTGTGGCCAGCATAATTTTTTTTTTCAAAGTTCGCATCCCCATTGAAGTCTATTGCAGTTCGCGAACTTTAACGCGAACCGAACCTTCCGCGGAAGTTCGCGAACCCGGTTCGCGAACCTAAAATCGGAGGTTCGGCCCAACTCTAGTCCTTACGGAAGCACTGGAGCATATGCGCAGCCATAGGGAAGAGATGTCTGCCATTAATCACCTCTTCCTGGCTGTCAGAACCGTCGTCATGCTCCAGCTCCACATCAGAATCTTCTTCCCACCCCCAGACAATGGGCTCTTCCACTTCCACAAGCTCTGCCTCCTCATCCAGGCCACCCTCAGACAATGGGCTCTTCCACTTCCACAAGCTCTGCTTCCTCATCATCATATAGGACTCACTCACTCCCCCACTTGACTGACCACTGTTCAGTAGGGCTTCCTCCCCCTGTCCGAGCACTTTGCCAAGAGCCTTGGCCAGCATGAAGACAATAGGGAGCACTTCTGATATGCTGAAGTGCTCCTCACTGACCAATTTTGTTGCCTGCTCAAACGGCTCCAAAACTTTACACACCTGTCCAATCAGCTGCCACTGCTCCCCAGTAATGTAGTCCAGTGGCCCTGTTCTGGAGGAAGATGTCTGAGACAGGTATAGCCTGACCGCCATTCACTGCTCCCACAACCTCTCCAGCATGTGGAGGGTGGAGTTCCACCGCGTCGGACAATCAGAAATAAGCCTGTGCTGCGGCAGGCTATGGCGGCGCTGCAGCAGTTTCAAGGCCATGGTGGCGGTTGCGGAGCGACAGATGTGGGCTGACACCTTTCATGCTGAGGCCACAGCATCCTTCAACCCATCAAAAGTGTGTAAGAACTTCTGGGCTACAGAGTTGAAGACATGAGCCAAGCAAGGTAAGTGAGTGTAGCCGCCTTCAGAAATAGCGGCCAGCATGTTGGCACCATTATCAGACACCACTACACCTGTCTCCAGTTTTCGGGGGAAAAGCCACTGCCAAATCTGATCCTGTAAGGCTGCAAGGATTACAGATCCGGTTTGCCTGTTCTTGTCCATGGATTCAAGTCCCAGCACTGCTTGGCATCGATGGTGCTGCAGAACAGTGTATGAGCGGGACCACTTGCTGGGACGCTCAGCAATGGCGGACTGGCCTTTGACAGAACAGGTAGCAGAGGGAAGAAGAACAGGCCTCCCCTTCAACCCACATGGTGGCACCACCAGCTGAGATGCGCCAGATCTTGCACCCTCCTCAGCAGCACCATGGAGGGTGACCCAATGGGCAGTAAAAGTTATATACTTTCCTTGCCCATGCCTGCTGCTACAGCCATCCATAGTGAAGTGCACCCTGCCACCGACACCGTGATCCATAGACCGGCTGAAACACTCCGCAATGTGCTGGTGAAGGGCAGGGATAGCATTCCTGGCAAAATAATGGTGGCTGGGGATCCGCCGTTGTGGAGCAACACTGTTCATCAATCTGCGGAAGGGGGCACAGTCCACAAACTGGTAGGGCAGCAGCTGTTGGCCCAACAGCCTTGCCAGGAGCGCATTATTTTTGACAACAAACAGATCAGTTGCAGGGAACATCCGCTACCTCTGCAACATTTCTGGCACAGAGGCCTGACGCTGGAACACTGGTGATTCAGAGGAAATCAACAAGGGTGATGATGAGGTGCTTGCCGAGGTCTGGAGCCCTCTTCCAGCCTGGCATGCAGAGGGATTTGAAGTAGAATGGGACTCAGCAGGTTGGATAGGGACAGTACGACTAGAAAAAGAAGATGAGGGGCCTGTTGCTGCTGCTTTTCCTCCACCCATCTTATTGTAATTCTTTACATATTCGAACTCCCGTCTGTGGTGGTTATGCAGATGGCTTATCAGCCCTGAAGTGCCGAACCCGCTGCCCGATTTGCCTCTGCTCACTGATTTACGGCACACAGAACAGACTGCCCTGGATTCATTCTCTTCCAGAACAGTAAAATAATTCCATGCAGGGGACGTGCGTGCACGTGGAGCAGTGGTGCGACCTGTTCTAGCACTTCGATGCTCAGCATTGGACTGGTGGGTACTGACAGACGGGAAAGCACTTGCAGGCTGCTTGCCAACCATCTGCTCTGTTTTCCCATGCTGCTCACATCTGCTATAGCCTAACCCACAAGATAGTGACCATGTTGGATCAGCCGCCTCATCATCCAAAACATCATCCAGTTCAACCAAAGCACTGGAACCCATAAGTGACTCTTCTGGACCCTCCACCTGGCCACGAAACACCTCTGTAGTTGACTGGTGGTGACGTTGATTGGTAGTGACACAAGCTCCCAGTTGTTATGGATTACTGGATGATGAAAACACAGGGGCCATTTCTGTCACCACATAATCCACCACTTCTTGGGACCTTGGTCCCATGGACTCCTCCAATGCCTCATCCCAATCCTTCTGCACATCTCTCTCATCGACATAGGTGTGCTTTAATTCTGGAGGAGAGTACTGAAAGGAAGCAACCTCGTCAAGAGAAGCAGCTGCGGTCAGGTTCTGGTCATGAGGAACCTGGCCACTACTGGTGCTGCTGAAACTAGCTTCAAGTTCCTCACACTGGGTAGAGGGTTCTTGATCGAAATAATCAACAACTCTGTTTGGTCGCTGCTCTGTCAAAATTTTACTGCGTGCGCACACAGGCAAGACATCTCTGATCAGGGCAGAATGCTTCCTGCTGCTGCCACCCTCAACCTGATCATGTACTTTGCATGATCCACCAACACCACCATCACTCCATTTTCTTTTAGGAGTGGCAGGAAATTGCTGCTGTTCTCGCTCCATTTTTTGGGGGCCAAAAAGTTTATTGGGGAAGGGGTATGAGCGACAGAATCAAAGTAAAATAAATCCAAATAACTTGAACTAAAAAAAAAGATAAGAAAATAAGGGGGTGAAATGAAGAAAATAAAGAAAAAACAAAATAAAGAAAACAAAAAAAACAAAAAACAACAAAAAAACTTAGAAAACAACAACAACAAAAACTTGCACTACACACAACTAATCAATCACCTAAATCTCTCACTCTATCAAACACTACGCCTGCGGCCTGGCTGGCTCTCTCTAACCCTCTCCACACAGCAACTACTACTACACTACACTACAATACAATCTATCACTCAAACTAACAATCTACTGTCACTCTCTCACAAATACACCTAGCTACTACTACTACTAATAGCTCACACTCAGTCTAATTCTCTCTCACAGTCTTTAAAAAGTCTTTTGTTTTATATACAGTCTTTAACCACCCTGGCGTTTTATCAACATCGCCAGGGTGGCAGCGCAGCACTATTTTTTTTTTTTTTTTTTTTTTAAATCATGTAGCTAGCCTAGCACTAGCTACATGATTCCCCCCTCCCTGCGGCGTCCCTCCCTACCCTTAGATCGCTGCCAGCGCATTAGCCCGTCCGGAAATCCCGTTCTGAATGGGATTTCCTTTATGGCTTCCCCTGTCACCATGGCGACGATCATGATGACGTCATCGTCGTCATGACGTCATCCGGAGTCCCGATCCACCTCGCACTGATTGGCCAGGCTGCGCACGGGGTATGCGGGGGGGCTTCTTTGGCGTCGGGTAGCGGCGGATCGGCGGCAAGCGGCGGCGATCAAATCGCCCATGCAGCTAGCAAGGTGCTAGCTGCGTGATTTAAAAAAAAATTAACAAAATCGGCCCAGCGGGGCCTGAGCGGCGCCCTCCGGTGGTAATGGACGAACTGAGCTCGTCCATAGCGCTAAGGAGGTTAAAAAGACTATTGTTTTATGTTGAAACAACTAATATGGGTCTGCCTCTCCTCTCTCCAAAACATCAGACTGAAACCCACAAGTTTCATGACTGTCACACCTCTCTTATATACAAAATGGGTGGAATAGCTGATAGGTAGCTAGGAGCTGGTTGCTAACCTAGGACTGGTTGGTTTTTGTTAAGCCTCTAATTGGTGCAGAAATTCCGATTTTAATGCAGAAATCAGCATGTTTTAAGCTTCTGTGAAGGGTCTATCCCTTCCGATCCTTCTGATTGACTTAAAACTTCTGCCTAACAGTAAATGCAGCTTTTACACGCTTCTGATTAAATTCCGACGGAATTCCGTATAGAAATTCCGCTATTTTTCGATCACCGCTATAGATGTTCCGTTCCAGTTCACCGGAACGGAATTGCCAATTTCCGACCGGAATTGTGGAAATCTCCATTCCGCGGAATCCAACGAGCAACCCCACACCACGGACAACATGGGCTTGATTGACAATGGCGCTCGTGCAGGTACAGTAGAGATGTCCTCGAGGTTGGCTTCTGCACTGGCGGGGACAATGGGCCAGCGGTTGAGTGGCAGAGCTGCGGTGTAGGACCTGTGGGTCAGCTGCAAGGGGCTGGAGGAAGCTCTGAGTAAGTAGAGCGGGGGGGGGGGGGTTGCCTGATTACTCCTTTAATTAGTTGTGGCATATGACAAATTAGTCCTGATTTTGTACACCATAACTGTAGTAACCTGATAAACTATTGCTCTGATGTTTGTACATTATAATGTTTATGGAATACAGTACAATCTCGTTATAGTAAACTCTAATATAGTAAACCTCAGCATATAGTCATTAACTCAGTCCACAGGTCCCAGCAAACGTGTCTGTAAAAATAAACAATGTATGACTAATTCTGATATAGCAAACTTCTGATATAGTAAACTACTTTTCCTGGTCCCATGGAGTTTACTACAAAAGGGATTCTACTGTATTCTAATTTGGTTATGGACAGTGATCAATCACTTGCTTAATGCACAGAACCTACTAGTGGTTGAAAGGAGCCAAGCATAGATAGTTTCCATTGTAAGAGATACACACAACAAAGCTATAAAGAGATACATTTCCTCTCTGCTTGTTTTCTCTTTAAAGAGACACTGAAGCAAACAAAAAAAAAAAAAAAAAAGAAATAAGAAATAAAACATTAGGAGCAGAGCCATTAGTCTAATATTCCAGTACAGGAAGAGTTAAGAAACTCCAGTTGTTATCAATGCAAAAGATCAATTGAGCTCCATGACTTTCAAAGTTGCAGAAAGCTGTCTTCTGAAGCTTATTATCTCAACTGTCAGTCAGTGACAGTCACTGTATTGTTTTTTTTTTCTGCAGGGAACAGGTCAAAAGTTCAGTAGGCTGCTCTGTAAAATTATTTAGAATGCTGAGTAGTGTGTAAATTGCAAATATTAGAGAATGATGCAATGTTATAAAAACACTATATAACTGAAAATAAAAATATGAGAATATTTTCTTTGCTACTAATGTTCTAGTAAGTATCCTTACTACACATACATCATTATATCATTTTTTTTGCTTCAGTGTCTCTATAAAGAGTAACTGTCAGGCTGCAGAAGCTAATTTAAACCTCTATTCTCCTGTGTTAAACAGTTTAGAAGGAAGCCAAAAAGGCATTACTGAAGATAAAAATCTCTCTTACCTTTGATGTGTGCTTATCAGCAAAGCTGTTAGACCCAAGCAGGACGCAAGCCGCATACCATACTGCAAAGCATTCTGGGGCCCTCCCCTCGGCTGCTAATGAGACTACAGGATCGAGTTTCAGCAGCTTGTAATCAGTCCAGCTAAATCTCCGGGCAGAGTACACTGCAGGAGTCCGCTATTGTTCCTAGCCACATGGCTAATTAATATTCACTGCACACTGTGTTATTCAGTACGAGCTTTTCTGTGATCAGGAAGCAGGCAGGACATGACGACACATTTGGCTTCATAGAAGACAAGACAAACATGGAACCTGCCATGAGCTGTCAGGAGCATCAATCTCTGCATATACTATATAAAAATTCTGTGAAATCCAAACGTGGACAGTGAAATGCATATGCAATGTAAGTACAGCCAATATTTAGCTACTGATATATGTGTTTATTTTCTCTGAGACCCTATACCTAACAGCTCCTCTTTAAAGCGGTATTGTCACCATAAAAATCACATTTCAACAGCAACTGGTCTGAGTGTATTAAGTGATAAATATGCTAATCCTGCATTCAAACCTTGCAAAACTTTTTCTGCTGTTATGGTTTGGAGTTATCACATACTTTAGGAGCACTGGCCCTTTAGTAGTCAGTGCCAAACGGTTGAATGCTGGGGGTTCTTTTTATCTGTAATATATTCCTCCTCTTCCATTTATATCCCTACCTAGCCTATCTGAAACATGATCCTTTACTCACTTGTGTTAACAAGCAAGGCTGAGGCGACTCAGCGATTGGAGGAGAAAAAAAAAGACAATGCAGTTCCTAGTATACACCTCAGTGGGAGTGTCTGAAGACTCTGGGAGAAGGGCAGCTAATGAATACACAATGAGCAAGAGAAGGGAGGAAGGGGAACAAGAGTCAGGGAGGATATGAGGTCAGTGTTAGCTTAGCAAGATGGCCACTGCCTGGAATAGGATTTTCTGCTTTTCCTTTATAAAATTCACAGGAATTATTACGTGGATAGCACAATACATCTGTTATGTAAGAAGAACTTTATCTACTTATATATGTGTTTTTTATTTCTAGGTAATGATCCAGCAAATGCTTCGATCCTCCTCCACTCCATCTCTGCTTGCTAGATCCTCTTCTTCTTTGTGACCAAGCTCACATCAGTGTAAGAACCATGCACAAGTGATTCTGTGCTACTGCGCAGCCATAGCCCGTACTTGCAGCTGTGCAGCGTGGCTGTGCTTGTACATGGTTGAGACCACATTTGACTGTCTCTTTTTGAATATGTTCAGAGGGTCCCAGTGCTGGATTAGCAGGGTCAAGGAGGATGGAGGAAACCTCTGGACTATACTTTTGTGGAGAGCAAAGTGCATACATAATTCAATCTGGTACTTTGTATCCTGCTAACAGTCGCCTTATGCATACCTTCTGCCTACTTGTGCCAAAAAGAGATATTTATCTAAAGAGAGGGAAGTCTCATGATTCTATTGAGGCTTCCCTCTGTGCTCTGATGTCCCCCCTTACTCAGCGCAGCCCCCTCCATATTGGGGCCACATCCTCTCCTGTTATGAGTGTGGGCACGTGGTAGCATGGAGCCGATTGTGCAGACTGCAGAAGAAGCTTTGGCTTACTACACATACGTGGGCATGTTGGGCTGCTACTGAAAGACGAGTTTTGCAGCACTAGTATGATTGGTGACAATGCCTTGTCACTAATATTCCAGGGGGGCTCGCTCAGCTAGGGGCACTGAGGGAAGCCTCAATAGGATCCTGAGGCTTCCCTCTCTTTGGGTAAATATAGCATTGTGTACCTGTTTCCTGTTCTAGGTGTTTAATCAGTAAAAGACATTTTTAATCCTCCAGGACATAAATATGAGGACCACAGAGAATAGAATTAAAGAGAACCCGAGGTGGGTTTAAAAAATCCTATTAGGACACAGAGGCAAGTGCTGTATACAATGAGCAGCCCCTGTGTCTTTACAGACTGTCTCCAGGCTCCCCCCGGGCTCTGCTGTCCCCCATAAAAAAAACGTCAGGCTAGTGACACACAGATTGTCGCTAGCCTGCTGTTTACCTAATGGTGCCCGCACATGGTACAATAAAAAGGTTCGATTTTCCCATTTATTTGATTTAAAGGATCGAAGGAAATTCAAACGGTTATCCTGTTTTTTCAAGAAAAATCTGATCGGACATGCTGGAAAAATGTTGATGATTGTGTGTTAAATTGTATGAAAAGATGTTTTAGATCCTAATTGTAAGAGTTGTTTCAAAGACTGTAATCTTTATTTGCATTGTCTTCATAACAAGATTAAAGATTAAATATTGAAGTATGTGTATGATTATTATCATTTTATTTTAATTATATTTTTTTTACTAAAGCAAGGTAAGTTTGTCATCATCAAGGAGAGTCCACAGGTACAATGCAAATGCAATTTCGGCCCTCTTCCTGTTAGTTAATAGAGCCATTTGTAATAGCTCTGTGGTAAAAAAAAATTCCCTCAGCACAAAAAAAATAAAACCAACACTGTGAGGTAAAACACACCTATATAGTTGCTCTGAAGTATTATGAACTTCACAATAAATAAATTGAACCACTCAGAGGAAAAATACAGCTCAATAGACACTTTAAACTACAACTGCCGTCTGTGTTAACTATCTGAGGTAAAATACAGCTCCAGCTGAAAAAAAAAAGAGATTCTGGTTGAAAAAAAGTGTCACTTCCGATTGAATAAACCATTGGATCGAATACTTTATTTTTTATTTCAATCTTTTTTCTAAATTAGATTTTTTGGCATATTTAATAATTTTCCCCAGATTTTCAGCCTAATCGAACGTCCGTGTATGGTACAGCAAAAACAACTATGTGCTTTTTTTTTATCTAATGGGATAATCGAACGAATTTATCGAATCGAAAAAAAATGAAAACATTGTACCATGTATGGGCACTATAAGGCTGTCAGTCACCGCCGCTCCCCCGCCTCCTCTATAGCGCGGCTCCCAGCCTGTGTCCCTTCCCTCCCCGCCTTCGTAAGCTTCCACCAATTGGCTTACGAAGGCGGAGAGGGAAGGGACACAGGCGGGGAGCCGCACTATAGAGGAGGCGGGGGAGCGGTGGTGACTGACAGCCTTAGGTAAACAGCCGGCTAGTGGCAATCTGCATGTTGCTAGCCTGGTGTTTTTTTATGGGGGACATCAGAACACGGGGGGGGGGGGGGGCCTGGAGACAGTCTGTAAGGACACAAAGGCTGCTCATTGTATACAGCACTTGCCTCTGTGTCCTGATAGGATTTTTCAAACCCACCTCGGGTTCTCTTTAACTATTTGACATTCCTGGACGTGAAACTCACGTCCAGGAAGCCATGTGCGCTCCTGCGCGTCCACGCGGCCGATCGCGCACGTGCACGCGCGCTCCCGGCCGGCGGTTTGTTAGCCAGTGAATCAGTGAATCGGGCAACAGTGCCCGATCACCGATTCCTTTCCCCCGCAGAAAAAGCGACAGCTTCTCTCGGAAGCTACGCTTTTTCTGCTTCCTATGTCGATCTAAGCGTACGTGGTACGCTTAGAGTGACGTCACTGTAAACAACTCATGGCTGCCATCTTGTGGCCAAAAAGTAAACTACATCTAAATGTTAAATAAAAATAAAAATACACATATATTTACAAAAAAAAATACAATTTCAAAACCACCCTCCTAAAAATACCCACATAAAATGTTTAATTAAAAAAAACAAAAAAACATTACAATAAAAAAAAAAAAAACCACAAATATTTACCTAAGGGTCTAAACTTTTTAAATATCTATGTAAAGATGAAATATTTCTTTTTTTTTTTTATTATAAGCTTGTAAATAGTGATGAATGCAAAACGGAAAAAATGCACTTTTATTTCCAAATAAAATATTGTCGCCATACATTGTGATAGGGACATAATTTAAATGGTGTAATAACCGGGACAAATGGGCATATACAATACGTGGGTTTTAATTATGGAGGCATGTATTATTTTAAAACTATAATTGCCGAAAAGTGAGAAATAATGATTTGTTTCCGTTTTTTTCTTATTCTTCCTTTTAAAATGCATTTACAGTAAAGTGGCTCTTAGTAAAATGTACCCCCCAAAGAAAGCCTAATTGGTGGCGGAAAAAACAAGATATAGATCAGTTCATTGTGATAAGTAGTAATAAAGTTATAGGCTAATGAATGGGAGGTGAACATTGTTCGGATGCATGAAGCGAAAAATGACTGAATGCGAACTGGTTAAAGGATACCTGAACTGAAATTTGACCTAATGAGATAGACATGTGTATGTACAGTGCCAGGCACACAAATAACTATGCTGTGTTCCTTTTTTTCTTTCTCTGCCTGAAAGAGTTAAATATCAGGTATGTAAGTGGCTGACTCAGTCCTAACTCAGACAGGAAGTGACTACAGTGTGACCCTCATTGATAAGAAATTCCCCTTTTTTTACCTCTTTCTTGCTCTCAGAAGCCACTTTCTGCTAGGAAAGTGTTTTATTGTTGGAATTTCTTATCAGTGAGGGTCACACTGTAGTCATTTCCTGTCTGAGTCAGGACTGAGTCAGCCACTTGCATACCTTATATTTAACTCTTTCAGGCAGAGAAAGAAAAAAGGAACACAGCATAGTTATTTGTGTGCTAGGCACTGTACATACACATGTCTATCTCATTATGTCACATGTCACTTCGGGTATCCTTTAAGAATGTTTTCCAGTAAAGATAGGAGGATTAGGGGACTGAAACTGATTTGTAATATAAAATTTTGCTTGCAAATATGTATACTTATAATGTTTTTTATTGCTATTGCACATGTTTTTAAATTGTTCACTTTGACTTCGATGGAATATGAACATTAATTTGGCTAACAATCCACCACCTTACACTTATAGAAAAATGACATTGCACACTAATGAGATTTTGACTCATTTTACCTACCGTTTGTAAAAGAAGCTCTTGTCAGAAATTATGAGCAAATATGACAATTTTTGACAAATTTCATTTTGCCATGATTTATAATGTAAAAGTATCACATTTTCACAGAGAAGAGGACATCCCCAAAGGTACATGAACATGACACATTTTAATCAAATGCATTGAAGTCAACAGACATGAGAAAGCACATTTGTATGACAGCTCTAATTCTGCAAAATGTTCAGCTTTTGCAAATCCATGAAATTTTTGTGAACATTATGAGTCAATTATAAATGTAAATTTCAGTGTATAAGTAGTGATGATCGTAATTAGGGATGATCGTAATCTGCAAATTATGATTACGCAAAATAACGTGTAATTTTTTGCAATTATGCATACATGTTATTACAAATTCGTAATTCAATTGACTTTGTATAATCATTCGTAATTACAAATGAATTTACGGGTAATTTAGGCTAATCATGTGACGCTTGGTTTAGTGGAGCGCACACGCAGCCCAGAGGAGATGGAGGGATCAGCGTGCTTCTGAGCCACTCACTATGCACCGGCCAGGAGTAAAGAGGGAGGGGACATACTGCGCACGCAGGGCGCAGTATGTCCGGGTCAAAGGTCAAGCAAGTCGCCAGGACACCGGCATGTATATTACACTACGGCGGCAGACGGAGGAGGGCAGGAGGAGCGGACAGTATGTACTTTTTACCCCCCCCCCCACACAATGCAGCTATAATTTTTACCAGAACCTTTCGGTTCTGGTATCCTTTAAAGTGAACCAGAGACGAAGCTCCCTCATGTATTTTACCATATATATCAGTAGGATAAGAGAACATTAGAGAAAACATCTACCCTGCTCTCTGTATCATTCTTCACTGCTCAGCTTGCTTGTTATCAGCCCTGATAAAATCCCCGACTGAGCATTCAGTCTAGCTTTGCTCAGGAATCATTATAGCTGAGTCTATCTTCTCTGATGTCTTTTCAAGCCCAAGCCTGCCCCCTTCTGGCTCTGCTCCAGAATCATTATAGCTGAGTCATTATAGCAATTTCGTTCTTACTTATTTTAAAAATGAATGCAAATGTTCCCAGGTTTCCAGAAGACAAATTAAAATACATACTCATGGGCTACTAAGGAGATATCATTAACAAAAATTATAAAAAAATTTAATACAATACCTGGATCATGTGTTGGATGAATTTCAGGCTGCTCTGTGTGAGCTATTGTATAAACAGGCTCATCTGTCTCAGTAAAAGCATAGGTAGATTTCAGGACTGGGAGAGAAGCAGATGGTGAAGTTGATAGGACAAGTGTCTGATAGGAGTCATCTCCTGTGAATAGAACGAACACACTGCTCATTACTACCTACTGTATTTTGAAGTAACTTACAAAGCTGTTTGCAATGTTTTACATAGTTCAGTATAAAGTTCAGTATAACAATTTATTTCAGTTACTGCACAGTAAATCTCTGCTTCTAATAGACAGTTAAAGTGGACCTGAACTCTTAATATAATAATAATCCGAACATTTATATAGCGCTTTTCTCCTGTTGGACTCAAAGCGCTCAAGAGCTGCAGCCACTGGGACACGCTCAGGAGGCCACCCTGCAATATTAGGGAGTCTTGCCTTGAACTCCTTACTGAATAGGTACTGACCCTAGCCAGGATTCTAACCCTGGTCTCCCATGTCAAAGGCAGAGCCCTTAACCAGCACTCTTGCTCAGGACGCAAGGAAAACATAACAGAAATGCACCCTGTATGTATTTAAGAGTCTAGCCTGTGTAATTCCCCTCATTTGTGTGTAATCACAAGTTGTAATTTGATCTCCCCCCGTGTCACATGACTGCCTATGGCAGATAAACAGATAAGCCCATTTGAAAGTACAGGCTGTAAACAATATGGGCTTGATTCACTAAGCGTTGCAAACTGTTTAGCATGGGTGTGCTAAACAGTTAGCACGTGAAGTGCCATTCGCAGACTTTTGTGCGCGCAAGACAAATTGCGCGTGCAAAAGTCCGCGATCACGCGAATCGCGGCACTTTGCGCGCGCAAAAGTCCGCGAACGGCACTTCACGTGCTAACTGTTTAGCACACCCGTGCTAAACAGTTTGCACCGCTTTGTGAATCAGGCCCTATGTCTGCTTTCATGAAACAGGAAGTAGTAACTGTGCAGATTTATTTTAGGATTTGTATCAGCTGTAACAAAGAATTTTTTTTGTTTGTTTAAAGATTATTGTGTTGTTGTGTATCTTTTAGAGCAGAGAGGAGTTCTGAGTTCAGGTCCACTTTAATGTATATATCACTGGTCACAGAATACTTGTTATGCATTTGTACTTTTCTACTTTATCTCAGTAAGCTACACAATATAAATTTGTTTTGTTATTGTTATTGAATGATATTGGGCAAAAAGTCTTATCCATGTTGGCTAAAGCTAAGACATCATTGAGGGCAGCCAGTGATGCTCATCCGAGCTCGGATATCCGAGATACTCGGATATCTTAGCTCTTTTTTCACTATTCGAGCTTGAATACCAAGCTCGAATAGTATTAGCTATCCGGGCTGTCCTATCCGAGCGCACTCGGATAGCAATCAGCTATCCGGAGATATCCTAGTTATCCAAGCTCGGATAGCGTCATCCGCTCGGATAGCGTCACGTCAGACGTCACCTCGAGTCCTCACAAGCGAATCAGAGGGCTCCCAGCCCTCTGACTGCAGCCAATCACAGAGGGGGAGCCTGGCCAAGCCCCCCTCTATAAATAGCGGGCGCCATGTTGCCTCACTCGTCCTGCTTGCGACTTACTGACTGACTGTACTGAGAGACTGCTACAGTGCTTTTTGTCTGTGCAAGTGCATTTATTGTTCAATACACCTAGCGTTTTTACACACCAACACTTGATATTCACCTGTATTGCTTTGTATTGTAGATAGATTGTATTTTAGGCAGTTTAGTTTGTGTGATTAGGGACTAGGGAGGGAGACTGTCACTGGTGCCGCTGCAGCTGCAGCCAGCTAGGCCCTGTGCCTAGGCAAGGCAGCCTGCCC